>NC_137001.1:350000-387500 GCF_032717465.1 Coenobita brevimanus
ATAAAAAGGGAAATTATCAAGACCTAAAGAGTATTTCTTAGAAGTTGATTGGGAAAATGAGCTTAGAGGACAAGATTTGAATGCTGTATATAAAAAATTCTGTGAATTTTATGAAATAGGAGTCCAGAAGTACATACCACGGAACAAAGAAGCAGATAAGAAAATACAGAAATGGTTCAATACAGAATGTAAAAAATCAAAAGAAAGAAGAGATTTGTTGTGGAATAGATACAGAAGACACAATAGTGAAAGGGCGTATAATAATTACAAACAGGCAAGAAACGACTATACAAGAATAAGGAGGGAAGCCCAAAAACAGTTTGAGGAGGATATAATAAATAAAAGTAGTGATCAACCAAAGCTGTTTTACAGCTATATCAGAAGCAAAACTAAAGTAAAAGATATAATACAATCCATTACGGACGAGGGAATCACTTATACACAAGAGAAATATATTTGTGAAGCGCTAAATAAGACTTTCCAATTAGTTTTTACAGAAGAAAAAAATTTTGAGAGGGACTATGTGGAACATGCATGTCCACACATACTACCAGATATACAAATAGCAGATAAAGTAATACAGGAGGAGTTAAGTAGATTAGACAGAGGAAAAGCAAATGGTCCTGATGAAATTTCATGTTGGGTATTACGAGAATGTGCAAAGGAGTTATGTAAACCATTATTATTAATTTTCAAGAAATCCTTTAGTCAAGGTAAACTACCTGATATTTGGAAAAAAGCAAATATTGTCCCCTTATTCAAAAAAGGAAATAGACAAAATCCACTCAACTACCGACCAGTATCACTGACCAGTGTTGTAAGCAAGGTATTAGAAAAACTTATAAGAAAAGCTTGGGTAAATCATCTAGAAGAACACAGTATGATAACAGAAAGACAGTTTGGTTTCAGAAAAGGAAAATCATGTGTTACTAATCTGTTGAGCTACTATGACAGAATAACAAACACAATACAGGAATGGGAAGGATGGGTGGACAGTATCTATTTAGATTTCAAGAAAGCTTTTGACACAGTACCACACCAAAGACTTTTATGGAAACTGTACCATCAAAGAGGAATTCGAGGCAAACTGTTTTGTTGGATGCAAGACTTTCTCATAAAAAGAGAAATGAGGACAGTACTAAGAGGAAACTACTCATCATGGAAAGAAGTGACTAGTGGAGTACCACAGGGTTCAGTGCTGGCATCAATCATGTTTTTAGTGTATATAAATGATATAAACAGTAACACTGGAAATGAGAGCTATCTGAATATGTTTGCAGATGATGCAAAAATACAAAGGAGAATTACTTACACAGACTCTTGTAAAGAGCTACAAGTAGAATTAAATAAACTTCATGAATGGAGTAGTACATGGCAAATGGAATTCAATGTGGATAAGTGTCATGTAATCAAGTTTGGTAAAAGTGGAAAAAGACCTGATTGGGATTATAAGTTAGAAAATAAAACCCTATACACATCAGAAAGAGAGAAAGACCTAGGTGTGATTATCAATAACAGACTATCTCCGGCTGACCACATCAGCGAGAAGGTGCGGAACATGTATACACTGCTTGCAAATATGAGAATAGCATTCACATACATAAATGAAGACATGCTAAGAAGGATAATAACATCATTCATTAGACCAGCCCTGGAATATGCATCAGTAGTCTGGAGTCCTCATCTCAAAAAGGACATAGACAAGATTGAAAAAGTTCAAAGGGCCGCTACAAGATGGATACCCAGCTTAAGGGACCTAAGCTACGAAGAAAGACTAAATAAACTGAATCTACCAACACTACAGGAGAGAAGGAAAAGAGGTGACATGATAATGCTATATAAATGCATATCAGGAAAGGAGAAAATAGACATAAATGATTACTTAACATATGGAGAAGCATCAGCAAGAGGACACTGCAAAAAATTGCATAAGAAGAGAGGTGATAAAGACGTAAGGAAATTCAGTTTCCCAAACAGAGCAATTGATCAATGGAATGCACTACCGAATGAAATAGTGTGTGCCAAAACAATTCACAAATTTAAGGATATGTACGATAAATATGGTTTAAGACACGGGACAGTACGAGCTTGACTCATTCCTGTAAAGATACAATTAGGTAAGCACACACACACACACACACACACACACACACACACACATAAACACAGTCTCTTTCCACCCCATCGAGTTCTTCGCTGCTCCCACCCAAACCCTTCTCTGCTGATCTTCACTCTCCTCCCCCATGTGACTCTTCTCTTTGCAGTGTCTACCATTAGCCTCTGTCCTCACCCCAGCCAATACTGATTTGTGTCACCCGCTTAAGTTTCCCCTCCCCTCCTTTCGTTATCTTTGTCCATTTGCTCTGTTCCTATCCATCCTTCTCTTCGTTCTCCTTTTGGCTCCAATTACTTTGGCGTTTTTTCCGTCTGTCTGTCTGTCTGTCTGTCTCTTTGTCTCTCTCTCTCTCTCTCTCTTTCTCTCTGTGTCGCCGCAGATGGAACCGCAGTGTTTCATCTCTCATCATTTGCTCATACCCTCCCCGATTTCTGTGGGCCTGAAACACCCATTTACCATTGCACTCACACTCCTTCTCTAGCCAGTTCACTAACACGAGTCTGCAGGTGCTCTTAGGCATTCATGCATGCGAATCATCAACTCTATAACTGCATATCTCAATCCGTATTCCCCTTTATCCATTTCCCTTTGTCTTCTATAAGCACAGTCTGTCCAGGCATCTCGATGCGAACGAATGTTGATTTTGACTCTTTAGTCAATCTTTTCCTGGGAAGAGCGACTTATGTGATGACTTTCAACCTTTTGACCTGTTACTTTTTATTTCTTTCTTTATTTATTTATAGAAACAGAGAGGCAGTTGACCATAGGCTTCTTTGTGCATTTGACCCCTGGCCATGAGCTGCAAGACACTGGTCTGTATATCCGTCGACGTACCGTAAGGGACCATCTCATATCTCCTTAATATTTGATGTTGCATATTACACCACGATATTCTCTTTTAATTATATCTCTGTAATTTGGAGAAAGCTTCCATCAGTATCTATGCGGAAATAAATTTGTCAGGAAAAGGTGCTTGGAAGCCTACCTACCGGAAGAGGATACTACCCTTGATGAACAAGAGATAAGGATACTGTCTTCATTCTTTATTGCTCGTCCATCTTGCTGCAGAAATATAATATGGTTCGTAATGATTTGACTCTCGTTGATAAGATTTATTTTTGTTTGAAGAAATCCTGACTTACAAAAGATTTTTTTTTTCTATTAATGGTTCACAGGATTGGATTTTTCGTAACACCTCTTCCTCTGCGATTTATTATAACTGTTACACATTTTAGTTATTTGTTTATTGTTACTAAGGATGTTGTGATTTTTCCGTGGTTACTACAAAATTGCAGCCAAAATATTCTGTCTATGAATTCCTTACATCTACTACCCAGGGGCTGATCTACTTAGGCCGAAGTTGGTGATGGGTTAGTTGAAGTATTTTGCACTGACCTGAGGTAGTCATCACACTGTAATCCTAATATTTTACCTCAAATATAAGGTAACTATTTCTTTACAGGTTCCGGGTAGCACCTTTTACGTTAAACTATCTTATTTCTTATGAGTTTACTAAACATCTGTCTTTAAGAATGATTTCCTGCTTAATGTTTTATGTAAATTTTAGTTACAACTTCGAGAAAAATATGAGTACTAAGTGAGGACAGTGAGCTTAAGGGACGTAAATGATCAGGTTCCCAAGCTGAAAACCTCTGACACATTTGATCATGAAAGTAGGTAACGCCCCAGTCAAGAGCATTCAAAGACATAAGTATCTTGTGTGCAGACAAAGACATAAGTATCTTCTCAAAGTCTGACGAATACATAGTGGAAAAATCGAACCATCTGAAACAAGCACTGAAAAAAAATAACAGATAGGGTTTTCACTGTATTTCGCCAGTTGTAAATCATCTTCACACGGAACTGGGACGGTAGTTGTGTCTTTGACTGTACATACCACGCCGGACTCACATCTCCTTTCTGTATACCTTTTTCCCGCAACTCGCTGTGTTTGATTTTCCAGGGTGATCAGTCTTCCATGTTTTCTTGTGTTTTTACCCTAACTTAACGTGTCCTGTATTTTATTCTTCATACTTTAACCTAACTTAGCCCATCCTAACCTAACAAATTAACCTAACAAACTAACGCAACCTGATACCGAGAAAACCCAACTTAACCTAGACCTTCCTGAATAGGAAAAAAGGCAGAAATGGTACAGAAAACGTATGACACAGGCTGACTATATGACACGGACTTACTATATGACACGGACTGACTATATGACACGGGCTGGCTATATGACACGGACTTACTGTATGACACGGACTTACTATATGACATGGCCTGACTATATGACACTGACTTACTATATGACACGGACTCTCTATATGACACGGACTTACTATATGACACGGACTTACTATGACACGGACTTACTATATGACACGGACTTACTATATGACACGGACTTACTATATGACACGGACTTACTATGGTGCCGGTGCCGAGACTTGCACCATATGGGAGATAGAATCAGTTAATGGCCTCTCTCCACCTCACAAATACCATCTGAATTATCGCTATATTTTCTGATGGCCAGTAATATAAAGCAGTTAAGGGTTAAAGTATAAGGAATAGCGTTAGGACGTATGAAGACAACAAAACATAATGTAAGCAGATATCTTGTAAGGTCCATTCAAAAACTTTAGTCCTTTCACATTAACCTGACCCAAATTCTTGCCCTTCTGCGGCTTAGTTCAGGGACCCGAGTGGCACAATAAGACTGCTATGGCTCTGCACCCTTTCCAAAACACTTCTTCTTTAACTAGCCTCACATTCCGGGGTTAATCTATTGTTGCAACTCTGTAGTGAGGATAGAAGGGTGTTAGTTTTAAGCCAGGTTAAAGTAAAAGGAGTTTAGTCAATGTAAATATAGCTTCCGTCAAGTAAACAGTTTAATATAATGATTTTTTTTTTTCAGGTAAGAAGTGTTGCAGTGCCTGTGTCTACATATGTAAGTACGATATATATCCACTCTGTTTATTTCATTCAGTGGTTCGTCAGTCTTTTTTCATTAAGTGCTTCGTCACTAAGGAATTGTTGAACACAGAGAATGAAAGTAATGCGAGTATATATGGCTGGGGAATGGCTGGGAAAATGAGGGAGGTGAGAAGACAGAAGAAATCAGTAGGATGGAGTTGTGGAAGCAATGAAGAAAGTCAAAATGGGGAAAGCCCCAAGAATTGATGGAGTGTGTGGTGAAATGCTGAAGCATGGGGGAGAGACAGTAGTAGAATGGATGTGGAAGATGTGCAGATTGGCCTCGGAGGAAGATTGAGTCCCGGAGGATCGGAACTAAGGTATAATTATTCCCTTGTACAAAGGGAAACGGGAAAAATAAGTGTGTGGTAATCATAGGGGCATTTGTCTTCCTAGTGTAATACGAAAAAGTATATAGTAGGATACTTACTGACAGAGTTAGGGAAATAACAGAGGAATTAGTTGGAGAAGAACAGGGAGGCTTTAGGAAGGGAAGAGGGTGTTTAGATCAAATATTCATTCTTAGATCTTTAGTGGAGAAGTTTCTAGAGAAGGGAAAGAAGTTGTATGCGGCTTTCATGGATTTGGAGAAAGCTTATGACAGGGTGGATAGACAAGGATTGTGGAAAGTATTAAGAATATATGGAGTAGATGGGAAGTTGTTGAATGCTATGAAGAGTATGTATGAGGGAGCTAAGGCTGCAGTGCTTGTGGATGGTGAACTAAGTGAATTTTTTAATTTGAATGTTGGGTTGAAACAGGGATGTGTCATGTCTCCATGGTTGTTCAATCTGTATATGGATGGGGTTATAAAAGAGATACAAGGTAGGGCAGTGGATGTTGGAGTGGCCCTAGTGAGGGACGGCCGTGTTTGAAAACTCCCTGTACTGTTGTTTGCAGATGATACTGTGTTTTTAAGTGAAGACAAAGGAGAGCTGCAAGGCTTTGTGGATGAGTTTGGGAGAATGTGTAAGAAAATGAATCTAAAGGTGAATGTATAGAAGAGTAAAGTTATCGTCTTCGAGAGTAGTAAAGACAGTGAATGTACAGCGAGGTTGGATGATGAGGAAATGGAAAATGTGAGTACGTTTAAGGACTTGGGTAGTGTGATGAGTAAGGATGGAAGTTTGGAGGGTGAAGTGCTTGAAAGGGTACAACAAGGAAGAAAAGTTGCTGGTTCCTTGAAAGCAGTGATAAGAAACAAAGAAACAGGGAAGTGAACATGGAAGTGACAAAGTTACTATATGACAGTATTGTGATACCAACTCTGACGTATGGAAGTGAAGCTTGGACGTTGTTGGAGGGACACAAGTCAAGAGTGACAGCAGTGGAAATGAGTTATTTGAGAGGAGCCTGTGGCGTCACTTGGAGAGATAGACTGACAGATGAGGATGTAGAGGAGCGATGTGGTGTGGATGTGGATGTGATAGGAAGCGTTAGGAGAAACACACTGAGGTAGTTTGGCCATGTGGGGAGGATGGAGAGTGAGAGACTGACGAGGAGAGTGTATATGAGTGAGATGGAGGAGGAGAGAGGGAGGGGGAGGCCAAAGATGCGATAAAAGGATGGAGTGGAGAGGTATATGAGAGAGGAGGGTGTGCGTTGGGAGCAGAGTAGTGAAATGGAGGGAGACGGGGCGACGTGGAGTCGATTTGTTTGCGGCCACCCCATATGTGTTTAAGGCGTCTGGCAATAGATAGATAGATAGATAGGTTTATCATTCAGTAGTGTCATTCAGTTGATAGTCAGTCTTTTCATTCAGTTGTTCGTCGTTCAGTAGTCTTATTCAGTGGTTTGTCATTGGTTGGTCATTCAGTCGTTCGTCAGTCTTTTCATTGTGATTTATTCAGTAGATCGTCATTGGTTCGTCATTCAGTAGTTCGTCAGTCATTTTGTTCAGTGGTTGGTCATTTAGTGGTTCGTCAGTCTATTCACTAAATCACATCCCTTCATTTGAATTGTGTTATAGTCCACCCAATCAAATTCCCAGGAAGTGTCGTCCTTCCAATATATACTATATTTTAAGAGCGATTCTTCTTCTTATTATTATTATTATTATTATTATTATTATTATTATTATTATTATTACTGCTATTTTTATTACTTTTATTATTATTATTATTATTACTATTATCATTATTATTTTCTCGTTTAAAGGCCACTTTCGGCCAGTTAAAGCCAAAAACCTGTGAAAGTAGTCCATTTGTGGATTCTCAGAAACCGTTAAAGCTACAGACTTGAAATGTTTGTGGGACAGCCATGGTCGGGCAGCAGGCCTGAAATGACCATGGGCCGATGTGGGCCAATAGTTTATGAGGCCGCCAAGGGGTCAGGGGAAAGTATTTTGTGGTCATTGTGTGTACAGTGTAAAAATCCAAGATAGAATTGAGCTACAGTCACCAAACTTTGTACAGTTGGAGAAATAACCGCGCGGGACACTGTGTAGATGGCAGCAGTAGCGACAGACAGAAATGATCTGGTAACAGTGCTGGGGGTGAAGCAGGGGGTGGGAGTTGAGGGGAAGGAGAGTGATAGGGGCGAGGAGGGGTGGTGGTGGTGGAGGCAGATGTGTGTTAGGGAGAGGTTAAGTAGCCATTAATTGTGTCAACAAACTCTGCATAGTTAATCATTCCAAAGCGATTTTTCTATTAATAATAAAAGGTAGTGGCAACAAGCTGCTAATGATGGCTCAGTATTTGATGGAATACCTAAGCAAACAGGTATCGCCAAGATGTAACCTTATCCTTCGCCTCGTCATTCCGTCCCCTCATCGGAAAGCTTTCTGTTGTTGACTGAGAATTTACAAATATTTAGAACTGATTTCAGCTGCTTCTCACGCAAGTTGCGTAACAAAGATACTGTAACTTTCATTGCAACTTGTGTTGAATACAGAATCTAACATCCTGTAGTAGTCAATTTTATAATTGTGTAAGTCAACTACTGTTAACTTAAGACCGAACGCTGGCAGAATAAGGAAAATACATCCTTTAGACAGACGGCGTAATTTGTTATCCTTTCATAGTCGTATAGGCACTTACCCTGCTTACGGATGGATGAGCCTGGCCTTCATACCAGACTATAACTTTAAGCATACTCCAGAGGAGTAGACTGTAGCACCAGTCGAGCAGGGCAGTACTCCCGAGGTGGATGGAAAGCTGATGACAGGGAGTGCTGGAGCTCCCGTTTCATCAGCCCTCAGGACTAGTTCCTGACCATCCCCCTTTGCTGAACTTTTTCAGTGTCTCAGTTACACAGAGAGTAGGCCAGCATGCTCTCCAGTACAAATTTTTCTAACTATCTTCACCAAACTACATGCACAGTACACACTACACTTCCTATTCAAAATTTACCTAAAATGGCGTCGTTATATCAAGCCTCGGAGTCCCCAGGGGGGGGGACCATAAATGCCCCCACCATCTGCCCCTCTCCCGATGACGACTCAAGGTGCCTGGAACCACTGTCTGACTCTCTTCTTCTTCATTTCTGCAACATTCGCGGCCTTTCCTCTAACTTTCGCTCTGTTGAGCACCACCTCTCCTCCTCTAAACCTCACCTTCTTTTTCTAACGGAGACTCAGCTGTCTGAGGCAACTGACAGCAAACCCTTTTCTGTATCCTCCTACTTTCTCTGTACTCATTTCAAAGCCAAAGGTGGCTGTTGTGTATATATACGCAACGACTTATCTTGCTCTCGTGTTCCTGAACTTGATTCTTCTGAATTCTCCACATTCTGGCTTCGGCTTTCCTGTCATTCTCTGACTAAATATATCTGTGCTGTTTACTTATCCCCTAATTCTACTGACTATCAAAAATTCTTCGACTATCTTACTTCTACGATGGAACACATTCTATCCATTTCTCCTTTCTCTGAAATCTCCATTCTTGGAGATTTCAATGTTCACCACCACCTTTGGCTCTCCTCTCCTTTCACGGATCCACCTGGTGAACAAGCCTACATCTTTTCTATCCTTAATGACCTAGAGCAGCTTCTACAGCACCCTACCCGTATCCCTGACCGCCTTGGAGAGAGCTCCAACATACTTGTCCTCTTCCTTACAACTAATCCTTCTGCTTACTCTGTTAATCTTTTCTCTCCGTTGGGCTCCTCCGATCACAACCTTATTACCCTAACCTGTCCTATCACTACGGTACGGCCTGTGGACCCTCCAGGGAAACGTCGTCTGTGGCATTTTGGAGCTGCAGACTGGGAGGTCCTCAGGCAGTACTTCTTTTATTTTCCCTGGAATGATTATTGCTTCCATGGCCGTGAGCCATCTGAGTGTGCCTTGCACATTACGGAGGTTATTCTCTCGGGCATGGAAGCATACATTCCTTTCTCATATCCTTTGACTAACGCAAGAAAGCCTTGGTTTAATCATGCTTGTTCTAATGCTGTCCACAACAAGGAGAGGGCCTACAAAAGGTACCGGAGCCAACCCACCCCTGAATCACATCATCTTTACGTTTCTGCCCGGAATCGTGCTAAGTCTGTTCTTCGCTCTACTAAAAATAATTTCATCCATACTAAATGCTCTCAACTCTCCAACTCGAATTCTTCCCGCTCCTTCTGGCATCTTGCCAAAAATCTTTCTAACAACTTTACCTCATCATCCTTCCCTCCTCTTTTCTACTCTGATGGTTCTGTAGCTATTTCTTCTACTGATAAAGCAGATCTCTTCGCACAAACTTTCTCCTCCAATTCTACCTTAGACGATTCCGGTGCTGTTCCTCCATCACTTCCCCCCTCTGACTTCCTCATGGCTGACATTAAAATTTCTTCAGTTGATGTATTTTCTGCCATCACTGGCCTCAGTACTAACAAGGCATATGGGCCTGATGGGGTCCCTCCTGTTGTTCTCAAGAACTGTGCTTCTGTGCTTACACCCTGCCTAGGCAAACTCTTTCGCCTTTGTCTGTCAACTTGTACCTTTCCTTCTTGCTGGAAGTTTGCTCTCATTCAGCCAGTCCCAAAGAAGGGTGACCACTCCCAACCCTCCAACTATCGTCCAATTGCTTTAACGTCCTGTATTTCAAAAGCTTTCGAGTCAATTCTTAATAGAAAAATTTTAAGGCATCTTTCCTATCACAACCTTCTTTCCGATCGTCAGTATGGGTTCCGTCAGGGACGCTCCACTGGCAATCTTCTCACCTACCTTTCAGACTCCTGGTCATCCTCCTTTCGGGACTTTGGCGAAAGCTTTGCCATTGCACTTGACATCTCAAAGGCTTTCGATCGAGTCTGGCATAAATCTTTAATTTCCAAACTGCCCTCCTACGGTTTCTATCCTTCTATCTGTGCCTTCATTGCTAGCTTCCTTTCTGGTCCTTCTATAGCCGCTGTTGTAGACGGCCATAGTTCTTCTCCTAGATCTATCAACAGCGGTGTTCCTCAGGGCTCTGTCCTATCACCAACTCTCTTCCTTTTATTCATCAATGATCTTCTAAGCTGTACATCTAACCCTATCCACTCATACGCTGATGACTCCACCCTTCACCTTTCCATTCGGTTCCCGCAACGCCCATCTCAACAGTTATTTCAACAAACAAGGGATGAGGCTATGGCACACCTAATGTCTGACTTCGCTCGTATCTCTGACTGGGGTAAAAATAATATGGTTGTCTTTAATGCATCTAAGACTCAGTTCTTACACCTATCAACCCGACAAAATCTTCCACAGGCATACCCACTAATGTTTAATAATATTCAGCTTAATCTTGCATCATCCTTGAACATGCTTGGGGTTTCATTTACTCGGGACTTATCTTGGAAAGATCATATTACATCTCTTGTAAAATCAGCTTCCAAGAGATTGGGTGTGCTAAGCCGACTCCGCTCTTTCTTTACCCCTGCGCAATTGTTGACTCTATACAGGGGTTTTATCCGCCCCTGTGTGGAGTACAACTCTCATGTGTGGGGAGGCCCCCCACATACAGCTCTTCTCAATAGGGTGGAGTCAAAGGCTTTTCGTCTCATTAACTCCCCTCCTCTTACTGACTCCCTTCAGCCTCTGTCTCTTCGCCGCACTGTTGCATCTTTATCTCTTTTCTATCGCTATTTTAATGGTCACTGCTCCTCTGAACTGTCTGCTTGCATTCCTCCACCTCTACGACGGGCGCGTAGCACCCGTCTGGCAGCAAACTCTCATCCTTTTTCTGTCCAACTCTCTAATGCAAGAGTTAACCGTTACTCCCAGTCTTTCATTTATGCAACAGGTCAGCTCTGGAACTGTCTCCCTCTGTCTGTATTTCCTGCTGCCTATGATCTCCAGTCTTTCAAACGCAGTGTGTCCAGGCATCTCAAAATGATCGGATCTTGAATTTGGCTCTATATTGTATTTTGTTTTTCTCTTGGAGGGAACTGTTACTGCGGGCTCATGGCCTTTGGTTCCTTCTTCCTCGCATAAAAAAAAAAAAAGTCAACACTTTCTTAGGGCCAATCCCTCATTTCTTAATAGCCCTATGTAACTTTATGCTTATATGCATGCGTGTGTGATTATACGAGTATTAAATGTGCATAATCTCTCTGTCTGTCTGTCTGACACACGCAATAGATTACCTTACATACAGTCACACTGATAACCTTTCTGTTTGCAGGAATAAGATACAATCGGTCTATTTCTCAGTTGTCATCTAAAGTGAATACGGACATAACGTCAATATTAAAGATGGTGATATATTTGACAAAATACACACGACACTCACATAATTACCAGCAGTATGTAAGACTTGCATTGCTACAAACTGTGCATGCACCTAACGTTTTACGAAATTTTCGTAATGTAATATCTACAAATATGCTAACAGTAGCGGTCTCTCCGTCCACACAATAGTTCTAACCACACACACACACACACACACACACACACACACACACACACACACACACACACACACACACAACTGGCGTAGTGGTAATGCTTCTCCTGCCATCTAGTAAGACGGGGGTTCGCGCCGGATAGCGTGCGGAAAGTTTCACGAACGAAGTGGGAGGTTAATGATCCTCTTGAGGGAGGGAATGGTGGTGCGTGTGTCACAGCCTTGCCCTAGATCGGACTATATGAGCTCTTAGCTCACTTGCTGGAGGGTAATGAGCTGACGATCACGCCAATCACGTTATCCTGACCTACCCGGTGAATTACACACACTCACCCAAACGCATCAGATTTTGGCAGGCAGCTCTCCTCTCCGCCCACTCCATTCACACACACTGAGAGATAATATCGCATACTTATTGTCTCATACAACTCACAGTTGAGAATATAGCTGAATAATATTTTTTTTCTGGGAATTACTGTAGGCCGAAGGAAGGACTTATTTATCCCATTACATTTAAACAAGAAGTGTTTCTCAACCCAACTATTCTGTTCTACTGAGTTTCTGATAATTTTCATGCATCAGTCTAGTACTATGCGTTCTAACATTTGTCAGGATAAACAAATATTATTAACTGAACCAAGAGCAAAAAACGTCACTGATAGAATGTGTCAGTACCAATGACTATGTTGGGTTAGCACTCGGTTGGCAGTGTTCTTGTAAACCAGTGCTTTCCAAACTGGGGAACGCGCCTCCCTTCGGGGTGTGTGAGGTAGATGGAGGAATGACCTGAAGCCATCTTCCAAAAGTTGCCGTTATATTGCTGTATAGAGCAGTAGCCTGAGTGTTGAGAGAAAATGAAGAGAAAAAGCTGGAGAGGACAGAGATGAGGATGCTGCAATGACTGATGGGAGTGTCACAGAGAGAGGAGGAGAAATGATGACATCAGAGCAGAGGCAGGAGTTGTGTCAGTTTTGGAGAAGGCAAGAGAGGCACATTTGAAGTGGTATGGGCATGTGTCCAGGATGGAGGAAGTTGATCCTGTGAAGGTGGCATGGAGGAGTCAGGTGGAAGGGAGAAGAAAGAGAGGAAGACAAAGATTTACGTGGAGAGATGGAAATGCGAAAGAAATGAGGCAGTTAGGCCTGGACGAAGAGGACGCGGCAGACAGAAGTTACTGATAACAACATATAAGAGCGGCCGACCCCACCAGCGACTAAGGCAACGATTTTATATATATTGTTACATAGCCTATGATTTCATCATCCTTTGTGTAATTCTAACGTACAGTATGCTGCATGTTTGATCACGAGCGTGTTCTGCCTCACTCCCCCCCTTCTACCATTATAGTAGAGTAAGTCGTTCTTTCTCTTGTTCAGAGCGGGATTGTCAACTCTTTGTCCCCATGGCTTCATTTGCGCGTCCTTCTTACAAGTTGTATCAAGCTCTGCCGGCCCCTATATAATGAGCTCAGTCTCTGCATCATTGCCACTTAGATCTACTCCTCATTTTGTTCACATCTCTGTCCTCCCCTGTACAGTTATTATTATTGTGAGTGCTCAGGAAGTCTCCAACCATCTAGCAGCCGTGTGAAATTTGAGTATAACTGTTGTTGCATTTTTTCTTGCTGTGTAGCATAGGGTTAATCCTTAGGCCTGGTAAGGTTTTTGTAATTTATGTAAAGGTTCTTTACGTCAGTCATCATTAATAATATTTTGTATCTGTAATGATTTATCTTGCATTAACTGAGCATTACCCAGTGCATTTTCATTTTATCAGGGCTGACTTAGATAAATTTACTCTTGCTAATTTCGTGTTAATAGAGGCTATTGCAGTTAACCATATATTTAATCTGTTTTTTGCCATTACATTATCCTTATGAGTTCTGAATGTTTTGTTATTAGTTTGAGCATTCAACTTTAACTTGTAATTTTACCTAACTCTTTTGTTTTGAACCTGGAACTTTACGGGACAGTGGTGATTATTAGTATTCTCACTTCAAGTGTACATTATCTTTCTCTGTTCCGTAACATAAATTTGGCGACCTCTCATCAGGATATTCAGGATATTATCATAAGGATATTGCTTGATATTTTGTGACTGTTACTTATTCATGATGTCTACTATTTCTACGCTTGATGAAGCCAAAGATTTTATGTCAAATGTGCAAACAGTGTGTGATGTAGAAAACAGAACAAAGAATGAACTTAAGCTTGTTGCTCAACAATTGGGAATTGCTGTTCGCTCTCATCATTCTAAAGATCAAATTGTTGACATGATTAATGAAAGCTTGTTTAATGTAACTCCTCCAAAAGAGCAAACGCAGATTGAATTAGCAAAGTTACAGATAGCCCTGCAGGAGGCTTAGGCTAAGGAGGCGGAGTCTCGTGCTAAGGGGGCTGAGGCACAAGTTGAACTTGCTAGGATTCAGGCAGACCATGAGTATCGCATGAAACAAGGGGGAACTGGATCATCTAGCTCTGATGATTTTGATGTGGCTAAAAATGTTAAACTTGTCCCTCCTTTTAATGAATCTGATTTAACAAAGTATTTTCAGTTGTTTGAGAGGGTAGCTACAGGTTTTAATTGGCCTAAGGAGTATTGGCCAGTACTCCTTCAAACTGTTCTCACCGGTAAAGCTCAAGTAACTTATGCATCTTTGCCTCAGGATCAATCTGATAATTATGATGTAGTTAAGAGCTTGATTCTTAAGGCCTATGAGCTTGTTCCTGAAGCCTATAGAGTAAAATTTAGGACAACGTATAAGCAAGATAAGCAATCCCATGTTGAGTATGCAAAAATCAAAGAAGATCTGTTAGAGCAGTGGTTAAATTCTAAGAATGTGGATTCTGATTTTGGTAAATTTAAGCAGATGATTTTGCTGGAGGACTTCAAGAGGTGTATTAATAAAGATGTAAGCCTATATCTTGATGAGAAAAAAATAGATAATTTGTCTGATGCTGCAGTTTTAGCTGATGAATATGTTCTCACTCACAAGAGATATTCTAGAGGAAAAGGGAAAACTGAGAGTAAGTACGTTGCCTCTACTCAGAGTACAAGTAACAGGAAAGAGAATAAAGATGATGTTTCTCAGGAAGTAAATACCAGCTTCACCTCTAGATTTCAGAAAAGTAAATGTACTTATTGTAGTAAGCTTGGTCATACTACGGAGAAATGTTTCAGGAGACAGCGTGATGTGAACAAAAAGGAGTCTTTAAATATTCAGTCAATTGGTCTAGTGTCCACTCTTGAGAGTTCCCAGAATTCTTTAACTGAGTTAACTGAACCTGCTTTGAGGGGTAAATTAAATTCTCATGATGGAGCTCCTCTTTTGAGCAGTAACGTGGGTGACACTCTCAAGAGTTCATGTGCTAATTTCCTGTCTGATGGTTTTGTCAGTCCTCTGGACAGTAATGACAGGAAATCAGTTAAAATATATCGTGATACAGGTGCTTGCCAATCCCTTATGCTGACCAGTGTTCTAGGCTCTAATGTTAATTCCTCTGATGAAACTGTAATCTTACAAGGTGTAGGGAATAATTACTTCCCTGTCCCTCTGTGCAGAGTGAATTTAGAGTCTGGTTTTGTTAATGGTTCCGTTATGGTTGGGTTGGTTGAGACACTCCCAATGTCAGGTGTAACTTTCTTACTTGGAAATGATATTGGTGGAAGTCGAGTGTGTCCAGCTCCTCAGTTGTCTGGTGAGCCGGTGGCTGCGGCCCAGGGTTGTGATGTCCCTGATGTGTTCCCTGCATGTGCTGTCACTAGGGCTAAGTCTAAAGTTACTGGTGATTTAGAGGATAATGATGATGATGATGTTATCCTAGCTGACACTTTTCTTGCTAATTTGGGCCACTCACCAGATGAGGCAGTACCCCGTAGTGTTGATAATTTGTCTCGTCAAGAGTTGATTGAGTTGCAGGTTGCTGACCCTGAGTTGAAAAGTCTAGCTAACTCTGCTTGCAGTGAGGAAGAGTCAGCCGGTGCTTCTACTTGTTATTATATAAAGTCAGGAGTACTTATGAGGAAGTGGAGACCCCCCGCAGCATCAGCCGACTGTGAATGGGAGGTTGTACATCAAGTTGTCATCCCTCGTGTATGTAGGCAGGATATCATTAGAGTGGCTCATGATTCCAGTTTGGCAGGACACCTTGGAGTGAGGAAGACTGTGGCACGCATTTTGAAACACCTCTACTGGCCAGGTATCTTCAGGGATGTTTCCTGGTATTGTAAGTCTTGTCACACCTGTCAAGTTGTGGGGAAGTGTAATCAGACCGAAAAGGTTGCACCTCTAGTTCCCATTCCTCCTTTTGAGGCGCCATTCACCCGTGTGTTGGTGGATATTGTGGGCCCTCTTCCTAAGACTTCTTCAGGATTTTCTTATGTGTTGACCCTGATTGATATGGCTACTCGTTATCCTGAAGCCATTCCACTTAGAAATATCTCAGCAAAGAACATGGTTAAGGAAATGCTAGGGTTCTTCACAAAGTTTGGTCTGCCCAAGGAGGTACAGTCAGACCGGGGAAGTAATTTCATGTCAAATGTTTTCAACCAGTCTCTGAAAGAGTTGAGCATCACCCAGATCATGTCTTCAGCTTACCATCCCCAGACCCAAGGAGCGTTGGAGAGATATCATCAAACACTCAAATCGATGCTCAAGAAATACTGTTTGGAACATCAGAAAGACTGGGATAAAGGTCTTCCATTCGTTGTGTTTGCTGCAAGAGAATCTCCAAATGAATCACTGGGCTTCTCACCTTTTGAACTACTGTTTGGCCATGAAGTAAGAGGACCTCTTAAGTTACTCAAGGAATGCTGGCTGTCGGAGGAAGATGACGTCAACCTGCTGGAGTATGTGATGAAGTTCAAAGAACGGCTGTCCACTGCTTTACAGCTGGCGAGAGAGAATTTAGGAGCTGTTCTGGAGAAGATGAAGACTTGGTATGATAAGAAGTCCAGGTTACGCCACTTTCAGCTAGGAGATCAGGTTTTGATTCTGCTACCAGTTCATGGGCAACCTCTTCAAGCCAAGTTTAGTGGTCCTTATTTCGTGGAGAAGAAACTCAGTGATGTCAACTATGTCATCGCCACACCAGATCATAGAAAGAACAAGCAACTTTGTCACATCAACATGCTAAAGTTATATCACAGGCGGGACGAAAATAATCCAGTCTGCACTGTAGCTGTTCCACCCGAGTCTGCAAGTGAAGTTCTCCCATGCAGTATGAGCCTGAGGGATGGTTTGGGGAAGGATCCTGATATCATGAATGATCTCCAGACTAAGCTTTTTCATCTACCTCCTGAGGAAAGGCAGGAGTTTTCGGCATTACTGCAGGAGTACCCGCAAGTGTTCCGTGCCACTCCAGGAAGAACCACTGTGTTGATGCATGATGTCGATGTTGGAGACGCAAAGCCAATTAAATTGCCTCCTTACCGTGTGAACCCAGTGAAAGTTCCTCTCATCAAGAAGGAACTTGGCTACCTGTTGGACCACAAGATGATTGAGCCCTGTCAGAGCGAGTGGAGTTCTCCTGTCACTCTGGTCCCTAAGCCAGGTGGGTCACAGCGGCTTTGCATTGACTACAGACGTGTTAATCAGATAACCAAAACAGACACTTACCCTCTCCCTCGCATGGAAGATTGCATAGACAAGATCGGAAAGGCTAGGTACATAAGTAAGTTTGATTTGTTAAAGGGATACTGGCAAGTACCTATGACTGAACGTGCTAGGGAGATCTCATGTTTTGTAACACTAGGAAAGACTTTTGCATGTTCGGTAATGCCATATGGTATGAAGAATGCACCAGCCACATTTCAGAAGCTCATGAATGTTGTAACAGAGGGTTTGGCAGGGTGTGTTGTTTATATTGATGATGTATTAATCTTCAGTGACAACTGGAAAAATCACCTATGCCATGTCAGTAAATTTCTTGAGCGTTTGGTTCATGCTAATCTTGTAGCTAATTTATCAAAGTGTGAGTTTGGTCAAGCTAAAGTTCAGTACCTTGGGTACGTAATTGGTGATGGACATGTTGCACCACCAAGAGCTAAGGTTCAGGTTATAAGTGATCTTCCCAGACCTAAAAGTAGGAAAGAGCTACAAAGATTTTTGGGAATGGTAGGTTATTACAGGAGATTTGTTCTTAACTTTTCTGTTCTTGTATCACCACTTACAGACCTACTGAAAAAGGGAGTTAAATTTGTCTGGATCGATAACTGTGAATCCTCTTTCAGCAAACTTAAAGCTATCCTATTAAGTCAGCCAGTGCTCGCTACTCCAAATTTTGCTAAGCCTTTTAAGATGGCTGTTGATGCAAGTGATACAAGAGCTGGGGCTGTTTTGCTGCAAGAGGATGATCAGGGTATTGAACATCCTGTATCTTATTACAGTAAGAAGTTCACTCCACCTCAAAAGAACTACTCAACTATTGAGAAAGAGCTTTTGGCCTTGATTTTGGGTTTACAGCATTTTTCATTTTATTTGTGTTCTGGTTTTGACCCCATAGTCATTTATACCGATCATAACCCACTGAAATTCCTTAGTAAGTTTAAAGATAAAAATCAGAGATTGACAAGTTGGAGTCTACTTCTTCAGGAGTATTCATTAGACATACAACATGTCAAGGGAAAAGAAAATGTTATTGCAGATTGCTTATCTAGACTTTAGACAGATTGTTTTAGAGTAATAATACATTTCCTTTGTAAATTTCTTTTTCTTTGTGGGGAGGTGTTACATAGCCTATGATTTCATCATCCTTTGTGTAATTTTAACGCACAGTATACTGCATGTTTGATCACGAGCGTGTTCTGCCTCAGTCCCCCCTTTTACCGTTATAGTAGAGTAAGTCGTTCTTTCTGTTGTTCAGAGCAGGATTGTCAACTCTTTGTCCCCATGGCTTCATTTGCGCGTCCTTCTTACAAGTTGTATCAAGCTCTGCCGGCCCCTATATAATGAGCTCAGTCTCTGCATCATTGTCACTTAGATCTACTCCTCATTTTCCTCACATCTCTGTCCTCCCCTGTACAGTTGTTATTATTGTGAGTGCTCAGGAAGTCTCCAGCCATCTAACTGCTTTGTAATTTGAGTATGAGTGTTATTACATTTTGTTCTTGTACTGTATAACATAAGGTGTTAATTTGTAGGCCTAGTGAGGTTTTTGTAATTCGTGTGAGGTTCTTATTGTCAGCCATCATTAATAATATTTTGTATCTGTAATGATATATCTTGCATTCACTGAGTATTATCCAGTATTGTCATTTTATCAGGGCTGACCTAGATAAATTTACTCTTGCTAATTTCGTGTTAATAGAGGCTAATACAGTTAACCATATATTTAACCTGTTTTTTGCCATTACATTATCCTTATGAGTTCTGAATGTTTTGTTGTTAGTTTGAGCATTAAACTTTTACTTGTAATTTTACCTAACTCTTTTGTTTTGAACCTGGACCTTTACGGGACAGTAGTGATTATTAGTATTCTCACTTAAAGTGTACATTATCTTTCTCTGTTCCGTAACAATATATATATATATATATATATATATATATATATATATATATATATATATCTATATATATATATATATATATATATATATAAAATCTATCTATCTATCTATCTATCTATATACTGTATATATATATAATCTATCTATCTATCTATCTATCTATATACTGTATATACATAATATATCTATCTATCTGTCTATCTATCTCTCTATCTATCTGTATGTGTGTGTGTGTGTGTGTGTGTGTGTGTGTGTGTAGCCGAGCTGTAGCAGTTAACATTCGAATGTGGTGCTAGTCATGAAGAAGTGCAATGAAAAGGCTGTAGAATCGTAACACTGTTCTTCTGCCACTGAACCACACGAAATGAAGTGGAAAATGACGAATATCAGGGCCACGTGTAGGTGAAAGAATTGTAGCCTTTAGGTCTGGCTGTACCGAAATCTGCTTTCCGGTTCGGTCGCTCTTTTCCTTCCCGGCGATCGAGGTGTTTAGGCCGGTATTCTCGTCGGTTAAGGACGCTCCCTAACACCTTTTCCTGAGCGATTTATTTTGTTCATTACATCGTACTGCCTCTTCTGAGTTACATAAATCCTTTCAATATCGCCATACTCTACATAAATAACGTACAAAAAAATATTAGCCACCCATATCCAAAAATAAATCACTAAGGAGGAGATGCTAGGGAGCTTTGTTACCTGACGAGAATACAGACCTTAAAGACAGATCCGTATTCTCGTCGGGTAATGTGGCTCCCTAGCATCTCAACCTTAGCGATTTATTTTTGGATATGGCTGGTTAATATTCTTTTGCCTAGGTATATAGATAGATAGATAGACGTTATGTATGCAGAGTACGGCAACATCTGAAGGATTTATGTGACATACTAGGACAGTAAGGTTAATAAACAAAATATATCGCTTACGTAAAGGTGTTAGGGAGCTTCCTTTATCGTCGGATGAGGAGGTTCCCTAGCACCTCTTCCTTAGCGGTTTATTTTTGGATATGGGTGGTTAATGTCCTTTTGTACGTTATGTGCGAGTATATGCAGAGTATGACAACATCAGAAAGATTTATATAACACAGAATAGTACCGTAAGGTGTTATAAGCACAATAAATCGCTTAGGAAGAGGTGTTAGGGAGCTTCCATAACCGACGAGAATACAGGCCAGGGCCACAAGGATCATCACAGAGTTGAACGAATATATAGGAGGAAAAAATCAAACTCTATGAAATACTCACTAAGAGATGTAAGGTTTTCATTGTAGTTCGCCAGGTGTAAATTTTCTTCACACGGAACTGGGATGATAGTTGTTTCTTTGATTTTACGTCTAATCCAGGAAAGAGGAGGTGATCGTCGATGAGTAGGTGCAAAATACGTTTTTTTTTCCTTTTTAATAAGAGGGCGACTATACTCTTTTCACCCTAACTTGTCCCGGATTTTCGTGCTTTTGAAGCTTATTTCACGTAGCTCAGTGACAGAAGATGATAGCACTACTGTTCTACGTCCTTTCCTTTGCACTTCTTCATGACTAGCATCTTATTCTAGTGTCAGTCTAGTACCGTAGCTCGGCACTGAAGGTGGAGGGATGCAATTTTAGGCCAAGTTAGAGTAAAAAGGTATACAGCAGCAAACACAGTCACGCCATTCAAGTGTTTCCCTCTTCGTTTTCATCACTTTTGCCGTGGATAGTGATGATATTGGCGGTAAACTAACACAGGGATTGGTGATGAGCAAACTGAGTCTGAGATCGTGTAAAAGAACCAGTGGATGCTATTGTGCTCCAGGGCTATATCACTTAAGAAAAAATAGCGGAACTTACTTGAAAAAAAAAGAGCAGAAATTAGCACGATTTATCTTTAGAATTTTTGGCTGTGTGTGAAACGAAAAGGAAGTTAGATTAATGATTGACTACCCTCATCGAACCTTCCTTGGTCTGGAGGCAGCCCTTGCTAAGACCTCAAAGAGAGAGTGATAGCCAGAAATTACCCTTTTCCTCTACTGGCGAAGTACGAATGGGAAATGGGCGTTTGCAGGAAGAGTGATGTATCTGAAAGTGTTATATGAGCTACTTGTGTATATGATTATGCATCTTTGGAGGAATTGTTAGGTATGTTAAAGTGGATGTGTTCTGTTAGCTGTGTGAGTATGATTATGTGTATGCATCTTTGGAGGAATTATGAGGCCCGTTACAGTGAAAGTGTTGTAGTGGCTTTTGTATTGTGTGTATGAATCTGTATAGGTCATCTGCAAAACCAGCACCGTGCAAAAATAAGCAGGCATTTGAAAGGACATCCTACCAGCGTGGGTTTGATCCCGAGAGAGAGAGAGAGAGAGAGAGAGAGAGAGAGAGAGAGAGAGAGAGAGGGAGAGAGAGCAAACTTGTATATTAATTTTTTTCGTATGGTATAGCCAATGCCTTCTTTAATTCTCCTTGGTATATGGTAAGGAAGCCCAGTTAAGGAACAAAGATAATGTAGGTATAAACTATAGTAATAAAAAACAAGTACAGAAACATGTGAATGGTATAATGCAGCAGAAATATACGATGGTAAATAATGAATGGTAAACAGCAGTGATAAACCAGTTGAAATTATGAGTGGTATTATACAGTAGAAATATACCAGTTTAAATAATAAATGGTATTATATAGCAGTTATACCAGTTTAGATCATGATAAACAGCAGCGATATACTAGTGAGAAGTAATGTCAGTGGGGAAAACGTTAATTGGCGTTATCAACATGCCGTCCCTTTGAGAGCGTTTTTCCCAGTTGTCGATGGTCCAGCCTGGCAACACAACCTCGGTAAGACGCGCCAGGGAACGTTCAACCCAGGCAACGTTTTCACAGAGGCAGCGAGAGTCCTCGTGTTAAGTCTCGTAGAACCGCAGGGAACCAATGTGTGATTGGCTGGCGGCGTGACATGATCCTTGTAACATCTTCACACCGAGGACATTTCTATTTTTTTTTTTTTTAACTGTCAAACAATATTTTTTTGATTAAAGTGAGCTGTGTAAAAGATTAACGAATGATGTATCTAATTTCTGTACTTGGAATAGTCTCCCCTACGATAGATAAAATCGCCTGGATTTAAAAATAATTAATAATAATAATAATAATAATAATATAATAATAATAATAATAATAATAATAATAATAATAATAATAGAAACCTACATTACCAGGTTCAAATACCATAGCTAATGATAAAAAAGGGGCTTCCGGGAGGAGACAGGGTGTGCTGCAGTGATGCGAGACAACGTGTGGAAGGTTACGTTGTGGTGGGATGTGTAGAGAATTACACAGATGGTTAGAATTATGCTAGTCCATTGCTCTAGCTTCGTTTATCTTTTTACTTCAGGACTAAAACTTGCTTAACTTGTTGCCTCCTTAGAACTGAACACAGGTGACGCAGATTCAAGGTACCTGGACAATATTGAGAGAGTAAAGTTGTGCATTGTTCCACTCTTCCTTTACGTGACTCTTACCAACTGTCGAGTGATATGTAGGTTCCCAGTTGTATTGCTGAGTGAAGTGGGATAAGGGAAGGGAATGTGAGGTGATGGGAAGACAGGTGAATTGTGCTAAGACTTTGCGAGGTGAAGGACGGTGGGGTGCGTTTGGGGTTGTATATGGGAGGATGGAGGGGTGTGTTGGGGGAATGTGTAGTGACAGGAAGGATGGTGGTGTGTTTTGGGGAAGTGTGTTGTGACAGGAAGGATGATGGGGTGTGTTGTGGGAATACTGTATATTTAGACAAGCGAGAGTGTCGCGCAGAACGTAAGAAATTGAATTAAAGTAGAGCAATAGAATGACTTAGTGGAGGGTGAAGTTAAGCAAAGGACAGCAGGATGCGTTGTAAGAATATGTATCTATACGGAGGTGTGTGTGTATGTGTGTATGTGTGTGTGTGTGTGTGTGTGTGTGTGTGTGTGTGTGTGTGTGTGTGTGTGTGTGTGTGTGTGTGTGTGTGTGTGTTCAGGTAAGGGAAGCCTCAAAGAAGTAGGAGAGTGCTATGAGAGTGTGGGGTTTTAGGAATATTATAAGGTTTGCTGTGGGGTGTGAGGGTGTGTTGTGGGAGTGTGGGGTGAAAGAGTGTGTTGTGGGAGTGTGGGGTGACAGGATGTGTTGTGGGGATGTGGGGTGTGAGGGTGTGTTGTGAGAGTGTGGGGTGTGAGGGTGTGTTGTGAGAGTGTGGGGTGTGAGGGTGTGTTGTGTGTGTGGTTGTGAGGGTGTGTTGTGAGAGTGTGGGGTGTGAGGGTGTGTTGTGGGAGTGTGGGGTGTGAGGGTGTTGTGGGAGTGTGGGGTGTGAGGGTGTGTTGTGGGAGTGTGGGGTGTGAGGGTGTGTTGTGGGTGTGTGGGGTGTGAGTGTGCGTTGTGGGAGTGTGGGGTGTGAGGGTGTGTTATGGGAGTGTGGGGTTTGAGGGTGTGTTGTGTGTGTGGGTATCAGGGTGTGTTGTGGGAGTGTGGGGTGTGAGGGTGTGTTGTGGGAGTGTGGGGTCCGAGGATGTGTTGTTTGAGTTAGGTGTGTGAGGGTGTGTTGTGGGTGTGTGGGGTGTCGGGG
The DNA here is from genome assembly GCF_032717465.1 of Coenobita brevimanus. Classification (NCBI taxonomy): domain Eukaryota; kingdom Metazoa; phylum Arthropoda; class Malacostraca; order Decapoda; family Coenobitidae; genus Coenobita; species Coenobita brevimanus. The sequence goes on from NC_137001.1 coordinate 373,982, forward strand.
TGTGTTGTGGGAGTGTGGGATGCCAGGAAAATGCCAGGTTATGTTATTGGAGTGTCGCCGCGGGAGGTTCACAGGGAGACATGCAGCCTAATACGCGAAACATATTGCCCCATGTATAACTCAGAGGGCCGCGGCTTCCACAATACAAGCTGAATGACGTATTGGTGACTACTGGTGGTACGTTAAAGCCTGTGTTGCTACAGACATTTTATTACAGTAATTTGAAGTGCACCGGCTAGCAGTGTTTTCATTAAGTCTCAGAATTGAAATGTTTAGATTCGAAAACATACCTACCTGATGCACTTTATAAATGTTGCGTCATCCAAAGTACGATCACTGCAGTCAGTAGGTTTCATGTCGGGTTCTAATGACAAAATCTTCATCTCTACAGTAGTCCCTCCTCCCGTATGTGGCCTGGGGAGGAAAGCCCAAGCAACTGGCCTCGGAATGTGAATTTATATCAGCGATGAAATCCAACTGGGAATTTTTATGCCATGACATTTTTCTTTTTGGCGAGGCCTTGACCTTAGTATCGTCTTTGGAAAAACTGGGGTTGCTGTTACATTTACTTTGTCTAGTTTAGTCCAGGTTCTTGCTATCGTTTCTCGGCAGTGTTACACCCTTGCACGGAGGCTGCGCGGCGGGGTGTTTTGTCACTCTGTGTGTGTGTGTGTGTGTGTGTGTGTGTGTGTGTGTGTGTGTGTGTGTGTGTGTGTGTGTGTGTGTGTGTGTGTGTGTGCCTGTCTGTCTGTCTGTCTGTCTCTGTCTCTGTCTGTCTGTCTGTCTGTCTGTCTGTCTGTCTGTCTCTGTCTGTCTGTCTGTCTGTCTGTCTCTGTCTGTCTGTCTCTGTCTCTCTCTCTCTGTCTCTCTCTCTCTCTCTCTCTCTCTCTCTCTGGTGGGGAGGGGGTCTCTGTCTGTCTGTTAGTGTGTATACGAAAAAAATCAAAATAGTTTTAATCCAGCTCAACCAAACGATGATAGATATGGATATCGTTCTTTTTTTTTTTTTTTCAATTCGTGTGTTGTAAAAAAAAATAAAGGTCGGTCAAAGATCAAGGTCATAAGACAAGGTTAACTTAATCAGTCTTGTTGCGATTTAGACCAGACTTAATGGAAGAGTTAACAGTAGGGCAAGAATGAAATGAGATTTAGAACAGAGTCAAAGGTCAAGATCAAGGTCATAGTGCAAGGTCCTATGCTTGATCCTATAAATGAAGTCTGTATTGTAGTTGAATCAGACTGTGGAAATCTTGAGAGGTCAGCCAAGGACGAAGAGATTGGATGTTGAAAATAATAGGTCAAAGGTCAGAGTCATTGGTCAAGATCAAATCGAACAGTTTTTATCCGATTTTGACCAAACTTGGTGCAATGGTTGAGGGTAAGGCAAGGATGCATTCGGTTTGAGAATAGTTGGTGTAAGGTCAAGGTCACAGTGGAAAGTAAAATGTTTATACCTTAACTCAATTTTAGGGCGTGGGTATTGCACTCCTTGGGTTTTCGATGTTATATACTGCCACATTTTTAGTATTCTCAGTTCTTTCATTGTTTAAGCATAATATGGTTTTCGTCCGCTTAACCTCTTCACTCTGAGAAGCCTCCTGGAATGTCTGGCTTTAGTCAAAATTTAGCTAAGAATACATCAGCTGCTCTTAGGAGGTTAGTTGTGATGATATGCACAAACCTTTTCCACAGAGAAGCATTTACTAAAGTGAATGATATAACCCTTCATTAGTCAAAGAAAAATGTCCTCCAGTTGAGAGGATTAATTGACAGCTTTTGATTTGATAAGGCAGATCATAATATAGGTACCGGTACATTCTTAGGGAATCTCAATGTCAGTAAGAGCATTATGATGACGGCCAAAATAAAAATCGTCTTTATTGCCAGACGTTTCAACATTATCTCGTGTTATCTCCATTTTAGGCCACTGAAGATGACATGAGAAGATGTTGAAATTTCTAAAAATAATCGTGACTTTTATTTCTGCCCTCATGATGCTGTTCCCGCTGACAAGGAAAAGTATGAATCCCCAAGATGTGGTGCTCCTCTGGGAAGGACAGGAAGTGAGCTGAGTCTGTAAGGTCACAAGGAACTCAACCTGACATTGTGTAAAGGGACTGGAGTTGTGCTTATAGGAAGTGCGTGAGACCTCATCTGTTTTCTGATAGGACATGACACGTAATATACAGAAATTTAGAATGTGCTTTGAAGACATACAAGGCCAAAGATATCTTTAATGATTTTCCCATATATTGTATCCTACTGTCTGTCTTCATCACAAACTTGCTCTTATGGGTCATTATTATACTTCATCTGAAGAATCATGTTTCTTTCACCGATGATATTGTAATGCTATTAACAGATCAAAATTTTCATCTCTGACTATGGCCCTTTTATCACAACTGTTGTCATAGTCATATTAGTTGTTATCATCATTCACTTATTATCAACGCCATTTGCGTCATAAAAGCTGAAGTATCATACAACGAATCGACTGGAAACATTGGGTAATACCCGTAATACCTTCATAACTGTACTGAAAAAACTTATTCATACATGTGCTAATGTACACAACTGAATAGAAACATTGAGGGAATAACTAGGCGCTTCCAATTGTGCTATACTCATCACTTTAACATTTTTTTATGTTAGAAAGAAGGAACCAAAGGCCAGGGGCCCGCAAACCATTCCTTCCAAGAAAAGAACAAAAACAATACAAAAGAGGGCAAAATTAGGTCCGTTCATTTCTAGGTGCCTGAACGCACTGCGTTTGAAAGACTGAAGATCATAGGAAGTAGGAAATACAGACAAAGGGAGACAGTTCCAGAGTTGACCTGTCGCATAAATGAAGGACTGGGAATAACGGTTAACTCTTGCATTAGAGAGTTGGACAGAGAAGGGATGAGAGATTGTTGCTAGACGGTTGTTACGAGCCCGTCGTAGAGGTGGGGGGGATGCAAGCAGACAGTTCAGAGGAGCAGCGACCATTGAAGGAGTGAGAAAAGAGATAAAGATGCAACAGTGCGGCGAAGAGACAGAGGCTGAAGGGAGCCAGTAAGAGGAGAGTTGATGAGACGAAAAGCCTTTGGCTCCACCCTATTGAGCAGAGCTGTATGTGGGGAGCCTCCCCACACATGAGAGTTGTGCTCTACACAGGGGCGAATAAAGTCCATGTATAAAGTCAACAACTGTCTCGGGGATAAAGAAGGTACGGAGTCGGCTTAGCAGACCTAATCTCTTGGATGCAGATTTTACAAGAGATGGAATATGATCTCTCCAAGATAAGTCCCGAGTGAATGAAACATGTTCAAGGATGATGCAGGGTTGAGCTGGATGTTATTAAACATTAGTTGGTACTCCTGTGGAAGATTATGTTGGGGTGATAGGTTTAAAAACTGAGTCTTTGATGCATAAAAAACAACCAGATTATTTTTATCCCAGTCAGAGATACGAGCCAAATCAGACATTATGTTTGCCGGAGGCTCATCCCTTGTTTGTTGAAGTAACTGGTAAGATGGACGTTGCGGGAACCGAATGGAAAGGTGAAGGGTGGAATCATCAGCGTATGAGTGGATAGGGATAGATGTACACTCGAGCCCGAAAATTCGCGACCACGTACCTTAGCTGTCTGTGGAAACTGTGCTGGTAACACTGAGTGGGGGAGGGGTCAGAGTACGTGGAATATATACCCCGCCCCCTCACAATCTCTACATGGTTTGATTTGGTTTCATAAGGTTCGTCTGCATAAACCCTTCAACGGTGGGCAAACCTTTATTCACTTTATTTCGTCTGTTTTCTGTGGATTTTATTCATTATGGATAGAGTAGAGGGTTAGGAGTCTAGAGGTTAGATATGAGCCTGATAAATCCCTCCAACACGATAGAACTCACTAATAATAATAACATCGTCTGGAAATAACGAGGAACAAAGTAACAATTTAGTCACCCGCTATCGACATTGGATACTGACCCTAGATAAAACATATCGCCTTTATCAGTGGAAGGATATTGAGACATGAGTAGTATCAATTGTAGAATTTAGCTTTTTTTACTAAGGATTGTATGGAGCTGTAATTCGTTCGAGTAACGATTCATTTGTCTAAGATTTATCCGAGGGAATTGTCGTAATGGCGCCTAAGGCCGGAGATCAGTCTCCATACTTCTGCCTACCAGCAAACATGGCTCAAGACCCTCATAAAGTAAGCCTTCGTTCAAGGCTTGTTGCCAAGAGACAAGCAGGAATGTCTGTTGCTGCCATAGCAGAAGATGAAGGTGTGTCACAAACAACAGTTAAGAAATGGTGGACTAGGTGGCAAGCAGAAGGCGATGTGTGTGACCGTCCGAGGAGCGGAAGACCTAGGAAAACAACACCTGAGGAAGATCAGAGAATCAGTGAGCAGGCAAGACGAACACCCATCATCAATGCCATGCAAATCAGGGAGCAGCTTCAGTTACAAGTGTCCAGAAAAACTGTATGCAAACGTCTTCATGAAGCAGGAGTGCATCATAGGATCCCAGCGGAAAAAGAAAAGTTAACTGAGAGGCATCGGAACGGCCGCCTTGTTTTCGCACAACAGCATGTGAACATGGACCTTGAATACTGGGGGCGAGTGATATTCTCTGACGAGAAAACCTTTTCTTCTACTACAGACGGACGCCCTCACTGTTGGCGACGCAACGGAACAAGATACAACAGTGAAAACATATATGAAGTAGCACGTAGTGGCCACGTGACGAGCAACGTGTGGGGCTGGGTCCAATTATACGGCGTGGGTGAACTGACTGCTATCGACGGGAGACTGACTGCAGAGAAATATATTGAAATATTAGAGGAAGTGATGGTCCCTACAGTTCGTGCTATGGCTATACCTTATCCTGAACGGTTTATTTTCATGCAGGTTAGTATATCAAATACTGTCTACTCCATTTCCATATTCATGTCGTATATTCATCTGTCAGAAATTATCGCATATTCAACACGTCTATAATTTATCAACTGAGTCTGTCATTATACAACATTACCTATAAGGAGCCATTATTATCCATGTGTATTTGCCATTATTAGGACAACTGCCCCGTCCACACTGCACGAATCGTAAGCCGATGGTTCAGGGACCAGCCGAACATAGATCTGCTGCCGTGGCCAGCTAAGGCTGCGGATTTAAACCCAATAGAAAATTGCTGGGCGATGATGGTTAATAGCTGGGACCAGGGACAAGAGAGGACACCTCAAGCACTTGTGCAGCACTGTTTGCATGACTGGGAACGACTCTGGAGACGACAAGGCGATATTTACAACATTGTTGCATCCCTCCCATCCAGAATGCAAGAAGTTATTAACAACGAGGGCGGATGGACACATTACTGATGTCAAAAAAACATCTACTGTGTGTGTGTGTGTGTGTGTATGTGTATGTGTATGTGTGTGTATGTGTGTGTATGTGTGTGTATGTGTGTGTGTATGTGTGTGTATGTGTGTGTATGTGTGTGTGTATGTGTATGTGTGTGTATGTGTATGTGTATGTGTGTGTGTGTGTGTGTGTGTGTGTGTGTGTGTGTGTGTGTGTGTGTGTGTGTGTGTGTAGCCTATGTGTGTGTGTGTGTGTGTGTGTATGTGTGTGTGTGTGTGTGTGTATGTGTGTGTATGTGTGTATGTGTGTGTGTATGTGTATGTGTGTTAACTCCCTCACTGTATCCATTCACTAATAAAATAACAGAGTAAGGGACAATTGTATCGTTACCCGAACGAATTACAGCTCCATACAATTCTTAGTAATAAAAACTCAACTCTACAACTGATAAAGGTGATATGTTTTATCTAGGATCAGTATCCCATGTCAATAGCGTTTATTAATGCAGACGAACCTTATGAAACCAAATCAAACCATGTAGAGATTGTGTGAGGGGCCGGGGTTATTCCACGTACTCTGACCCCTCCCCCACTCATTGTTACCATCACTGTTTCCGCAGACAGTAAGGTACGTGGTCGCGAATTTTGGGGCTCGGCTGTACAGCTTAGAAGGTCATTGATGAATAAAAGGAAGAGAGGTGGTGCTAGGACAGAGCCCTGAGGAACACCACTGTTGATCGATCTAGGAGAAGAACGTTGTCCGTCTACAACAGCGGCTATAGATGGACCAGAAAGGAAGCTATAGGTGAAGGCACAGACAGAAGGAAAGAAACAGTAAGAGGGCAGTATGGAAATAAAAGATTTATGCCAGACTCGGTCGAAAGCCTTTGAGATGTCAAGTGCGATGGCAAAGCTTTCACCAAAGTCCCGAAAGGAGGATGACCAGGAGTCTGAAAGGTAGGTGAGAAGATTGCCAGTGGAGCGTCCCTGACGGAACCCATACTGACGATCAGAAAGAAGGTTGTGATAGGAAAGATGCTTTAAAATTTTTCTGTTAAGAATGGACTCGAAAACTTTTGAGACACAAGATGTAAAAGCAATTGGATGAGAGTTAGACGGTTGGGAATGGTCACCCTTCTTTGGGACTGGCTGAATGAGAGCAAACTTCCAGCAAGAAGGAAATGCACAAGTTGACAGACAAAGGTGAAAGAGTTTACCTAGGCAGGGTGTAAGCACAGAAGCACAGTTCTTGAGGACCACAGGAGTGACTACATCAGGCCCATATGCCTTGTTAGTATTGAGGCCAGTAATAGCAGAAAATACATCAGCTGAAGAAATTTTAATGTCAGCCATGAGGAAGTCAGAGGAGGGCAGTGATGGAGGAACAGCACCGGAAATGTCTAAGGTGGTATTGGAGGAGAAAGTCTGAGCAAAGAGATCTGCTTTATCAGTAGAAAAAATAGCTACAGAGCCATCAGACTAGAAAAGAGGAGGGAAGGATGTTGAGGTAAAGTTGTTAGAAAGGTTTTTGGCAAGGTGCCAGAAGGAGCGGGAAGAATTCGAGTTGGAGAGTTGAGAGGATTTAGTATGGATGAAATTATTTTTAGCAGAGCGAAGAATAGACTTAGCACGATTCCGGGCAGAAACATAAGCAAGATGAGGTTCAGGGGTGGGTTGGTTCTGGTACCTTTTACAGGTCCTCTCCTTGTTGTGGACAGCATTAGAACAAGCGTGATTAAATCAAGGCTTTCTTGCGATAGTCAAAGGATATGAGAAAGGAATGCATGCTTCCTCGCCCGAGAGAATAACCTCCGTAATGCACAATGCACACTCATATGGCTTCCGGCTGTGGAAACAATAATCATTCCATGGAAAATCAAAGAAGTACTGCCTTGAGGGCTTCCCAACCCGGAGCTCCAAAGTGCCACAGTCGACGTTTCTTTGGAGGGTCTGCAGGCTGTACCGGAGTAATAGGAGAGGTCAAGGTAATTAGGTTGTGATCGGAGGAGCTGAATGGAGAGGAAAGATTCCATCTCTTTGTCTGGAATGGTGAGCTGTATCAATTTATTAACAGCGAAATATCGTGCTAGTCAGGACGTATTCCTGTGGAACGAATGTAAAGTCGTACCATTGCCTTATTCTATCAATGAGCCATGGGTTGTATGCCGCAAAAAGACGAAAATTTCTGTCAAATGAATTGTCTTTAGTACACAGTAATATGTGATGCCAAAGTACACTGTGGCTCCTAGCATAGTGATTGTGGTTCGGTGCATCCTCACTCGACAGTATGTTCCCGTTTACATAATGGTTATTGCGGAGCACAATCATCTCAATGGAGGAGGAAAACCTCGTCACATTATGTCCCTCGACGCAGGAGAGTTGTCCATTGGCACCTCTAGTCCTCGGCGTGGGTGCAACGCAGCACTCACGTTCCCTGACACAAAGATAGGTGGTCTTGGGGTGTCTTCAGTTTAGTGTAGAATGCAGTAAAAGAAAAAAAAAACATAATCCTACCTCTCCTGATGCAGAAATGCTCCCCACTGGGACCTTCATTCCCCTGGGTGGGCGAGACGTGTCACCCCAAGTTCCTTGAGACAGGAAGGTGGGCACAAGGCATTCCCAGACCAGTGGAAAATGCAGCATTGGAGAGCGAGGCTGTCACCCTTCCTTTTTCTAACACAGAAAAATTATCTCATAGGCCTTTTATCCTTAGAGTGGATGGAATTATGTCACTTTGTATCGTCAGGCAAAGGAGGGTGGCTGTATAGCGTCACCATCCCTGTTGGAGGCTGTAGTGACGAGCATATAGTGGTTCCTCTGTGTGTCATGATACACACTGCTGCCCCAGCAGGTGCCCTCTACCCTTCCAGGATTTGCTAACACCAAAGACTCTGCATTAAGGGAATGTACACCCGCTGTCTCAGCGCTGATGTCATGGATTTCTCTCACCTGAGACAGAAAAAAAGACTTAACTACGATCATCCTCTGAAGATCAGATCGATGGCGACGTCAGTATATGGAGGAGAAAACTGTATATGAATAGGGGGTCGTTATTTTGCAGGAACGGAAAGACCTGGAAGCTTGTCGTTCGTTGCCATCCCTTTAAGAATGCGGCATCAGTCAGTAAATAGGTGGCTAGGTTCAAGTCGAGTGTGATTGTTATGATGTGTCTCCTGCGACTGCTGTTCATTTAGTAATGTGCCGCAGCCTGAGTGGGAGAAGGTAAAAATAGCTAGTAAAGGGATTCTAGAAGCCTTAAGCCCTTACAAGATTAGGTGATGCAACGTAAACTCTAACAGAATGAACAGATCTTGAATTTGGTTCTCTCTTATCTTGATTCTTTGTTTATCTCTTGAAGGGAACAATCTTACTGGCTTCTGGTTTTTTGTTCCTTCTTCCTTGCATTAAAAAAATAAAAAGATGAAAGCTCGGGGCAGGGGAAAATGTGGACGTGATTCTCAAGGAGCTGCGTAAGTCTGCTGACTGTCCTGGTGATATAATATTACTTTCACCTCCGTCTGTGCGGGAAAGCTGTACTGGGTTGATAGGAGAGGAGGAGTGGCGAGGATACTGCAAGGGAAAGTTTGTGTGTGTGTGTGTGTGTGTGTGTGTGTGTGTGTGTGTGTGTGTGTGTGTGTGTGTGTGTATGTGTGTATGTGTGTGTGTGTGTGTGTGTGTGTGTGTGTGTGTGTGTGTGTGTGTGTGTGTGTGTGTGTGAGAGAGAGAGAGAGAGAGAGAGAGAGAGAGAGAGAGAGAGAGAGCTTGTTTGGAGAAAGGGGGAGATAGAGTGAGGGGAAGAACATGAAGACGATAATAAAGAAGAAGAAAAAGAAGAAGAAGAAGAAGACGAAGGAGGAGGAGGAGGAGGAGGAGAGGAAGAAGAAGAAGAAAGTACAAGAAGATGAAGAAGAGAAAGAGGAGGAGGAGGAGGAGGAGGAGGAGGAGGAGGAGGAGATAATTGCAGAGAGTGAAGGAAAAGTGTGTGAAGAAGATGGAAACTCCGATGCAAATGGTTAAGGAAGGAAAGGAGGGTTAATGATTAAAAGCTAATGTTTACTGCAGGAAGGAGGGATTGAAAAAGAGAAAGATTAAGAGGGAACTCATGAGGAGAAATAAATGGCAGAAATGGCCGAGTGTGTTGTGGAAAAAATGAAGAATGAGGAAGGAGGGAAAATTATGCAGAAGAAAGGAGGGACAGAGGAAGGCGAAATTGTATACTATAGGAGAGAGAGAGAGAGAGAGAGAGAGAGAGAGCATGAATTTGAGAGATGGTCTGAGTTAGAGAAAGAGATTATTTAGAGCCTGTCATTATGACTTAAACAGATAGTGAAAATTGGTGAGAGATAGATATTTAGAGAAAGAGATAGTGTGCTTTAGAAAGATAGTGTGACGTGGAGAATTAGCGAGAATAAGGAATAGTTTAACTAACTGAGATATTTGGTAGTCAGGTACAGTGGATGGGAAAGTGATATAAATGAGAGAGAGAGAGAGAGAGAGAGAGAATCAAGCAGTGTCTCAGTGACGAGGTACCACGCATGTAGTTGCTAGGTATGTGAAGTTACTCAGATACTGAGAAAATCATTAAACATGGACCCTATGTCCACCTAGGCTGCCTCTCCCACCCTCAATGCGGAACCGGAAAAGGAAGTGCATCTAACTATGGGCAAAACGACCGGACTGGCAAATTTTACAGGAAAGGGGGAAACGTTCAGTCTGTCACTAAGTAAGGCCTAATAAAACTGTCTATCCCACCTCAAGCTGTCTCTGGTGGTAGTCGATTCCAGGTATTGCAGATCATATACGTGAAGAAATTACCTATTGTATTATGGCAGAAATACTTCAAGTCAAGCTACTATCCATGTTTCAACGCTGAGCCCTTACTTATATTTTATATGTACCGATTGTTGATGCTGTTAAGTTGAAGGATGTGAAAGCCTCATTTATTTGTCTGTGGTAGGTGGGGACGCTCACCATCCACTCACTGTAGTGCTGCTGTCGGGTGTCTGCCTTTTCCTCTCCTCCATTCTTCTTTCCTTCCATCCTCTTCTGTCTTCCTTTCCTTCATTCTTTCCTCGTCCTTCTGCCTACGGGTGACTACACTCCCATTTCTGTCATTCTTTCCTTCATTCTTTCCTCTTCCTTCTGCCTGTGGGTGACTCTGCACTGAGTGACAAGCCAAATGGTTTCCTGTACACCAGGAAACCATTTACTATGCTGGGTGGTAACCATATAACAAATTTTGGCGCCTGGTGGTTTAGTGGGTAATTATTGCGCTCCAATCGGATTGAGCCGGTGAAGTTTATATCCAAGGAGTGGTTGGGGTGTATTGCTTACATAATGCCACTCAGGGATGAGTGAGGCTGGTCACTCTCATCTTAAATGTCGGGACCAACTTGCCTAGCCCCGGGCTCCTATGCTCCTCATGGGGCGACATGGGATTGGATGATGGATGGATGGATGGATAGATACTGTATCTAGTGGCTCTAGTCTGTAATGAAAATAGGCCCAATGCCTCCAGTCTTCTTTGGTATCCAGTGTGCCTAGTGGATGGGATTAGAACACAGTAGTATCATGCGCTTAGACATTCTCAAACCTTGTAGTATTCTTCAAGATCGGTGATCAAAACTGCACCGCATATTGCAGATGGGGTCTTGCAAGAGAACTGAACAGAGAGAGGAATTTATTCGTCTCTTTGAACATAAACTGTTTCTTTAAATTTCCTTCACTCTGAACATAAACTGTTTCTTTATAAATATTTTCTTTACTCTGAACATACTGTTTCTTTATAAATATTTCCTTCACTCTGAACATACTGTTTCTTTATAAATATTTCCTTCACTCTGAACATACTGTTTCTTTATAAATATTTCCTTCACTCTGAACATATTGTTTCTCTATAAACATTTTTTTTTCACTCTGAACATACTGTTTCTTTATGAATATTTCCTTCACTATGAACATAAACTGTTTCTTTATAAAGACTTTTTTTCACTCTGAACATACTGTTTCTTTATAAATATTTTCTTCACTCTGAATGTACTGTTTCTTTATAAATATTTCCTTCACTCTGAACATAAACTGTTTCTTTATAAATATTTCCTTCACTCTGAACATAAACTGTTTCTTTATAAATATTTCCTTCACTCTGAACATAAACTGTTTCTTTATAAATATTTCCTTCACTCTGAACATAAACTGTTTCTTTATAAATATTTCCTTCACTCTGAACATAAACTGTTTCTTTATAAATATTTCCTTCACTCTGAACATAAACTGTTTCTTTATAAATATTTCCTTCACTCTGAACATAAACTGTTTCTTTATAAATATTTCCTTCACTCTGAACATAAACTGTTTCTTTATAAATATTTCCTTCACTCTGAACATAAACTGTTTCTTTATAAATATTTCCTTCACTCTGAACATAAACTGTTTCTTTATAAATATTTCCTTCACTCTGAACATAAACTGTTTCTTTATAAATATTTCCTTCACTCTGAACATAAACTGTTTCTTTATATTTTCTTCACTCTGAACATAAACTGTTTCTTTATAAACATTTTCTTCACTCTGAATGTACTGTTTCTTTATAAACATTTTCTTCACTCTGAACATAAACTGTTTCTATATAAACCTAGAAGCCTCTGCTTTGTTCTCCATTCCAGTGCGCTGTTTAGAGATCTTGACCTCACTGCTGATTCGTACACATAGGTCTATTATAGGTTTATTACTGCTGTTTACACTTCCCAACGAACTGTAGATATTGCCTGGGTCGGCATGACCAGTATTTTTCACCTTACACTTGTCCAGGTTGAATGACATTTGCCACCGTTCAGACCAGCGCTTGAAGCTTTTCCGTTTTAGCTTTTCCATTGCCTCCTAGCTTTGTGTCGTTTGCTAATTTTGCCGTTCGGCTGACGATGCCCACGTGTGTATTATTGATGTAAATGGTAAATGAAAAATGGACGTGGAACTGAACCCTAAGGCACTCCACTTGTAAGTGATGTCCAGTCAGAGGTATCCCTATTGACTACCACACCAGCGCCGGTCAGTCACTCAGTTCTCAACCCATCCAGTAAGTCCCCCCTAGAGTTCCACTGACATGAACCATCGATATCCTACTTTATTAAATGCCTTCAGGAAATCAGTAAAAAGTGTTTGTTGCCCGGCATGGGTCATATTCAGAGTATTCGGTGGGAGAATTTAATTAAAGATATCAAACACGTAGGAAGCCACCAAGGAGCCGTGTAACCATTCATACAATAACGTATTTGATATCATGTGATATACAGTCCTAATTACTGCTGTATATTCCGCTACTCCTTACCATAGATGTAAAGTTAATTACATTGGACAGAAAGAGAGAGAGAGAGAGAGAGAGAGAGAGAGAGAGAGAGAGAACAGAACGGGGGGAGGATGAAGTATAGAATGGAGGAAAATAGAAGAGGGAAAGAAGACGAGAAAGAAAATTGAGAGAAAAAGGCAAAAGGAAGAGGAGAAAAAGAGGGAGGCAGAGAAAGGCAGAAAATGGAGAGAAAAGGCTAAACAAGGAGGAGGAAAAGAGGGAGGAAGAAAAAAGCAGAATATGGAAAGGAAGAGGCTAAAGAAGGGAGGAGGAAGATGGGATGAGAGAAGCGAGATGGCTGGGAGGGAGGGTGGTTATGGTAAACAAGGTTGAAGCAGGTACAGGCATCTCCTCCGCCTCCCCCTCCCTCCTCCTCTTTTTCCCTTCCACCCACACCCCCTCCTGCACCACAGCACCGTTCATTTCCCTTGCTCACACCATTTTGTTCCCTCCCCTCTCTCTCACCTCTCTCCCTCATCATTCCTACTCGCTCTTCCCTCTCTCTCATCCCTTTCCCCCATCATTCCAACTCGTTTATCCCTCTCTTCATTTTGCATCTCTCTCTCTCTCTCTCTCTCTCTCTCTCTCTCTCTCTCTCTCTCTCTCTCTCTCTCTCTCTTCCTTCTCCCTTTTCATCTTCCGCTCATTCTTCCTTCCCTCTCCTCCTGTTCCTTCCCCCTCCTCCTGTTCCATCCCCCTCCTCCTGTTCCTTCCCCCTCCTCCTGTTCCATCCCCCTCTTACCCTCCCCTCCCTCTCCTCCTGTTCCTTCCCCCTCCTCCTGTTCCATCCCCTTCTTACCCTCCCCTCCCTCTCCTCTCCCTTTC
>NC_137001.1:390000-675000 GCF_032717465.1 Coenobita brevimanus
GCATCACTACGAGAGATGTATTCATAATTAAATAAAATCATATGGAGGTAGCAAAAATAAGCAATACTCTTTTCACTCAAACTTGGCCTAATTGCCATTTTTCCTTCTTGAACGTCTTAGCTGTAACAATGGATGAGCATTAGAATAAGATGCTAGTCATAGCGAAGTGGTATGAAGTGAGAGCAGAGCTGTAGTTTTTTTTTTTTTTTCTCCTACTGAGCTACATGAAATTATCCACAGAAGGACGAGAATCGGGGCCAAGTTAAGGAGAAACAACCATAGTAAAGGCGTCCTCAGGTTGAATGGTTTAATCACGTCTTTCTGTCTTTACTTCTTTCAGTTCTTTACTAAACGGATAGCTCTTCGAATTCGTTTTCTTCTTGCTTTATTAAATATCAGATAGTACACTTTTTCATTTTTTTATTTTTACTTAGCTCGCCTTCTCTGTAATCTTGTCCAAGCATCTTCGTCTTTCTTTACGTCCCTTCAAGAAAAACTTTGTCTTGTAAATCCACTCCCGAGTCTTCGTTGTAGTTGCTTTGTGTGGCCTTCCAGGTGTTATACCTCCTTGATGATGATGATGATGATATTTTTGCTCGTCCCATCCTCCCTTGTCATATTACCTTTATTGATTTGTTGTTCACGTATTTATTTATTACTATTTCCCGTCCTCCTTTCACATGTTTTGTAGCATTCAGATCTTCACCTCTATATTACAATGCTTCAGTTACGGTAAGTCTAAACACACTGGTGCTACTATTGTGTACCTGATCTTGGAGGACTTTCTTGTTTCCTCCTCCTCCTCCTCCTCCCCACATCCACACTGTGCAGTCCCCTCGTGTTTACAGGACACCCCGTAAACTTAACATAGCGTCACGTCACGTCATTATACGTTTTCGATTTACCCAAAGCAAATGAGGTAATATACAGTAAGCACAGATTAGGATCTGCACAGATAACCCTGAGTTAACGGTCACTACTTTTACTTTCGACTTGTGATGGGATGTGGATCACTGAGGATCCATGTTAGTCAAGTGACCACCATCGGGATTTTTTTAATGTACCAGGGGTCACTGCATCAGGATGAAACTTGTGTACTGTCCCACATGGGAGAGTTCCTTGTCTCAGTGGAGTGAACGGAGCTATTGCCTGATTGACTGCTGCCTACCTAAAAAGCGCCAGGGAAGGTTGCCGCACCACCCCTAAACATCCACTTTGTGCATTGCACATCCACACTGTGCACTGTGCAGTCCCCTTTTATCTAAGACACCCGTCTTATATATTTTTCAATCTCCCCAATGCAAAGAAAGCAATATAAGCACAGATTAGGATCTGCACAGATAATCCGGAGTTAACGGTCACTACTCTTACTTTCGACCTGTGATGGGCTGTGGATCACTGAGGGTCCCTGTTAGTCGAGTGACCACCATCGGGATTTTTTTAATGTACCAGGGGTCACTGCTTCAGGATGAAACTTGTGTACTTGTCCCACATGGGAGAGTTCCTTGTCTCAGTCGAGCAAACGGAGCTAGGGCCTGATTGACTGCTGCCTACCTTAAAAGAGCCAGGCAAGGCTGCCGCACCACCCCTAAACATCCACACTGTGCAGTGTGTAGCTTCCACGTTATGTCCACAGACTTCCCATTAACTCAATGTACCGGTTTATAATGTCATGCCGTAACTATTATTTTATTTGTTTACTTTCTCTTTCAGGTTACTCTATCGGGTAGCTTATAGATAAAGTATTATAGAATGTGACTTTTCCTTTCCAGTGTTTCCTATAAAATTTCCATGTCAGTTTTTCCATGCTGCATGGTGGTTTTTCTCACTTTTTCCTGGAGGGTTTGGTGGTGGGGGGAGCCTTCTTGTTTTACTATCCTTATCCTTCAGCATGTAGAGTTACATCTTGTAGCCATAGTTTTCTCTAACAAGCAGCCTCGAAAGGACCATAAGGTCTTTGCTGTTTGCTTTCCTGTGTAATCCTGTGTAATCCTCCTCTTCCTCCTCCTCCTCCTCCTCTTCGTCATCATCATCATCATCATCAATTTTTGTAATCATTTTGTTATTGGATATACGTGTTAATTTATTTTCTGTTGGATTCTGTTAAATACCGAACTAGCTCGCTGAAGGAACGGGGGAGCCAAATGATTCTCACGATAAATGGACTGGAAATGATTGAAAAACAATTGAAAACTTGTATTATGAACCAAAATAAGTGAGAGAGTGGGTAGAGGAGTAGGAAATGTGTGTGTGTGTGTGTGTGTGTGTGTGTGTGTGTGTTAGGCAGGAACCTGACTTTCATTCCTCCATGGGTGTTTGCCTGTTTGGAAATGATATTAAGAAACGATATAAGAATTATTTAGCTCTCTGAACTGATGCGAGTGGTAAGTGTTGCCGGAAAATGAGGATAGAAGAACAGGAAGTTAGTGTTTCATAGACTATATATATAAGAGGAGAGAGAGAGAGAGAGAGAGAGAGAGAGAGAGAGAGAGAGATTAACCTTTTCAGTATGATGACGTAATTATATTTCTGAAGGTTTTTTTTTTTCAGATTTGGAGAACTCCTTCGTAGTGAGGAGGTTATTGAATCTCTCTCTCTCTCTCTCTCTCTCTCTCTCTCTCTCGTAGAGGTGAGTAAAATGGACAGGAAGCATCATAAATAGAGATCATGTCCTCGGTCTGAACGGGTTAAGCATAATGGAAAGAACAATCCTATACACCTTCACAAATGTCCCTTCAACTTAAGCAGATGGATGGGTTGCGTAAGATGAATGAAATCGTCTTAGGAACAGTAAGATTAATTCCTACAATGACCCCCGGACCTGAAGGCCTTAAGGGAGAGTGAGATCGGATACGCCTTTGCCAAATTCCCATTAATTCACAGCTCTAAACCGCACTGACGCAGAGTATTAACGCCACGGCAATATTCCAGCATCTTCTCCCGCTGCTTAAGGGTGCGGCCACACCTGTTTGAAACATATGATCGACAAGATGAAACGAAGCACCGGGTTAGGGCTGCCTGTACTGCAATATCCGAGTCTGAAGGTTGAACGGACCCCTGAGTCTTGCTTCCTCTTGACAGTCGCATGTTTGAAGCAAGTGTGGCCGCACCCTAAGAAGGTTTGCTGTCGTTTTTTCCTATTTATATCGAGATCTTGAAGACACTGACATCACAGGAAAAATAGTGGCATTATTAAAGATTTTTTCATGAAGTCTGATAGAGGGAGGGAACTTATTGTTTCATTATTATTATCATTATTATTATTATTATTATTATTATTATTATTTTGCTGATACTGCACTCGTGATTACATCGAGAAATTGAAAAGTTTTAAATAAAAATGGTCTTTAAGAGCATATAAAGAGCGTTCTTTGACCTCAAGTTGTCTTCATGGAGACAGTGATAAAACTGCGAGATTGGGCGATTAACAGGACATTTGGAAGAGTATATTTTTGACCTACGGAAGCGTGAGTTACGGTATATTAATAACTAAAGTATTGATAGTGAAGAAAACGAAGAAGAAATGGATGAAAGTATTATTATTTATTGTCCTGAGAGTGAACAAAATGAAGGAAAAAGTGGATGGAAATGTTAAAGTTATTGTGTTGAGTGAACAAATAAAACTGAATGAAAATATTAATACCGTAGTTATTGTTTTGAGTGAAGGGAGTGAAGAAAAAGTGGAAGAATATATTAGTAGTTATTGAGTGGAGAAAATGAAGAAACAGTGGATGAAAATATTAAGGTATTAATTTGTCAGTGAAGAAATGAAGATGGCTGGATGAAGGAGCTAAAGGTCTCGAAGGAAATGAAAAAAAAAAGTGAATGAAGGAGGTAAAAGGCGAAGAGATTTAAGAAAAAATAGATGAAGGTAAAAGTCTCGAGGAAAACGAAGGAAAAGTGGATAAAGAAGGTAAAAGTCTCAAGGAACAGCCAAGCATGCAAGAAGGAGGGAAGACCAGAAGTGTTTTACAGTAACGATGGCAATGAAAGAAGAGAGAGAGAGAGAGAGAGAGACGTACGAGAGGAAAATGAATAAGAGAGATGATGATAGAATCTGGAGACGGGCTGGCAAGACGAGAGAGAGAGAGAGAGAGAGAGAGAGAGAGAGAGAGAGAGAGAGATCGCCAGTAAAGATATAAAAGAGGGATGATACGAGACACAGAGGAAGCCTGATAAGGAGACTGACGATAAACAAGGGGACGAAGCTACCTGAGACATGACAAGGAAGACCTAGAGAAAAGAAGAGAATTAGGAGGGAAAACAATAAAAGAGGAATATTGCAGGAAGAAAAATAAGCAGACTGGAGGGAAGGGTAGAAAAGAAATCAAGGAGAAATACTGAGCAAGATAAGGAGTGAGGAAGCGGGGCGAAAGTAAGTGAGTGTCCTTAGAAGACAGGGTGAGGGGAAACAAGGGGAAGAAAGGCGGAAAGAAGAGACTGAAGGAAAGAGATGGGAAATAACACCCACACACACCCACCCACCCACACACACACACACACACACACACACACACACACACACACACACACACACACACACACACACACACACACACACACACACACACGGATATGGGGGGTGAGCAAGAAAAAAGAGTGGACCGGAAGAAGAGGAGAAGAGAACAGAGAAAATATGGAGGTGGAAAGAAAGGAGGGGGGGGAAGACAGAGACAAAAATTTAGAGGGAAGAAGGAACGAGAGAGAGGGGAAAAAAAGGACGTGGAAGCAGAGGAAACTGGAAAGCAAATCGTAAAGAGAAGATGGAAAGCAAAAAAGTGGAAACATGTACATAAAGGGACGGAGGAGGGCAACGCAAAGAAAAGGGTGAACAGGACGACTTGGAAGGAAACGACAAGGGAAAAAACTAGACATGAAAGGTGGGAGAAGCAGCAAGAAAAGAAAAGCTGGAAAAGGGAGGTGGAATGTAGGATGAGGGGGAAAGCAGGGAATAAAAGCGAAAAGAAGGGGAGAGATGGAAGAATCAGGGATAGGGCAATAAATAAAAGCAAAATGAAGGGGACGGAAAGAAGGATGTGTGTGTGTGTGTGTGTGTGTGTGTGTGTGTGTGTGTGTGTGTGTGTGTGTGTGTGTGTGTGTGTGTGTGTGAGAGAGAGAGAGAGAGAGAGAGAGAGAGAGAGAGCAAGGTAAGATGGGTGACTGGAAAAGATTAGGAGTGAAAGACGTAGGGAGAAAAAAAAAAGGATGAGAAAAAGATGCAAGGGATTAGAAAAGCCAGGAAAGGTGGACGCGTAAGCATGAGGCTCAAGGTGCAAAAAGGGTGTATAAAAGACAGATAGCAGGAAGAGGGAAGGAGGAGGCGCAAAGGAGGAGGAAGAAGAGTGTAAAGGATTGAATAAGACGAGAGTAAGTATAAGGAGAAGGGAAAGATGAGAATGAACACGAAAATAAAAAATTGGTTTAGAAGGGTGAGAAATTACAAGAGTTTAGGAGAGCGAGAGAATAAGAATAAAACTGAGATAAAAAGCCAGTTTAAGAGCAAGAGGCAGGGGAGATGACCAAGAAGCGGTGAATTGAGCGTGAAAGCAATAACTAGGGAGATGAGGAAGAAGGATGATTACTGGTGATTAAATGGAGATGAAAGCTGATTACACTGGATTCTAAGAGAACCGGATACCGGAAGATGCATAAGGTTCCGTGTTGTTGGGTGGAGACTTAAAAATTGAAGAGCAGAGAAGAGGAAGGTAAGAGGGATAAGATATGAGACGGGAATAAGAGGATGACGAAAATGTTAAGAAAATGAAGAGGAAGAGGAGGACGACACGGGGAAGACGGGGAAAGGAGAGAAATGAGGAGAGCAAGGAAGACTGGACGGCAGGAAGAAGGGATATGAGAGAGAGAGAGAGAGAGAGAGAGAGAGAGAGAGAGAGAGAGAGAGAGAGAGAGAGAGAGAGAGAGAGAGAGAGAGAGAGAGAGAGAGAGAGAGAGAGAGAGAGAGAGAGAGAGAAGCAGGGGGGGAGGGAGAGTTAGGGGAGAGAGGAGTAATGCTTTATAAGATGCGAGGATGAAAGACCGTGAAAGAGGATTAGGGAAGGAGTAGGAGGAGATGAGAAGGAGGGAAAAATACTTGAAAGAGAGAGAGAGAGAGAGAGAGAGAGAGAGAGAGAGAGAGAGAGAGAGATGCTGAGTGAAACGAGATGTGGGAAACATGAGAAGCTTTGTTCAATAATATTCCTGTACCGCACTAAATATTATGTCTTTCAAATTCCTACTGTTAAGACTACGCTTTATATTTTTCTCAAGTTTCATCAATTTCTCAATAACTCGTGGCTGCTGTTACCCCCTTCAGTCTGATGACATATACATATTACTTTATTTCGGGTATTTGTAACAACTTTATTCGCCTGGGTAGAGAACTCTCATAGTGAAGGGGTAAATGAAAGATTAATCTAACATTCCCGAGTCTAGAAGTTTGTCCTAAGCTTAATAATAATTGATTGGGTATGGCTAGAATAAGAAATACAGCGTTGGATTGACGTTATGATCTAGCTTATCTATCTAGCCCTGTCTTCAATTTCCTTTTGTTTCTTGTGGAGAGTTGGTTGACAGTTACCTCTTACATTAGGACAAAAATACCGAGAAGCAATCACACACACACACACACACACACAATCATATCAAAAGAGCGTTGGGGATATTGATATTTTATCATATGAGAACCGAAGGTCTCTCCTAGATTAAATAATTTTGTTTGGTTCTAACAAAATTATAATTGTAATGATGGCTTCGTATTCAGGGGTTTAAAAATAATGTTGTTTTTGTTAAATGTTTTTGTCAATATTTATCCAGCATTATCAAATACTAATTATATTTTTTCACATAAAGAAGTGCATATTGTGTGTGTGTGTGTGTGTGTGTGTGTGTGTGTGTGTGTGTGTGTGTGTGAGAGAGAGAGAGAGAGAGAGAGAGAGAGAGAGAGAGAGCACGGAGAAACTAAGCAAAGCGAAACCAGAGGCTAAGGAAACAAGCCGTGCTCAATAATTTTCCTGTATTCAGTACTGTATAGGCTATACTGTATCTTCAAAATTCCTTCTACAGAGACTTCCCTCTTTATTTTTCTCACTTTTTATCAGTTTCACACTGTCTTGTGCCTGATTATTTTTTATTGTGTATTTTATGTACATGTAGACAATGTTATTCACCTTGGTGGAGAACTTTCGTACTGAAGGGGATAAATGAAGGTTTGATCTAACTCTCCCTCTTCAGATTATAGAAGTTTGTCCTAAGCTTAATAATAATCGTCTGGATGTAGTTGGAATTAAAAATAAAACATTGGACAGTACTTAATTGCCCCTGGGTTTGTCTGTTTGTTTGTCTGTCTGTCTGTCTTAACAACTTTACGCGAAAACTACTGGTGCTATTTTGACTAAAATTACAGGGATGATCGGCTATAACCTTCCGATCAACTGACTGACTTTTGGGCCAAAAAGGGCCAAGGCCCAGGCCGTAGGCCCCCAAATGTCAAAATGTAAAAAAAAAAAGGGGGGGAGGGAGGGGGGACGGGTAAAAGTCATTTTCTCTGCCATATCTCCCTTCAAAATCGTCATATCGACATGAAACCAAACCTTAAATGTGCATCTTTCAAATCTGCATCCTATAACATGTCTCATTACATCAGGGGGGGTCACACCCCCAGTTAGCGGTAGGGGGGTCAGTGTCAGGCGGATAGGGCCAAAATTTCAAATGGGCATAAAATTGTCAATTTTCACCCGATTTACTCCAAATTTGATATGTTACATCTCTGACTAGATATCCTGTTGTGTTTATACGTCAGCAGTAAAATGACTGCCGGGGACGGGTTTGCTGTACCTTGGCACCGCTTCTTGTTAATAAATTATGTATTAGCTTACCTTTCTACCCCTGTCATAGCTTACCATTATTTTGTGGACAGTTGGCTGATAATTTATTTTCATCGTTCATTATTGGACTTCCTTTATAATTTGAGACAAAGGAAAGGGGAAGTAATAAATCGCACGCACACACACACACACACACACACACACACACACACACACACACACACACACTGAGAGATAGAGAGAGAGAGAGAGAGAGAGAGAGAGAGTCGGAGGATGCAGAAAAGGCTAAAAGAAAAATGACACACCAGACAGGAAATTGAGAGAGAGAGAGAGAGAGAGAGAGAGAGAGAGAGAGAGAGGTTTGGAGGATGCAGAAACAGAGATAAAAGGAAAATGACGCACCAGACAGGAAATTGAGAGAGAGAGAGAGAGAGAGAGAGAGAGAGAGAGAGAATCGTGAAGAAAAAGAAGGAAAGAGGAGAAGGAACTAATGGAGTGTGTGAGTGAGTACCTCCATATCAAAGGTACTTGTGATCAGGGGACAAACACACACACACACACACACACACACACACACACACACACACACACACACACACACACACACACACACACACACACACACACACACACACACACACACACACACACACACACACACACACACACACACACTACTGAGTCGGTAAAGAGGTGGTGCACAGTCTAAATGGACCAGGGTTAGAATCCTGGTTGTGACAGGGAACGTTTTTAGGGATCTGAATTTCGCTAAAATAAACCAGAATTATCACCAGCGACCCGCCGACATGTAAAGGTATCCCCCGTTAATACCAATACATCTGTCCTGTATGAGGCAGCTTGGCTTGTATTCAACAGGGACATGAATTTACTCACTTATTCATTTATTTTTAATACAAGGAAGAAATAACCAAAGGCCAGAAACCCCCAAGACTGTTCCCTCTAAGAAAAAACAGAAACAAGATAACAAAGCCAAATTCAAGATCAGTTCATTCCATGTCACCACTTCGGTGTTAGCACAAAAGTGGTGACATGTGGAGGTGTATGGTATGTAGGAGGACTTCTGGGTCTGAGAGAATGGGCTGTTCAATATATGCCCAGAGTCGGGTGGATAGTATGTAGATAGAAGTGTAAATAAATATATTATTAATTTATTTAACGCAGTTGCTTTTTCACATTTATATAAGACAACTAAAGCGATACTCTTCAGGTTGGGAGACACCTCTTGTAGTAAACACACCAGTTATGTTCGTGTCATACCCTTCACCTGCTCAGGTACTAAATCACCTCAACCAATACTTACCTTAGGTTATTAAAAGCAAATGTTGTTAATAATTACAGTGCAAAGATTCATTGTTTTAGTTATTCTTTCTGCCATGAGATATTTTTTAAATTCATTTATTTATTTATTTTGAAGGTACTTTTAGTGGCTGGGTTATGAATTGTCCCAGTGTCACCCCGTTTGCGTTCTCCCCAACTTGAATAACATCACATAATGGTGGCAAGAATAAATAAGAAACACTACGGCCTGGGACTGAAGGGGTTAATCAGGTAATCTCTGGCCATAACTTTACACAGCAGCCAACGAAAAATGTCATCTCCTTTCCCCGTCTTTTAGGCTGCCGTCTCAAGGGTTAGTAAGAAAACCGAGAAATATTACAAACAACCAATGGAGAAACACAGAGGAAGCTGGAAAGAGAAATGAGCAAGTGAGAGAAATAGGAAAAAGGGAGAAAGAGCTGAGTTACAGGAAGAAGAAAGAGTGGGAACAAAGTGAAAGCGAATGTGTGTATGTAATTCGGAAAGCATTTTTTGCCAAGAGCTGTTGGGGATATAGAGGGAGGGTTGCGACGGAACATAAAACTTTACGTGAGAAGAATGTTGAACCGCAGAGAGAGAGAGAGAGAGAGAGAGAGAGAGAGAGAGAGAGAGAATTATTAACACGGCTTATAGACATAATTTTCTCACTCAGTTACACTTTTCCTCATGTTAATATGATTCATTCCATGTTACTGGCACAATGTTATGCAAAAATCACTTCTCATCGATATATTAATGTAAATCAAATGAACTATATTAATCAGATGGCTTTTGTAGCAGCGAGTTTAATGGGAAAGTGAAGGAAATTTGTCTTGTCGCGAGATAGAAGGGTAAATTAAACTTTCACTTTTTATTCTTCCTGCCATGAGATGATTACATTCAGCATGAGACCCTATATATCTGTCTATTGCCAGACGCCTTAATGCCATAAGGGGTGGCCACCAACAAATCGTCTCCGTGTCGCCCTGTCCCCTGCCATTTCACTGCTCTCCCCCCAGCTCACACACCCCTCTCATATACCTCTCCACTCCATCCTTCCATCTCATCCTCGGCCTCCTACTCCCTCTGAGAACCTGAATTAAAATAATGGATAATCTTTGCCGTATTTAACATCTATTGGTAAAATCTCTCCAGACCTGAATATATCCGTTTCTATACCCGTTTTACCCTAACTTGGCTCAGATTATCCTCCTTTTATGTCTTTATCCACGTAGCTCACTGGTAGGAAAACACAGTGCTGTGGCTCTACACCCTTTTCACAGCACTTCTTCGTGACGTGCATTATTTTTAGTGTTAATCTCTTGCTACGACTCAGTATTCAATACGGAGAGATGGCAATTTTAGGCCATGTTAGAGTGACAGGGATATGGTCAGCGAGGATATATTGTAAAAGTCGTCATTGTGCTGAAGGGGTTAAGGAAATGATATGGGGGAGAGTTTGTAGTAGCAGAAGTGAGAGATGATTATATATACTCTGTTTACCTCAACTTGGCCTAAAATTGTCATTTTCCCATCGCGAATGCTGAGCTGTAACAAGAGATTGACACTAGTATGTGATGCTGGTCACGAAGAAGTGCTATGGAAAGGATGTAGAGCCATATTAGTTTCTTTTTCTGCAACTGAGCTACGTCAATTAAGCTGCAAGAGGACGAACAGCTGGGCTAAGGTATGGTGAAGGGAGCAGTGATACATCTCTGGATTTTTTTTTTTTTTTTTTTTTTGTCTTACAGGGCATAAAAGAACTCTTGAGTTTTGAGGGTATAGGTACCTTTATTGGACGAACAGACCAGTATTCCAGCGAGTGAGCGAAACTACCAAACAGTGGTCCTCAGTCTTTTGTAGGCTTGGGGCCACATTTACCAATGTTAGTATAGTGGAGGGCGCCAGAAAAAAAGTCAAATTCACACACACACACACACACACACACACACACACACACACACACACCTGTATCTATATCTATATCTATCTATCTATATCTACATCAATATCTGTCTATCAATCTGTCTATATATATATATATATATATATATATATATATATATATATATATATGAGAAAGAATGAGATATATAAGTTTCCAAGGCTCTCCGCGGGCTCCATAATAAAGCTCCGAGGGTGCCACGTTGGACGCCCAAACAACGGTCAGGAGTTCAGAACCAAAATTTATTCCTTCATAGATTATTAAAGC
Organism: Coenobita brevimanus; assembly: GCF_032717465.1. NCBI lineage: Eukaryota > Metazoa > Arthropoda > Malacostraca > Decapoda > Coenobitidae > Coenobita > Coenobita brevimanus. The sequence continues at coordinate 401,350 of NC_137001.1, forward strand.
TACAGAGGATACACGTTAATCATTGAAACACTTGAGAAAAACAATAAAAAGGGTAATAGGTTGCTGAGAAAGCCAGAAAGTGGAAAAAAAAAAATGTGTTATATTAGACACGATTAAAGCTACATCGGTTCTATGTGGATAGTTCGAAAGTTTATGAAAGGGTAAGAGGTGTTGACTTAGGTGACTACTAAAAATTCAACACAGTATTGCTTAAGTATGTAGAAAGTGCCCAACTGTGCGCTAAATCCTTATCCCGGAAACAATCTCTCTCTCTCTCTCTCCTTGCTAAATGCGTATTATCCTGGAAACTATTAAAGCCACAGCGGACGGACGCACATCGATGGAAAGCTTATAGACAAGTAGTAGGTGTTACTCAAATGGCTTTTCTCAAGATTCACTTCCGTGTTCCTGAAGTTGAAAAACCAGACGTGCGTTATCTCGATAAATTTTAAAACTACTGCTGACCTACACACATCAGTGAAAAACTAAATTAGTAACATCAGCAAGTTTGCACGGTCGAATACGGTCCACACCAATATTTTCACTCCTTCTTCGTTTAGTAAATTCAGTTTCTTATAATATTCATTATTTCCACAGACTCTTCCCCCATCTGCCTCTACTTAAAACTATCTATGACTGCGACAAGAGCATGATTTGTAGCAGAAAACTGCTGATAATCATCAAGCAGTGGTTCTCATTACTAAAGGCTCGATGATGATTATTACTGGCAGCTGTGTGTGTTGAGGCATAGGGAATTGCCGTTGTAATTAATAGTCGGTGTAAGTCATTCTCCTGGAAATATTCTGTAACGACTGAACATACTGCCAGACCATGATTTATTAATGACAAACTTTACGAATATATAATTAACAATGTTATGTTGCTTAAAAGCTTCTGGGTGCACGTTTTATAATATCCCTGAAAGATAAGTAGCACTTTTTTTTTTTTAGTTTTTCTCTTTTGCGTCACTCCTCATTTCCATTCACACACACACACACACACACACACACACACACACACACACACACACACACACACACACACACACACACACACACACGTACGCGCGCGCGCGCGCGATCTCTGTCAATAATTTTGGCTTTTGAAACATATTTCAACCTGCTCTCTCTCTCTCTCTCTCTCTCTCTCTCTCTCTCTCTCTCTCTCTCTCTCTCTCTCTCTGTTTCACGAGGTCAAAGGTCAAGCCATGTAAACACATAAATTTTGGGATCCTATTTTCTTATCTATATCTATATACCTAGGCTGCTTCCCCCAAGGAAAGGGAGGTAGCCGAGACAGGACGACACACTCCCCATTTACTCATCCACTCAAACACATTCATTCGCATCTTAGCCCCAAAGGGGAGAACGGACAGATCCTCAACACACCACACCGCATGAGGGTCAACTGCACAGTGCAATCAGTGACATCCGCAGCAGGGCCCGACAGCAGAGCTGGTGTACCCCTGCCCTTACCCACACCTGACCTGATTAGCTGATCTGACCAAATGCGGTACAATATCCCTCCAGGGCTGCGTCATCATTTATTCATTCACAATTTCTCTCCATTTATTTCTGTCATGCACAGCCACTCTTCCTTGCTCAACAGACATCCCTCTCGCATCCAAAGCTCTCTTCATACAGTCCATCCATCCTATTCGTGGTCTTCCTATCAGCCTTACACCTCTCACATCAGATCCACTTACCTGTATTTTTTCACCAATCGCACTTCATCCATTCTCTCCATATGCCCAAACCATCACAACACCCTCTGCTCTACTTGATCAGCCATCTCCCGAACAACTCCAGTTCTCCTTCGCACTTCATCATTTCTCGCTCGATCCATATGTGTCACTCCACACATACTCCTCAGACACCTCATCCCCATTACATTCAAGCTTTTCCTCTCTGCTACACCCATACTCCATGTTTCAGCCCCATATATTGCAGTCGGTAAAACAGCACCCTCATACAGCCTTCTCTTTACATCCATTCTAAGCGAACGACATCTAAACACTTTTTTCATTCCTCCCAGCACCTTTCCTACTTCATTCATTCTAAACTTCACTTCTGCATCTATTCTTCCACCCATAGCAACATGTGACCCAAAATACTTAAAACATTCTACCTCCTCAAGCAACTCATCATTCAAAACTATATTCATCCCCCTACCATCTACTGACCTCGTATACTTCATCACTTTACTCTTATTCTCATTTATTTTCAATTTCCTCCTTTCACACACCCTTCCAAACTCCTCTGCCAACTGTCTCAATCTCTCCTCTGAATCAGCCACCAGTGCAGTATCATCTGCAAAAAGCAGCTGCTTCAGATTCCACTCTTTACCATCAACACTCACCAGACTCTGACCTCCACCTAAAACTCTTGCATTCACCTCCCTTACAACACCACCCATATAAATATTAACAACCAATGTGACAGCACACATCCCTGCCACAGCCCCACTCTCATGGGAAACCAATCACTCACAGTATTTCCCACTCCTACACACGCTCTGCTATTTACATAAAATCTTTTCACCCCTTTTAGTAACCTACCATCAAGTCCATACAATCTTAAAACAGTCCACAAAGCCTCCCTATCAGTTCTATCATACGCTTTCTCTAAATCCATGAATGCCCAAAACACATCCTTGCCTTTCACTAAATGCTTTTCACACACTTGTCTCACCGCAAACACCTGATTCACGCATCCCCTCCCTCTCCTAAAGCCACACTGCTCATCACCAATCACTCCCTCTGTACCCTCTCTAGCTCTCTTAACACTCTACCATACACCTTACCTACAACACTCAACAGACTTATACCCCTAAAGCTAGTACATTCATACTTATCACCCTTGCCTTTACATAACTGGACCATACAAGCACTTGCCCAGTCAATTGGCACCATACCTTTCACAAAGCTCGCATTCAATAATCTTGCTAACTTGTCAACAATAGTCACTCCACCACCCTTCTGGCATTCCACAGCACACCCATCCATACCTGCAGCTTTCCCTGTTTTCATGTCCTTTACTGCCTCCTGCACTTACTCCATCGTGATCAAAGAATCATTCAACTCTCCCAAAACATTTATTCCATGCACCCTTCCATCCACCACAATCTCAGCCACCCTTTCCTCCTCTACATTTAACAATCTTTCAAATACTCTGCCAATCTCTTCCTTCCTGCATCCATCTCAGTTAATATCCTTCCATCCTCTGCTTTTGCTCGCTCTTCCTTCCCAGACTCCCCCTTCTGCACCCTTTTCACCTCCTTCCAGAACATTTTCTTATTCTGTTGAAAATTCTCAGTCAGCCGCCTACCCTACCTCTCATCTGCTGCCACTTTAGCATCACGCACAGACCTACTCGCCCTATTCCTCTTTTCCTTATACATCTCATATGACACCTCTTATTTTCTTATATCTTCATTTAAACAGCATGATACTTTGTACACAAGTATGTTAGAATGTTGCATCTGTGTAAAGACCATCTCGCACTGACCTGTAAATGTTGCCAATCTTTAATGTGTCTTTTATATCTTGTTATTATCGACATAGTTTTCACAAGAGAGGCTGTGTCAAATCTCCGTGCGAGGCATAGTGGTGCGAAGGTATTAACACACTTCTCACATTGTTCACAGAGTTCATACATAAGTCATACCTAATGGCCTTTTAGGGAGATCTGGTGAAAGTTAGGGTGAGGACGAAGGTTAAGTTATGACTTGAAACCTTTTGAGTCTGTTTTTTTTAATTCATTCTTCTCCCAGGCGAGTTATATCAAATAGAGGATCACTCGCAGCCCACCTCTCGCCGAGGCAACACCTCCACCGCTGTTCCCAGCGGGACCAGCTCTCCACAGCAGCCGTTTCAGCCGACGGGGTCGGGCCTGTCCTTCCATCAGAGGGAGTGCCGTGGTCGGTCCACCAGGAGGCCCAGGCTCCTCCACCCTTTATCTACCCGGCCGACGACGCTTCCCTCTGTTACCACCAGGACCGGGGTTGTGCCCTCGTGACTACCTGGACTGGGCCTCCTCTTTGTGCATCCACCTGCTGCTGTGGAGAGCCGGAGCGAGTGAAGGGCGTTGAGGGCAGTGTCGGGGCGTGTCTATCTGAGCTTGTCGGCGCCCCTTCCATCGGCGCCGCTTTGTCTACCTGGCTCTCGTCCCTCCCTGCCCTCGTTTTACCATCGTGCAGCCGGCTTACCATCCACCGCCGTCTTCCATCTCGCCCTGCCTCGTCGTACATCTGGCAGCCCACCTCACCACCAGCCATCGCACCTTCCCCTGCCTCTGCTGCCTTTTCCCTCGTTTGCCAGCTCGTTGTCTCCGCTACGCCCTCATTGGAGGGCTTTTTTCTGCATTTCTCCCTGACGGGCTCTTTGTTTGCCCGTTCCCCATCATAGTTGTGGGGAGAATATTACAACAACAACATCAAATAGAACTGGACCTTTAGCATTGAAGTGGTCTGTTAAGACTATATAAAACTTCTCCGGTTAAGAAAGCCTGTCTCGAGATTATTACGGCCATCTGGAGGTGACGAGAAGAAAAATTTGGATTGGATAGGTTAATAAATATTGCAGCAGACAAAGGAGTGGGAAATTTGCGGCAACAAATGCAACGTAAATTTCCAGGGTTAATAGCGATTTTTATGTGCTTGTTACGGTACGGGGTGACGTACGGGAAGCTAGAAAGTAAAGTTAATACAGAGATTGACTAAAAACTAATGGTATTGTTCTGGGACGTACACTTGGTAGTATGTGAACCTGGGACAGCATCAGTGTGTGGCAGAGATTAGCATTTGCTACACTTGACAGTCTTGACATAAGTACATGTTTGTTGGTGGCACTTACATGGAGGAAGGAAGGTGTCAAATATTAGTTGAAATGAGGAAATGACTGTGTTGCATGAACGTCTAAAATAGTAGTTACATCTGCACTTCACACTGACATTGTCCGAGGTTCATGTGTGGCCAACTGTATATACGAGATAGTAACACAGCTAAAGTTACGTTATGGAATGGATGGTTACCGAAGGGTGGGTTAAATCCTTCAGTATGTTGACATATTTACAATTTATTCCCGCTTTCTCTCCCTGCAATTTTTTATTTATTTATTTCATGAAGTTCAACAGAGACGATTTGCAAAGGTTAGTTATTGCCTTCCTTGACACTATCATTTGAGGGCTTTCTCGCGCTGAATAAAATCGTGTTGCAAAAACAGGAAAACAATTTAGATGACGTAACTCCGGCTGAAGAAGTTAAAACAGGCAAAGACGAGAAAGGGGAAAGGTTTGCGATAGTGTGTCGTGGGGATCTCACAACAAAAGCCTGGGGACTGGGAGAGGCGAGGGATTAGAATGGGATTTGGTATGACGAAATAAAGTGTTATGAAAGAGAGGGGTGGTGACTAACAGGGAGCGACTTGAGACTTGTCTGCAAAATTGGAACTCAAAAAATACAACTGTCGGCCGCTTTATGAAGACTGAGGCACATATTCTCGCTCGTTACGGAAGCTCCCTGTCACCTGTTCCTTAGCGATTTACACTGCTTATTACACTGTACCCTCCTCCACTGCGTTACATACATTCTTCTAATATCGCCTGACGTTACAGACATGACGTGCAAAAGGATATTAACCAGAGATATGTGAAAATAAATCGTTAAGCAAGAGATGCTAAGGGGCTTCCTTAAACAACGGGAATACGTACCTGAGTACTTTAAAGTGTATTAAAACCCCACATGTTTTCCTCATTGCAAAGTGTATCTGTGTCCTGCATTGCAAAGTGTAACTGTGTCCTGCATTGCAAAGTGTATCTGTGTCCTGCATTGCAAAGTGTATCTGTGTCCTGCATTGCAAAGTGTATCTGTGTCCTGCATTGCAAAGTGTATCTGTGTCCTGCATTGCAAAGTGTATCTGGGTCCTGCATTGCAAAGTGTATCTGGGTCCTGCATTGCAAAGTGTATCTGGGTCCTGCATTGCAAAGTGTATCTGGGTCCTGCATTGCAAAGTGTATCTGGGTCCTGCATCGCAAAGTGTATCTGGGTCCTGCATTGCAAAGTGTAGTTAGTCAGGAAGGTCACGCATACTGTAGCATCACCACATGTTTCAGAAATGATCATCGTATTGTGAAGGCTTTCCACACACTGCCCCGCCATACAGGGTCGTCCACAACATTCTTCTTCCATTCTACCTAGTGATTTCTTGTGTGTTATCGGATCGGCTCAGTATTGTCATCAGTGCATCCTGCTTCACTTATTCATCTTCTACTCCAACCGCCACTCCCACGCCCACACCAGGAGAGTGAGCCGTTCCGCAGCACACACGTTATCGCCATGTGAGTCTAGTGGAGAGCTATATACAGACCATCCCGTATTAGAAGCTGGTAGTGCGGGTTGAGACACAGGCCCGCATTCTCGTCTGTTAAGGAAGCTCCCTAACACTTTTTCCTATGCAATTTATTATGTTTATTATGCCTTGCTGTCCCTTCTTATATATAAATTATTCCTATATCTTCATACTCCACATAAATAACATACAAAAGGATATTAACCAGCCACGTCTAAAAATAATTTGCTAAGGAAGAGGTGTCAGGGAGCTTCCCTCAACAACGCGACATGAGCCACGGGGTTAAGTAGGATGAGAAGAGATAGAGACGGGGATGGATGGGGAGTTTACAGCGAGGATAAAGGGATTCGTTAGCTTAAAAAGGGATCGGAAGAAACAGAGTCCTGTGATTTGCCGGAGAAAATGTGGGCTGATGGAGATGATAGGACCTGGATTCTCGACGGTAATAGAGGCGTCCTAAAAACTTTTCCTTAGCGATTTATTTGCCACACTGCATATAAATTTTCCTTTTGCTGTTGCTTTATATTAACAACGATATAAAAAATATTCACGAGAATACCAGCGTGCTACGTCCAAAAACAAGTCGGTAAGAAGGAAGTGTTAGGGAGTTTCCTTAGCCGACATGCATACTGTTCTGGGTTATCCCTCTCAGTACGAGCACGTCATTTCTGTTTTGCTCTCGCTACCGACAGATAATTTGCTCAAATTTCAAGGCGACTTTTCAAATTGGAGAAATGAGGTATAGATTTAATACCCTCCAGTACGAGTTCCCCCCCCCCTTCTCTCTCTCTCTCTCTCTCTCTCTCTCTCTCTCTCTCACACACACACACACACACACACACACACACACAGAACTAAGTCTCCCAAATGAAAGCATTATGACAGGTAGAGGTGAATTGGTAAAGGAGGAGTGGGAACTAAAACCAATAATTTTTTAGGGATTTGGGGAGCTGAGAGGGGGGCGGGAGTTTTGGCAGGAGTCGATAAATTTGTGACAGGGGTCCTGGAAGCGAAGTACAGGGATTATAGGCTTTGCCCGCGATGTACCAGGTAAGATGCAGTGATGGTGTAGGTTTGTGTCTGGTTAAGATGAGGAATGAGAGAAGGGAAAGGTATAACGAAGAAGAGGAGGTAATTGGGTGTAACGAAGTAGAAGAGGGATTAGGATATGACGAAGAAGTGGGGGGATTAAGGTATAACAATGAAGAGGGGGGATTAGTATGTTTTGGAAGGATATGGTGTTGGAGAGGCTGGCAGTAAGCATAAGTAGTACACATATGTTTTAATACTTCAGGTAATTAGTTCACATAGCTTCATAATTATTGCTAATAAATACATGTTAAAAAAGAATGATGTGTAAAAGCCTTTTAGACATTATACATTCACACGTACCCACGCTCATGTATATAGCTACACACACACACACACACACACACACACACACACACACACACACACACACACACACACACACACACACACAGCCAAATTTCCACACGATCACACATCCCAACACCTCCCACACAGAGACACTCCAAATCCCACACGAAGCTTCCCGGCAAAGGAGAAACCCAACTACACAGCCACGCAGGTTTAAAGACCCCGCCTCGCCTCCAACCTTCACACTGCTCGTCCCAAAACATGAAGACGCTAAGGGCCAGTAACGCCTTCCAGTCCACAGTCCTTAACGTGGTGCAAAAGAGATAAGTGGGGTCGCGGCGCTGCATTACCGGTGAAGTAATCCAGTTGGACGTCCACAAAACACTGGATAGGACGAAGCTGGGGGTGTCTTACTGGAAGGAGGAAAGAGGGGAGAGGAAAGGAATAGGGAGGAGGACTGAAGGAAGAGAAGAGAGAGGGAAAGCTGGGTAAAGGAGGAAGGTTGGGGTGAAGATACAGAGGAAGGAGAGCAGTGCAGGAGGGAGGGAAATGGGGAGAAAAGTAGGGAGGAAAATACGAACAGGTAGGAGGACCGATGGGATGGAGAAGGGGGAGAGGAAAGTTGGAAGAGAAGAGGAAGGTGGAGAGGTGGGTAAGGTGGAACGATGGTAGAGATGGAAGTGATTGTTACTGGAGGGATAGAAGTGGGGACGAAGGAGAGGAGAAGAGGTAGAACAGGAAAGAGGAAAGAGGGAGAGGAGAGGCGGGTGGAGGAAGAAGATAAAACACAAGAGAGCCAGGTGGGTGTAGGAGGAAAGATGTGAGCGAAGAGGGGGAAGGGAAACTGTTCTTAATGAGGGAAGCGAACTGGGGAGGAGAGAAGGGGTGGGGGGGAAGAGATAAGGAAAGAGGAAGGAAGGGGGATAGAAAAGTGGGAGGAGGCACGGAGGGGATAAAGGTAGGAGTGGAGGAGAAACAGGAGGAGTCGATGCAGGAGGAAGGATGGGATAGGAGGGAGGTGGGGTGCATGGATGAATTAGAAAGACAGGGAAAGGGGAAGAACGGAAGTGCTGGGAGAGGGAACAGGAAGGGACATAGGGAAGTGGTAGAACGGGAAGGAGTAGGTGGAGAGAGCATGAGTGGGAGGGAGGGAGGGTGTAAAGAAGAGGAAATAGAAACGAACAACTAGAAAAGAGGGAAGAGGAAGAGGAACACATAGAGGTAGATGAAAGAGGAAAATGAGAGAGAACAGAAGAAGCGTCATGGAAGGGAAGAAGAGACGGTATGGATAACAGAAAAACTGAGAAACAGTACAGAGAGAGAGAGAGAGAGAGAGAGAGAGAGAGAGAGAGGTTGATGGAGGAGGAAGGATGGAAAAGGAGATAGGGAGAGCGTCAGGGCAAAAAAACTATATATGAAGGACAAGGGATAAAAAAAAAATGAGTCCAGACAGAGAGAGAGAGAGAGAGAGAGGTAAGGAAGGGGAAGTAAGAAAATTACAGTGAAGTGCGTTGTAGCGAAATGAGGCACTGAAGTGTGTGAGATGTGCAGGCGAAAGGTGAGTGGGAGGGAAGTGAGGAAAGGAAGAGAGTGAAGACATAAAGGAGAGTGATTTAGTTGCTGTAGTAGTGGCAGTAGTAGTGGTAGTAGCAGTAATAGTAGTAGTGGTAGCAACAGCTGTAGTTGCAACCTCGGACTTATCTGAACGTGGACCCAGTGGACTGCAGACTGAATTTAACCTTGGCAGTCCACCATCCTTCATTTGGTGGTTAGAGAAGGAAGTGAGGGACGTCTGTATGGCCCGGCAGCCAAGTCAACCAGAGCCAACCAGTCATATCAGTGCCACCACATGAAGGCGTCCATCTCAGGCACCAGGGAGTGAGTTAGAGAGGGTACAGCTTGCAGTGTGAAGGAATGTCAGTGAGTGAGCGTAGTGGAAGAGCTGAAGTGATGTTGTGAGGAGCACGAAATGAAAAACAGGCATTGTTTAAGAGTTTGTGCAACTAAAAGGAAAAAAAGGCGTCTTGTGAGAGAGGGAAACTTTTAATCCTGCAGGTTTTAGGATAAGATGTAAGATTGTGTGTGTTTTGGTGTGTGTGTGTGTGTGTGTGTGTGTGTGTGTGTGTGTGTGTGTGTGTGTGTGTGTGTGTGAGAGAGAGAGAGAGAGAGAAATGTGCAAATGAGCATGAAACTGCACTGAGCGATTGGGAGGAAGGATAGAAAATACTAGAAATATTGTACAGTACAAAAGAAGTAGGAATTCAGGACCATATCAGTTAGTACGGGGGGCAGTACCGCCATCGACATCCTCTGACAGATGGTAAAGCGTATTGGAAACTGGGATAAAACTGTGTGTAAATAACGATTCTACTGTAACTGGGTGCAGATAACGATTCCATGTAAACTTACTGTACTACACGCATTATTGCCATGAACTAACTTGGGACTTTTTTCTTTTGCCAATGATACTTAAAATATGTACACGTAACTACTCTTTTACTTTCCTTTTTTCTTTATTATTCTCGCATTCTTTCATTCAGATTTCGCGCCGTTAATTGTTAATCCTGCCTTGTCTTCTCTACAGGAAGGCCTTTATGTTACGTATTAGCTTCTCTCTCTCTCTCTCTCTCTCTCTCTCTCTCTCTCTCTCTCATCTACATTCCAGCTTCATTAACTCACACTACCCATACATAACTCCAACGCAGCCTCCCCCACCCCCGCACCCATATACCCACTAATACATGCACCATACACCGCGTATTCAGTATAATGGTGCCACAAAAATAATCTGTTAATATTGATGATGAGGGTAGTAGTAGCAGTAGTAGCAGTAGTAGTAGTAGTAGTAGTAGTAGTAGCAGTAGTAGTAGTAGCAGTAGTAGTAGTAGTAGTAGTAGTAGTAGCAGTAGTAGTAGTAGTAGTAGTAGCAGTAGTAGTAGTAGTAGTAGTGGTGGTAGTAGTAGTAGTAGTAACAATGATAATAATAATGGAAACATGTTAAGCCTTCACTGCATATTATTTAAATGGCTACGTATTATTGTAATCATCAGCATTATCAAGTATATTTTTGACATTGTTTACTGTGCCAAAACACACACACACACACACACACACACACACACACACACACACACACACACACACACACACACACACGCACACACACACACAAACAGTACCCAGACCTTTTCCCCCACACCTGCCCAGAAACAGAGGCTTAGGTTAGGTTGAGAGAAGAGCCTAGTCCCTTATTCTCTTCAGTTAGCGAAGGTCCCTAGCACCTCCTCCTTAGCGATTTATTTTTGTATACGGCTTGTAAATATCAATTTGTATGTTGTGTATGGTGGTACTTGAAGGATTTAAATGACACAGAAAAGGATAGTAGAGTAATAAGAAAAATTAATAGCTTAGGAAGAGGTGATAGGGAGATTCCTTAACCGACGAGAATTCGAACCTTAGAAAGATATTTATACAGCCCTTCAGTCCGATGATCCGTGGCTCATTTCTTTCCTTCTCGAGACGATTTTTTTATATATATATATATATTCACTTCAGGATAATTTTTCAAGTTGATAATGTGAGATATAGCATTTACTTAGGCTTATACAGGTAGAGGACCTTCTTATTCTGAAGATATTTACCACGTTAATACCTGAATGTAATTAAGGGACACATGCCTGATCAAGCTGAAAGGTTAATTAAAAACAGCACTTTGGGATATCATTTAGCTGAGAGAGAGAGAAAGGGATAGATAGATAGGTAGGTAGGTAGGTAGGTAGGTAGAGAGAGAGAGAGAGAGAGAGAGAGAGAGAGAGAGAGAGAGAGTTTGTGTGCGTATATGTGCGTGTGGCTAATGACTGCTATCAAGAACACCGTGATAATGAAAAGCAGTTTCTGAGCTGAGTAATAAGTTAGCCTGAAAAAAATAGAGTTAAAAAGTGCTCAAGTTGAAGAGGTAAATTAATGACTTAGTGTGAAATTACGTGTCGCGTTATTTTCCTGCGAATAAATTAGAATATTCCAATGTTTTCGTACCCCAAGCCACACACACACACACACACTTTCACCTTACTCCATTTTCAAATCATCCTCTCTCTCTCTCTCTCTCTCTCTCTCTCTCTCTTTTTACACCTAGCAAAAGTCCACAATTTTTTTCTGTACATAAAGCATTAGGTCACACAAGTACAGCATTTCATTATTTCCGGTGCCCCATCAATGAATGCATGTCATGCTATATAAGTTGGCACAGTAGTACACTAGTCAGCAGTTTTCCGCATAGGTATGAAGTTGTTGAGACATGGGTGCCGAGATGGACATGCCCAGGCTCATTCTGTATGTGTGTGTGTGTGTGTGTGTGTGTGTGTACCACTGGACCAAAACGCCATTATTTACCTTTCTCTCCCCAGCAACAAAAGGACGCGGGGGGCAAAATACTAAGCTTCCATTCTGCCAGCTTATAATGCCATTACTTAAACTGCTGTCCACTTTTCTGAGGGTGGGGGTAGGGGCGTTTTTGCCAGTGAGAGTTCCGACACACAGTACCGAAGAGGGTGGTGGCCAGTGTTGTGGAGATGGTTGCAAGGCTGACTCTACTGACTTGGCCACAGAGCGGGGTAAAGTTTTTCTGCCTCAGTAAATCATTTTTTTTTATTACTGCTGCTTCCACGCGATTTCATTTATTGCAGAAAAAATCTAACCAGGAATTACTTATAGAATTTATTTACTGCCTCTCCTGTCGATGGCAATTCTTCTGTAATAAATAAATTTTCTCTGGCAGCCACAAGAATGAGCTAATCTTACGTTTCGTGTAATGGGGTTGAACTTACAGGCTCATGTACATGTCGGTTAAAGTAACTCCATAACACCTGTTCCTTAGTGATTTATTTTTGGATGTGGCTAATGCGATGGAAGGGTGGAGTGGAGAGGAATTTGGGAGAGATGGGTGTGAGCTGGGGTGAGGGCAACGTAATGGCAGGACTCAGGGCGACAAGGAGGCGATTTGTTTGTGATCACCCCTTTACTGGATTAGGCATCCGGCAATAGATAAATATATAGACTAGTTAGTATCAATTTATATGTTTTGTAAGCCGACAAGGGTGGTACTTGAATGATTTAAGGGGGGGTGTTAGCGAGTTCTCGACCAAAATTCATTTTGTTTTTTTTTGTGCCCAATTGATTCGTCTGTGACTGGCCCACATATGTGATACATATTACTGTCATTATTTCAATTACAATGAGGTGTTTTGGCCCATTTTCGTACCCGAATCGCGGGAGTGGGGGGGTGGGCATAGAGCCGTACGCCATCGGGGGGATGGAGGAGCGAATGAAATAAGTCTTTTGTTTCAGCTATATTTCCTTTAGCTAGCCCTTTGCCGTTCTCTTTGACACATGAGTAAGAGAAAACTGTATGTCAACAGGCGAAATTTATTTTAATTGATTTTTTTTTTTTTTTTCGTTTTGATAATTTATACAAAAATTTCAGCTGCCTAGGACCAGCGGCATGGAATTTCTAAAGGCTCTATACCTGCAATAAAGGATTGTTATGAATTTTTGTACATTTTAATCATTCTTGTCAAAATTTCAGCTGCCTGTGATCAGTGGATTATGAATTACAGTACTGGACCAGTATTCCGATACTCAGAATAGCTACATATGGGATGCAGTTTTCGGAAAAAACCAGGGGTAATTCTGTGTCTAGAGCTTTGAGACTTCCTGAAGATCCTGGTCATATGTTAGTGAAATTTATGACAAAATTTTGGGTACCCGTGACAAGTGGATCAAGAGTTACAGGTCTGTGAAGTACTCCGGCTTTCAAAGTGCCGCACTGTAAACAATTACGAATTTTTTTGGGGGAAAAAAAAAGTACTTTCTCGCTTATTTCTGGACTGATTTTGATCGGTATAAAAGCAATTTGTTCAGAATTTTATGCTGGATAATTTGTTGGAAATGGATTTTGGATAAATACAATACTTTCTGGCCTATTTCTACAAATATAGTGATTGTTTACACTTTTAGAGATTTCCTAAGTTTCCCCCTAAAGTAAAGGGTTGTAAGAAAAACGCTTTCCAACAATTTGCTGTTCTTGAAATTCGGAACTAAATGGCGTTTGAATGGTAGAAATTGATCAAAAAATAAAGGAGAAAATACAAAAAGTGTTAACATGTGGTTTCAATTACTAACAACCTCTCCTTAAATAACACACAAGAGGATAGTAAAGAGTAACCAGCAAAAGAAATCGCCAAGGAAGAGGTGTTAGGGAGCTTTCTTACCGGACGACAATAAGGACAACAGTCGTATCGTGGGATGTCGAATTTTAGTCATGTTGCGTAGGAGAATTCTTAGCATTTCTTCCTAAGCGATTTATTTTCCTCATCTTGCATTGATAATTTCTTGTACTTTTTTTGAACCTTTTCAGTATGTACATAGTTTACAGCAGTCACATAACACAGGATTCTGACCCTTTCACTACGATGACATTCTTACTACCTCCAGACGATTTGACTCATAAACGTTTCTTGTTGAAGGGATTGATGAAGACTGCATTTAACCCTCTGAATTTAAATATCTCAAGCTGAGTAAAATCGTCTGGAGACAACAAGGAAAGAATATAGAGGAAGGCCTTGGGCTGGAACCGTGAAGGGGTATTAGACGAATCGCTGAGGAAGATGTGTTATGAAAACTCCCAAAAGAACAAGAAAATCGTCTATAGTAAGGAAGTAAAATAGTCTAATATCACGCTATATTCATTTTCCCCGTGATATGGTCGTCCTCCCCCCAGTCCCTCTGTCTGACCTCATATCCCACAGCTTTCCCCTCATATCCCACAGCTTTCCCCTCATCTCCAACAGCTTTCCCCTCATCTCCAACAGCTTTCTCCTCATCTCCAACAGCTTTCCCCTCATCTCCCACGGCTTTCCCCTCATATCCCACAGCTTTCCCCTCATATCCCACAGCTTTCTCCTCATCTCCAACAGCTTTCTCATCTCCTACGGCTTTCCCCTTGTCTCCCACTGCCCCTCACCTCCCACAGCTTTCCCCTCATCTCCCACACCCTTCCCCTCATCTCACCATAGCCACAACCTCCGCTGTCACACAAGATCCATATCGCTTATAATATTCCATGTTCCCCCTTCCTCAAATCCTCTGTCATGGTCTTGCCTTCCTCTGCTCTGCCATCATCTCACCGTGACTGTCATCCCTGCGTTCTTATCCTGCTTCTGGGCATCATCACTAGCATCATTACACCCTCCTCGGCCTCATTCCTTAAAGCCCCTGTCACCCCAACTATATCACATTCATCTCCGCAACCCCTGCCACAAACACCATTATTCCTCTTCTCCGGCCACCATTACCATCACCAACTCCTTCACGCCCTTCAGTCTCCTTACACAATCAGCGTCATCATCTCTACTATTCACATTTTTTTTCCCCCACGGGCATCATCGCTATCGCCAACGCCATCACTCCTTTCTCAACAGCCACCATCAGGGCCTCCATTCCCTTTCTCCCACAAACACATTCACCACCACTGCCACAATAACCTTCATCCCACAGCCACCATCGCTACTACCACTATTTCCATCTCCCACAACCACCATCGCTGCTACCACTATTTCCATCTCCCACAACCACCATCGCTGCTACCACTATTTCCATCTCCCACAACCACCATCGCTGCTACCACTATTTCCATCTCCCACAGCCACCATCGCTACTACTACTATTTCCATCTCCCACAACCACCATCGCTGCTACCACTATTTCCATCTCCCACAGCCACCATCGCTACTACCACTATTTCCATCTCCCACAACCACCATCGCTGCTACCACTATTTCCATCTCCCACAAACACCATCGCCATCACCACTATCACACTCTTCCCAAAGCCACAGTCGCCATTACCTCCACTCTCTCTCTCTCTCTCTCTCTCTCTCTCTCTCTCACACACACACACAAACCTTCGCCATTACCACCACCACTGCCACCTGCAAAACCGCCATCACCACTGTTCACAACCTCAGCCGTGCCTCCTTTTCATCAACAGGCTCCAGATCGAAAACTTAGCAGGGTGTGATTGAACATTTTGACATCCAGTGGAGCTAAATGGGATAAGCTGGGAGAAACATGGGTCCAGCACCGAACCAAGAGGACGGAGGCTGGAAACGAAGAATATTGACTCGTACATTTCTGAATAATTTTTAGTGCTAAAGGTGGCTGGGTACGAGCACCATATGGACGTAACATGGAAATTTAGCAATTGACATGGAGGCTCTTAAGATTATCTGGGGTATGTGTGCAAAGTTAAGAAAAATAAGAGGAGGTGATCGCGAACGTCGATGATGAACGCGAGGGAAATAACGGCAGACAACTCGAGAGCTGCCCTTGACAGCCAGAAGACGGAAATACTGGCTGTTTGAAAGAGGTATATCATCATCTGAAAACGTTGTTTATTAGGAAAATACAGCAGTTTCATTCCGACTTGGCTCCGTTTTAGGTGTGGATTGAAACGAAGTATGTGCGTATATACTAGCTGGGTGAGAGAGACGGATGGGGGAGGTTGAGAGGAATGTGAAGGATGAATGGAGGGAGGGTGAGAGAAGCGGAACGAATGATGCAAACCGATTCTTTTCTCTTCTCCCAGAAGATTATAGTCGTGGGGGTTTAGATAACTTATGTTGTTGACTTGTTGAGTTGAAGGCTTTCAGTGTCTGGGGCTATTTTGTTACCTAATATAATATACTTAATCCAGCAGCCTCAAACTGTGCCTAACTTAACGTCCATGGTATCTTCAGGTATAAAGCCTATAACTAGCTCGGCAGCCTCCACACTGTACCTAACTGTACATCCAAGATACGTTCATTCATAAAGCCTAACATAATTCCAAGTATCATTTATGTAACTCTCACCCTTAATATTGACATGCAAGGCTGTCTACGTTTCATTTCATCATTACTGGAACCTCCCAAAGATATCTCCATCCATATAAAGCCTAACAATTACAAGTCCCATTAACTAAGTACACTGTCTAGGCAAATAACCAATTCCGTGCAACATTATTTCTGTTTTAATCAGACTACCATTAGATAATCTTTCACTGTTAGTAGAGCCCTCTGGCAGTGATGGATTTAAAGAGTCTATGTCTGATCCGTCCAGTTAGAAAAACACCTCCTTTAGGAAACTGAATAAAATTGTCTACAGATAAATACATAAATAAATAAATACAGAACGGAGCACTGCAAGACTTCACCATCGG
Organism: Coenobita brevimanus; assembly: GCF_032717465.1. Taxonomy (NCBI): domain Eukaryota; kingdom Metazoa; phylum Arthropoda; class Malacostraca; order Decapoda; family Coenobitidae; genus Coenobita; species Coenobita brevimanus. Next base: position 418,331 of record NC_137001.1, read on the forward strand.
TACTGTACACTTGATCTACTGGTCGAACGTACGACATTGCCCTGTGGACCTTGACCTTCTATCCATTGTTCTCAAAATCGACTTAACACGTTCTTGCCCTACTCTCAACCATTCCACCACCTTTGGTCCAAATCGGATCAAAACTGGGTTGACTTTGCACTCTGGCATTGACATGTTTTTTTTTTCTTTTTTTATGCGAGGAAGAAGGAACCAAAGGCCATGAGCCCGCAGTTACAGTTTCCTCCAAGAGAAAAACAAAATACTATAGAGAGCCAAATTCAAGATCCGATCATTTTGAGATGCCTGGACACACTGCGTTTGAAAGACTGGAGATCATAGGCAGCAGGAAATACAGACAGAGGGAGACAGTTCCAGAGCTGACCTGTTGCATAAATGAAAGACTGGGAGTAGCGGTTAACTCTTGCATTAGAGAGCTGGACAGAAAAGGGATGAGAGTTTGCTGCCAGACGGGTGCTACGCGCCCGTCGTAGAGGTGGAGGAATGCAAGCAGACAGTTCCGAGGAGCAGTGACCATTAAAGTAGCGATAGAAAAGAGATAAAGATGCAACAGAGCGGCGAAGAGACAGAGGTTGAAGGGAGTCAATAAGAGGAGGAGAGTTAATGAGACGAAAAGCCTTTGACTCCACCCTATTGAGAAGAGCTGTATGTGGGGAGCCTCCCCACACATGAGAGTTGTACTCCACACAGGGGCAGATAAAACCTCTGTATAGAGTCAACAATTGTGCAGGGGTAAAGAAAGAGCGGAGTCGGCTTAGCACACCCAATCTCTTGGAAGCAGATTTTACAAGAGATGTAATATGATTTTTCCAAGATAAGTCCTGAGTAAATGAAACCCCAAGCATGTTCAAGGATGATGCAGGATTAAGCTGAATATTATTAAACATTAGTGGGTATACCTGTGGAAGATTTTGTCGGGTTGATAGGTGTAAGAACTGAGTCTTAGATGCATTAAAGACAACCATATTATTTTTACCCCAGTCAGAGATACGAGCCAAGTCAGACATTAGGTGTGCCATAGCCTCATCCCTTGTTTCTTGAAGTAACTGTTGCGATGGGCGTTGCGGGAACCGAATGGAAAGGTGAAGGGTGGAGTCATCGGCGTATGAGTGGATAGGGTTAGATGTACAGCTTAGAAGATCATTGATGAATAAAAGGAAGAGAGTTGGTGATAGGACAGAGCTCTGAGGAACACCACTGTTGATAGATCTAGGAGAAGAACGATGGCCGTCTACAACAGCGGCTATAGAACGACCAGAATGGAAGCTAGCGATGAAGGCACAGATAGAAGGATAAAAACCGTAGGAGGGCAGTTTGGAAATTAAAGATTTATGCCAGACTCGATCGAAAGCCTTTGAGATGTCAAGTGCAATGGTAAAGCTTTCGCCAAAGTCCCGAAAGGAGGATGACCAGGAGTCTGAAAGGTAGGTGAGAAGATCGCCAGTGGAGCGTCCCTGACGGAACCCATACTGACGATCGGAAAGAAGGTTGTGATAGGAAAGATGCCTTAAAATTTTTCTATTAAGAACTGACTCGAAAACTTTTGAAATACAGGACGTTAAAGCAATTGGACGATAGTTGGAGGGTTGGGAGTGGTCACCCTTCTTTGGGACTGGCTGAATGAGAGCAAACTTCCAGCAAGAAGGAAAGGTACAAGTTGACAGACAAAGGAGAAAGAGTTTGCCTAGGCAGGGTGTAAGCACAGAAGCACAGTTCTTGACAACAACAGGAGGGACCCCATCAGGCCCATATGCCTTGTTAGTACTGAGGCCAGTGATGGCAGAAAATACATCAACTGAAGAAATTTTAATGTCAGCCATGAGGAAGTCAGAGGGGGGAAGTGATGGAGGAACAGCACCGGAATCGTCTAAGGTGGAATTGGAGGAGAAAGTCTGTGCGAAGAGATCTGCTTTATCAGTAGAAGAAATAGCTACAGAACCATCAGAGTAGAAAAGAAGAGGGAAGGATGATGAGGTAAAGTAGTTAGAAAGATTTTTGGCAAGGTGCCAGAATGAGCGGGAAGAATTCGAGTTGGAGAGTTGAGAGCATTTAGTATGGATGAAATTATTTTTAGTAGAGCGAAGAACAGACTTAGCACGATTCCGGGCAGAAACATAAAGACGATGTGATTCAGGGGTGGGTTGGCTCCGGTACTTTTTGTAGGCCTTCTCCTTGTTGCGGACAGCATTAGAGCAAGCGTGATTAAACCAAGGCTTTCTTGCGTTAGTCAAAGGATATGAGAAAGGAATGTATGCTTCCATGCCCGAGAGAATAACCTCTGTAATGTGCAAGGCACACTCAGATGGCTCACGGCCATGGAAGCAATAATCATTCCATGGAAAATCAAAGAAGTACTGCCTGAGGGCCTCCCAGTCTGCGGCTCCAAAATGCCACAGACGACGCTTCCCTGGAGGGTCCACAGGCCGTACCGGAGTGATAGGACAGGTTAAGGTAATAAGGTTGTGATCGGAGGAGCCCAACGGAGAGAAAAGATTAACAGAGTAAGCAGAAGGATTAGTTGTGAGGAAGAGGTCAAGTATGTTGGAGCTCTCTCCAAGGCGGTCAGGGATACGGGTAGGGTGCTGTACAAGCTGCTCTAGGTCATTAAGGATAGAAAAGATGTAGGCTTGTTCACCAGGTGGATCCGTGAAAGGAGAGGAGAGCCAAAGGTGGTGGTGAACATTGAAATCTCCAAGAATGGAGATTTCAGAGAAAGGAGAAATGGACAGAATGTGTTCCATCGTAGAAGAAAGATAGTCGAAGAATTTTTGATAGTCAGTAGAATTAGAGGATAAGTAAACAGCACAGATATATTTAGTCAGAGAATGACAGGAAAGCCGAGGCCAGAGTGTGGAGAATTCAGAAGAAGCAAGTTCAGGAACACGAGAGCAAGATAAGTCGTTGCGTATGTATACACAACAGCCACCTTTGGCTTTGAAATGAGTATAGAGAAAGTAGGAGGATACAGAAAAGGGTTTGCTGTCAGTTGCCTCAGACAGCTGAGTCTCCGTTAGAAAAAGAAGGTGAGGTTTAGAGGAGGAGAGGTGGTGCTCAACAGAGCGAAAGTTAGAGGAAAGGCCGCGAATGTTGCAGAAATGAAGAAGAAGAGAGTCAGACAGTGGTTCCAGGCACCTCGAGTCGTCACCGGGAGAGGGGCAGATGGCGGGGACATTTATGGTCCCCCTCCCCTGGGGACTCCGAGGCTTGGTGAATCGACGCCATTATGGTGAATTTTGAATAGGAAGTGTAGTGTGTACTGTGCATGTAGTTTGGTGAAGATAGTTAGAGAAATTTGTACTGGAGAGCATGCTGGCCTACTCTCTGTGTAACTGAGACACTGATAAAGTTCAGCAAAGGGGCATGGTCAGGAACTAGTCCTGAGGGCTGATGAAACGGGAGCTCCAGCACTCCCTGCTTTCCATCCACCTCGGGAGTACTGCCCTGCTCGACTGGTGCTACAGTCTACTCCACCAGTTGTTTTCACTGCCGAATCTCTTCGTTCTTGGCCGACTCTCAATCCTTCTAGCAAGTTGGGTCGACATCAAATCAGAACTGTGGGGTATAGGTTCGGACATTGACCTTATCCAGATACCCTCATCTTTGACGGATTGTTTTGACAATTAAATCCATTCATTTCAACTCGGAAAAAAAAAAAAAAACTGTTTATTCTTTGTGTATGAGCTTCACCTTTGATTTATTGACAGGTCAGTCCCTTGGTTAACCCTCAACCCTTGCATCAAACTTGGTTAAAACTGGATAGAAGTTTGAGTAATTTTGTTACACACACACACACACACACACACTGAATCAAACATAACATACCTATCCATCATGAGCGCGGATGTAACAAGACTTCCATATACTGGAGAGATGAACAAGCAATCACATCGTCACTACTGAAACCCGTCCTAGAGAATTCCTGATATAATTACTAAGTTAATTTCCAATCTAATTAATTTTAACACTCATCCTAATTATTTAAAAGGACAAAACTAGTTGTCGCACCATCATACTGAAATGCCCCTTCCTTTAATTTATTACACTTGTCGCCACAGTAGGTCTCAGCTGGGATTAATGGTTTCACGACTTAAAAAGGACACACACACACACACACACACACACACACACACACACACACACCACAAAGGCTGAATAAAAATGAATTGTCCGAAAAGTGCTAAAACATGGCTCTGTATTTTATACTGTCAAAGCTGTGGCCGGCCTGGGGGGTGTCACGTGAGCTATTTATATCTTTCACGGACGCCTTCACGTGGTGGCACTGATCGGGTGACTCCACTGCCAGGTTGTGTCCCTATCTTCTTCCCTATCGAAAGGATAATTGTGGCCTGCAGAAGGGTAACTAAAGCCTGCCGTCCACCGTGTTCAGGTACGGATGAGCCTGAGACCATTGCAACAGTGAGGGGTGTGTCAGGATGCCTAGCCCTCAAATTACCTGTGAGGTGGTATTCATGAAGAATCTTTACTATACTCTATTTACTTTAACTTGGCCAAAAAACTGCCATCTGTCCATCTTGAATGCAGAGTTGTAACAATAGCTTAACACAAGAACATGATGTTAGTCACGAAGAAGTGCCATGGATACTATGTAGGTCTGCTGTGTCGTTCTGCCACAGAGCTTCTTGAAATAAGCTGACGGAAATCTGGGCCAAGCTAGTGTGAAAGTAGTGTATTGACGATCACCACATTTCCATAGCACTTAACCCTCAGACCTCGAGAGGCTCCCCCGGGACGAATGAAATGTTTGGTGGTAACTACAATAAAATAATGTCTTCCTCGAGGGTTAGGGATTAAATATGTACTTATAGGCGCCATACTTGAAAGTGAGGAACGTGTTCGGGCGTTAATGGACACTTTGATATGCTGAGAATAACTACTTATGAAACTCCTGTTATCAGTAGTTTTCCTCGATAACAGTAGTTCTACCGTTGCTTAATCTGTTTCCTAGTTAGCAGAATTTTGGTGCTCAGGTTGGTGATTTCTATTTTTTTTCCCTCTACGATATGCTAGCGAATTTTGAGAAGTCGCTTAAATAGCATGTGTTACTTTTCCATAAACTCTCCAACGATATGGGTAGATTCGCCGTGGTATTAATTGTTTTCGAGATAATAAAGGTTTGGTGCGCGATCTGACATTTTTCTACACTTTAAAATCATTATAGTGGCTAATTATAAGAAGAGCCCGTAATTAGCACCAATTTCTTTTCCATGAGCTCTTTAATGGCATGTGTACACCTGCTGTAGCTGCAGTAATTTTCTGAGATCACATATCATTGTAATTTTTTGCCCAATTTAGCCTTTCTGTTATTTATTAACACACACACACACACACACACACACACACATATATATATATATATATATATATATATATATATATATATATATATATATATATATATATATATATATATATATATATATATATATATATATATAAATATATATATACTGTTTAGCAAGATGGTGATGAATTTCAACATTCATTACATTCTTCCTAAGTTTTCCAACAAGGTGTGCAGGTCTGCTACAGTCTCCGATATAACATTGTCTAGGTGTCTTTCGGGTAGGGTCCTGGAGTCGTATTTATAGAAGATCCTAAGCAGTTTTCACGATAAAGAATCTCTGTAGCAGTTATTATCGGGAGTCATTGTGTTTGGTCGCATCATTTCACTTTAACAATTACTGAATTGGTTGTGAAGTATTTGGTAGCCGTAAGACTGAAGCTAAATATATACAAGAAATTTTATGCATAACCATAGCTCTAGAAAGTTTATAAATATGGCACGTGATACTCGGAGGAGTCTTGGGTCGAACTTGGCAGGTTGAAGGCAACTAAATGTAAAATATCCAGTAACTGTGACAACCTCCTTGTCAGCTGCGGAAACCCTGGCATTTTTACGAACTCATACCAAACCCTGAAATCCTGGAGGGTCGATGTAATGTTCAGGAAGCTTCTAATTTCCCAGGTAACTGCCGACGTTCATGGCAAGTGGCGACATCATTAGGAGATGCGGAATGCCTGGATGCACAGCCTTTCTTAAAGCTGGACCAGCGGCTTTGGACTGAGGCTGCACCAGCACACGTGACCTATGGTACAAGGTCATTCCTCCTGACACGGGGGGACAGGGAGCGGTAGCGGCAGGTGGCGGTAGGGCGTCTAGGAAGGCAGCGGCATGGCACAGTAGGGATAGGCAGAGGGCGGCAGACAATGGCATACGGCTACATGGGGCTCAGGGAGATGGAAGGCAGGAGGCGGCAGGCAGCACACCTGACATATTGTAAGAGGTCGCTCCACGCGGCAGGAGACGGCAGACAGCGGGTGGGCCTGACGAGAGGGGTGGCAAGAGATGGTAGGGAACAGCAGGCGGCGGTACGGGATGGCAAGCGGGGGCAGGGGGCTGGGGGAGTTGAGTGTAGGCAGTGGCAGGGGGCGGCAGGCAGTGGCAGACACGGCAGAAAGAGACAAGGGATGACAAGTGGTGGCAGGGAGCCTAGGGAGGCGGATGGCAAGGGGCCCTCTCACGGTTAGGATGGAATCGAATTTATGTAAGGAAGGAAAATGTAGGAGACAAGCACAACAGCTCGATCAGATCCATGGTTACAAACTTTCGAAGGAATGCTGGAACGTAATATATTAATGAATTTGAACCGGATGGGATGTACATGAGACACAAATAAAATGTTCTGTCTTATACTCAGCAAGTGATGTTACAAAAGAATGAAATTTTTTGTAATTTTCGACGCCTACATAAATAATCTTGACGCATATTAGGCAAGGTGTGTGTGTGTGTGTGTGTGTGTGTGTGTGTGTGTGTGTGTGTGTGTGTGGATATATAGAAAATTTTTATCCCACATGTTTTTCCCAGCTGCACTTGGGGTGAGGTAGATGCTAGAAAGCAGTGAAAAGGAAAGTATATTATAGTAGGAGATATAATCAACAGTATACCTAATGAAATAAGCCACACTTCCATTCATCCACCATCCAAGCACCCGGAATCCTGGCTCAGCCTCAGATGTACACCTTGCCACACGTAGCTTCATTTTTACGTATCAGAGAAGAGTCAAATCCGACGACTGTCAAGTTTAAAAAGGATGCCAAACCCTTGTCATGCACCCCTCGTACAAAATTCATCCAGCCATATCTGTCCTTTGTCAGTTCCCCACTCTCATCAGCCACCATGCACAAAACTTACGGGCCACGCTTGGTTAATGTAAATCAAACTGGTTCTTTAAGTGCTGTTGAGTATACGATAACCACTCTCATAATTATATACATCAGTTATTTATGATTTTATACTTGTTTTCAGCAGTTTTATAAAGGAACAAAATGCATAATTTTGGAAGAAATCACCTTGAGGGCTAATTTCGTTCCATTCTTTTCACCCTGGTTGCTGTGACACACACTTATATGGATATGTTCGCGTGCTGTTAGCTGGAATAAGGTACTAGAGTTGTCCAGAATAGCAGAGTGTTAATTCTAGCAGTATTATCACATCCCAATACAGCCTTGACTCCTGGGTTAATTTTAGCAGTATTATCACATCCCAATACAGCCTCGACTCCTGTGTTAGTTTTAGCAGTATTATCACATCCCAATACAGCCTCGACTCCTGTGTTAATTTTAGCAGTATTATCACATCCCAAGCTGCCTCTCCCCCACTCTTGGCTGAAAAGAAAAAATCGTCTGGTGTTCGTTGCAATAAAACACTAGAGAACTGGCGACCATGTGTTGTTAAGATATTTCATTGTCCTAGATGTATCATATAGTTTTCGTTGTACCGTCTTCAATAATTCATAAACTTTAACTCGGTAATTTTCGTCCACTTTTAGCTTCTCTCCCATGAGTCAGTGGCAGAATAAGACAATACTTCGGCTGTACATCACGTCCATAACATTCTTCGTGACTTGCATCGTACTCTAGTGTTTATTTCTTGCTACAGCCATGTATCCAGAGCAGATGTATGACGAGTTTAGACCGAGTTAAGTGAGCAGAGTCTCACTGGAATCTTTCTAATCTCGCCCTCTTCCCCCGTCTTTCCCAGCCTCACTCAGATTCTCGGTGTTGTATCTTTCAAGCAGTGGCGCAGCCGGAGGGGGGGGGGGCACGGGGGTCAGCCCCCCCTTCCCCCCTGAAATTTCTACGTGTGTTCGAGAATAGACTGCGAATCTTAAATGTCGAATACTTGTTTAATCCAGGGTGTAATACTCGGTATGTCACATATTTGGAGAACTGAAAAAATATGTAATTCTGAGTAAAAAGTCTTGTATACACATATACTTTTTAAGACTTACTTTACTTTAGGTGCGAGACAGATATTCGAATTTACGCACGGGGAGCCGTTGGCGCCCGTACAGGTGAGGAAAGGGAGCAGGAAAGGAAGCAAGAAACGTGTGCCGCTCTGCGAAAATTTCAGTTTTTTTATGTACCTTATGACACATTATCTTCAAAACGGGAAGCTTCGTTACTAATATGTTTTAATGAAATAGTTGGGAGTACCTGTGGGCATGTAGGCCTACATGTGGCAGAATTGGCAAGAAAAATAAACTATCTTTGCAATGTTTACCAGCCATCAGCTGAGTGTCACTTGCTCACCACTTGCCTGCGCCATTAGTTATGTCAACTCTCATCATATCGTGTTGCACCAGTGACCAGTCCATACAACTTGCTAATTACGCTACTTGCACGCTGTACTGTGACAAGAAGTGAAAAGACCTGTTCCCTGAGTTTCCCTGGATCACTTTATTATGAAACGGAAGCAGCCGCAGCAGTCAAGTATATTGGACTTCATGAGTTCAAGTTCTAAAAGGTTAGTATATGTTCAGTAAATGCATTACATTGTAGAGTACATTATTACTGCCAGCAATAATAACAAATGATAATGTCACGCCATGAGCTCTACATAAGTGTAGGTGCACGCAGAAACTGGAGGCCAATGATTGCTTAAGATTTTCCTTGTGATATATTTCAGGCTTTAGCTACCTGTGCCCTGTGTGGCAACCATCACTGAAGTAAACTAATCATCAATGAACTAAGTTAAATATTTAACAGACGATGGATTTTCATAGACATAAGCGTTGAGTGTGGTGAGTTGGGACAGTGCGGGACACGGGGTGAGTTGGAACAGTGGGCACTGCAATGCCAAATGCCAAGACATTTCCATTTTATGCGCCCATTCAATAGCCCTGTCCCAACTTTACAAATATTAATACTAGTTTTCTATAGAACCACGAATACTGCATGAAAAATGTGCAAATATGAAAGGGTAGCATTTTGACCTTTGTAGAATTTCTGTCTATCTATCTATTGCCAGACGCCTTAATCCCATACGGGGTGGCCACAAACAAATCGCCTCCATGTCGCCCTGTACCCCCACCATTTCACTGCCCTGCTCCCAGCTCACACACACCTCTCTCATATACCTCTCCACTCCATCCCTCCATCTAATCCTTGGCCTCCCCCTCCCTCTCTCCCCCCCCAACTAACTCACATACACTCTCCTTGTCAGTCTCTCACTCTCCATCCTCTCCACATGGCCAAACCACCTCGGTGTGTTTCTCCTAACGCTTCCTATCACATCCACATCTACACCACAAAGCTTCTTTACATCCTTATTCGTCAGCCTGTCTCTCCATGTGACTCCACAGGCTCCTCTTAAATAACTCATTTCCACTGCTGTCACTCTTGACTTGTGTCCCTCCAACAATATCCAAGCTTCACTTCCATACTTTAGAGTTGGTATCACAATACTGTCATGTAGTAACTTTTTCACTTCCATGCTCACTTCCCTGTTTTTTATCACTGCTCTCAAAGAACCAGCAACCCTTCTTCCTTGTTTTACTCTTTCAAGCACTTCACCCTCCAAACTTCCATCCTTAATCATCACACTACCCAAGTACTTAAACGTACTCACATTTTCCATTTCCCCATCATCCAACTTCACTCTACATTCACTGACTTCCCCTCTCTCGAAGACCATAACTTAACCAACCGACACGAGTTCCCTACGTGACAGCAAGTGAGTTGGCGGAGGGTCAGTGCCCCTCCCCGGAAAACTATCTATCTATCTATATACCTAGGCTGATTCCCCCAAGGAAAGGGAAGTAGCCGAGACAGGACGACACACTCCCCATTTACTCATTCACTCAAACACATTCATTCTCATCTTAGCCCCAGAGGGGAGAAGGGACAGATCCTCACCACACCACACTGCACAAGGGTCAACTGCGCAGTGCAATCAGTGACATCCGCAGCAGGGCCCAACAGCAGAGCTGGTTTACCCCTGCCACATCATAATAGACCCATCCCCTTACCCGCACCTGACCTGATTAGCTGATCAGACCAAATGCGGGAGAATATCTCCCCCAGGGCCGCTTCATCATTTATTCATTCACAATTTCTCTCCATTTATTTCTGTCACTCACAGCCACTCTTTCTTGCTCAACAGACATCCCTCTCTCATCCAACACTCTCTTCACACTGTCCATCCATCCTATTCGTGGCCTTCCTCTCAGTCTTACACCTCTCACATCAGATCTAGTTATCTTTTTCACCAATTGCTCATTATTCATTCTCTCCATGTGCCCAAACCATCGCAACACTCTCTGCTCAACTCGATCAGCCATCTCCCGAACAACTCCAGTTCTCCTTTCACTTCATCATTTCTCACTCGATCCATACATGTCACTCCACACATACTCCTCAGACACCTCATCTCCATTACATTCAAACTTTTCCTCTCTGTTACACCCATATTCCATGTTTCAGCCCCATATAACGCAGTTGGTACCATAACACCCTCATACAGCCTTCTCTTTACATCCATTCTAAGCAAACGACATCTAAACACTTTTTTCATTCCTCCTTTTTTCATTCTAAACTTCACTTCTGCATCTATTCTTCCGTCCACAGCAACATGTGACCCTAAATACTTAAAACACTCTACCTCCTCAAGCAACTCTCCATTCAAAACTACATTCATCCTCCTACCATCTACCAACCTCGTACACTTCATCGCTTTACTCTTATTCTCATTTACTTTCAATTTCCACCTTTCACACACCCTTCCAAACTCTTCTACCAACTGTCTCAATCCCTCCTCTGAATCAGCCACAAATGCTGCATTATCTGCAAACAGCAGCTGCTTCAGATTCCACTCCGTACCACCAACATTCACCAGACTCAGGCCTCCACCTAGCACTCTTGCATTCACCTCCCTTACAACACCATCCATATAAATATTAAACAACCAAGGCGACATCACACATCCCTGCTGCAACCCCATTTTCACGGGAAACCAATCACTCACAGTATTTCCCACTCTTACACATGCTCTACTATTTACACAAAAACTTTTCACCCCCTTTAGTAACCTACCATCAAGTCCATACAATCTTAAAACAGTCCACAAAGCCTCCCTATCAGTTCTATCAAATGCTTTCTCTAAATCCATGAATGCCCAAAACACATCCTTACCTTTCGGAAAATATTTTTCACACACCTGTCTCACAGCAAACACCTGATCCATGCATCCCCTCCCTCTCCTAAAGCCACACTGCTCCTCACCAATCACGCCCTCTGTACCCTCTCTAACTCTCTTAATTAACACTCTACCTTACACCTTACCTACGACACTCAAGAGACTTATACCCCTAAAGCTAGTACACTCATGCTTATCACCCTTACCTTTATACAATGGGACCACAAAAGCAGTTTCCCAGTCAATTGGCACCATACCTTTCACAAGGCACACATTCAACAATCTTACTAACCAGTCAACAATAGTCACTCCACCACCTTTCAAGCATTCCACAGCACACCCATCCATACCTGCAGCTTTCCCTGTTTTCATCGCCTTTACTGCCTCCTGCACTTCCTCATTCGCGATCAAAACAATCGTTCAACTGTCCCAACCCGTTTATTCCTTGCACCCTTCCATCTGCCACAATCTCAGCCTCCCTTTCCTCCTCTACATTTAACAGTCTTTCAAAATACTCCACCCATCTCTTCCTTTTTTTTTTTTTTTCCTTATGCAAGGAAGAAGGAACCAAAGGCCATGAGCCCGCAGTAACAATTCCCTCCTACAGAAAAACAAAATACAATAGAGAGCCAAATTCAAGATCCGATCATTTTGAAATGCCTGGACACACTGCGTTTGAAAGACTGGAGATCATAGGCAGCAGGAAATACAGACAGAGGGAGACAGTTCCAGAGTTGACCTGTTGCATAAATGAAACACTGGGAGTAACGGTTAACTCTTGCATTAGAGAGTTGGACAGAAAAGAGATGAGAGGTTGATACTAGACGGGTGCCACGCGCCTGTCGTAGAGGTGGAGGAATGCATGCAGACAGTTCAGAGGAGCAGTGACCATTGAAGTCGTGATAGAAAAGAGATAAAGATGCAACAGTGCGACGAAGAGACAGAGGTTGAAGGGAGTCAGTAAGAGGAGGACAGTTAATGAGACGAAAAGCCTTTGATTCCACCCTATTGAGAAGAGCTGTATGTGGGGAGCCTCCCCACACATGAGAGTTGTACTCCACACAGGGGCAGATAAAACCCCTGTATAGAGTCAACAGTTGTGCAGTGGTAAAGAAGGAATGGAGTCAGCTTAGCACACCTAATCTCTTGGAAGCAGATTTTACAAGAGAAGTAATATGATCTTTCCAAGATAAGTCCTGAGTAAATGAAACCCCAAGCATGTTCAAGGATGATGCAGGATTAAGTTGAATATTATTAAACATTAGTGGATATACCTGTTGAAGATTTTGTCGGGTTGATAGGTGTAAGAACTGAGTCTTAGATGCATTAAAAACAAGATTATTTTTACCCCAGTCAGAGATACGAGAAAGGTCAGACATTAGGTGTGCCATAGCCTCATCCCTTGTTTGTTGAAGTAACTGCTGAGATGGACGTTGCGGGAACCGAATGGAAAGGTGAAGGGTGGAGTCATCAGCGTATGAGTGGATAGAGTTAGATGTACAGCTTAGAAGGTCATTGATGAATAAAAGGAAGAGAGTTGGTGATAGGACAGAGCCCTGAGGAACACCACTGTTGATAGATCTAGGAGAAGAATGATGGCCGTCTACAACAGCGGCTATAGAACGACCAGAATGGAAGCTAGCGATGAAGGCACAGATAGAAGGATAGAAACCGTAAGAGGGCAGTTTGGAAATTAAAGATTTATGCCAGACTCGATCGAAAGCCTTTGAGATGTCAAGTGCAATGGCAAAGCTTTTGCCAAAGTCCCGAAAGGAGGATGACCAGGAGTCTGAAAGGTAGGTGAGAAGATCGCCAGTGGAGCGTCCCTGACGGAACCCGTACTGACGATCAGAAAGAAGGTTGTGATAGGAAAGATACCTTAAAATTTTTTTATTGAGAATTGACTCGAAAACTTTTGAAATACAGGACGTTAAGCAATTGGACGATAGTTGGAGGGTTGGGAGTGATTAACCTTCTTTGGGACTGGCTGAATGAGAGCAAACTTCCAGCAAGAAGGAAAGGTACAAGTTGACAGACAAAGGCGAAAGAGTTTGCCTAGGCAGGGTGTAAGCACAGAAGCACAGTTCTTGAGAACAACAGGAGGGACCCCATCAGGCCCATATGCCTTGTTAGTACTGAGGCCAGTGATGGCAGAAAATACATCAGCTGAAGAAATTTTTAATGTCAGCCATGAGGAAGTCAGAGGGGGGAAGTGATGGAGGAACAGCACCGGAATCATCTAAGATGGAATTGGAGGAGAAAGTCTTTGCAAAGAGATCTGCTTTATCAGTAGAAGAAATAGCTACAGAACCATCAGAGTGGAAAAGAGGAGGGAGTGATGATGAGGTAAAGTTGTTAGAAAGGTTTTTGACAAGGTGCCAGAAGGAGCGGGAAGAATATCGAGTTGGAGAGTTGAAAGCATTTAGTATGGATGAAAGTATTTTTAGCAGAGCGGATAACAGACTTAGCACGATTCTGGGAAGGAACGTAAAGATAATGTGATTCAGAGGTGGGTTGGCTCTGGTACCTTTTGTAGGCCCTCTCCTTGTTGCGGACAGCATTAGAACAAGCGTGATTAAACCAAGGCTTTCTTGCATTAGTCAAAGGATATGAGAAAGGAATGTATGCTTCCATGCCCGAGAGAATAACCTCCGTAATGCGCAAGGCACACTCAGATGGCTCCTGGCCATGGAAGCAATAATCATTCCAGGGAAAATAAAAAAAGTACTGCCTGAGGGCCTCCCAATCCGCGGCTCCAAAATGCCACAGACGACGTTTCCCTGGAGAGTCCACGGGCCGTACCGGAGTGATAGGACAGGTTAAGATGATAAGGTTGTGACTGGAGGAGCCCAATGGAGAGAAAAGATTAACAGTGTAAGCAGAAGGATTAGTTGTGAGGAAGAGGGCAAGTATGTTGGAGCTCTCTCTAAGGCAGTCTGGGATACGGGTAGAGTGCTGTACAAGCTGCTCTAGGTCATTAAGGATAGAAAAGATGTAGGCTTGTTCACCAGGTGGATCAGTGAAAGGAGAGGAGAGCCAAAGGTGGTGATGAACATTGAAATCTCCTAGAATGGAGACTTCAGAGAAAGGAGAAATGGATAGAATGTGTTCCATCGTAGAAGTAAGATAGTCAAAGAATTTTTGATAGTCAGTAGAATTAGGGGATAAGTAAACAGCACAGGAATAATTAGTCAGAGAATGACAGGAAAGCCGAAGCCAGAGTGTAGAGAATGCAGAGGAATTGAGTTCAGGAACATGAGAGCAAGATAAGTCGTTGCGTATATATACAAAACAGCCACCTTTGGCTTTGAAATGAGTATAGAGAAAGTAGGAGGATACAGAAAAGGGTTTGCTGTCAGTTGCCTCTGACAGCTGAGTCTCAGTTAGAAAAAGAAGGTGAGGTTTAGAGGAGAAGAGGTGGTGCTCAACAGAGCGAAAGTTAGATGAAAGGCCGCAAATGTTGCAGAAATGAAGAAGAAGAGAGTCAGACAGTGGTTCCAGGCACCTCGAGTCGTCACCAGGAGGGGGGCGGATAGTGGGGGCATTTATGGTCCCCCCCCTGGGGACTCCGGGGCATCCATCTCAATTAGCATTCTTCCCTCCTCTGTTTTTACTCTCTCTTCCTTCCCAGACTCTCCCTTTCGCACCCTTTTGACCTCCTTCCAAAACATTTTTTTCTGTTGAAAATTCTCCATCAACTGCCTACCCTACCTCTCATTTGCTGCCATATCACGCACAGCCCTTCTTGCCCTATTCATCTTTTCCTTATACGTCTCATATGACACCTCATCCTTCCTCTGCAGCCACACTTCATATGCACGTCTCTTCTCAGGCACAGCCATACTTACTTCCTCACACCACCATTCACTTTCTTTTCTTACTCCACCACCCACTCGTCTCACACCACACACCTCTTCTGCATGCCCCACCACAGCACACTTAAACAACTGCCATTCTGCCTCCACACTGCCATTTTCCTGATCTTTCACTGTGTTCCACTCATCTTTCAATTTCTCCTGATACTCTATCATTTTCTCTCTTTTATCCAACTCACTCACTTTCAAAACCTCCTTGCCACACCTAACTCTCCTAGCTCTCACCCATCTCTTACCTACTCTTAACTTTCCCTCCACCAGGTAGTGGTCAGACATACCTCCACCCTCCCTTCTCAGTACTCTCACATCCAACAATCTTCCTATTACATTCCTGGACACAACCACATAGTCCATCAATGCTCTATCAACAACCCTTCTACCCTCCTGTCTCACCCATGTATACTTATAAATATCTTTCTTCTCAAACAAGGTATTTCCAATCACCATCTCTAGGTCAATGCACATCCCTATCATTCGTTCCTAATTTTCATTTCTTCCAGGCACACCATGCATACCAACACCTTCAACTGCTACATTTCCCACTATAGCACTCAGATCTCCCATCATTACCACATTCACATTCGCTCCAAAACTCTGCAGACACTTATCAACATCATTCCAGAATGACTCCCTGTCTTCTTCATCCCTTTCACTACCAGGCCCGTATGCACTCACAAACACCCACAACTCACGTTCAAATTTCGCTTTCACCCACATCAGTCTCGATGACACCTCCTTCCATTCAATCACACACTGCTGTACTTCCGGACTCACTAACAAGGCCACACCTTCTCCTGCCGTTCCTCTATCAACACCAGACAATCATCCAGTCACACTTCCAAACATAGACTCACCCTTCCCTTTCATCTTTGTTTCACTCAAAGCTAACACATCCAACTTTCTTCTCACAAACATTCTCTCAATCGCCTCCCTTTTAGCCTCAATCGTACTACATCCACGCACATTCATAGACCCAATCTTCAAGGTACGGGGATAACTCAGTCCTCCAACACTTTCTGTGGCCTGTCTCTTTTTATGAACTAAAATAACAGAGGAGGGGGTCCCTAGTCCCCTCACCCCGCCCCTTTTAGTCGCCTTTTACAACACGCAGGGAATACGGTGGCAGTATTCTTCCTAATACAACCTGGCCGCAGAGTGGTAGTACCACCCCATAGTGCGGCCAGATTGTGTCCCCCCCACCACAGGGGCGGGGGAGACAATACGAATAAGATTGTAGAATTCCATTTTTGAATATACACATAATTTGCCAATTTTCCTCTCCCACAGTTCTACCTTTTGGCGGGTGAAATCTTCAGTGTTATAGTGTTATTATGATTTATCCAGAAAATGCATTTTTACAGATCAGTGCTGATGGATTAATAGACAATTGTCCCAACTCACTCACCATTTTTTTTTTCTAACCCAGGGTGAGTTGGGAAAACAGTTTCATTTGTGGTTTTTGCAAGGAAAAACCTACTTTCTATGCATTATATGCTACAATATTATATAGTTTGCTGTATTTATGGTGGTTTTGGGTGTCAACAGGTAGATATTTCTCATTTTCAAGTTGCATGCATGCCCTAAAGAAAGAAAATACTGTGATGTGGATTATGGCAAAAAAAGCATATATTGGTATGATGTTAAAAGTAGGGAAAAAAGAGTTGAACAATGAAATTTTTGGAAAGGAGAGGAACTGAGAAATGCAACTGGCCAGTTTGTGATGATATACTGTATACTGATGATGATTTTCGGCAGTATATCATTGGTGGACCTGTCTTATTAGCAGGAACTGTACCTTTTACGATGCAAGAGGTGGACAAAGCCTTTCATGATTATAAAAAGCATATTTCTCAGTGAAATTTTTCAGCATTAATAGCTACAGGCAACTTAGTGGAACTCTTAACTACGGAATATGTATAATGCAGTGCGTCCTTTAAGTGCGAGGCTTGGGAGGGGTGTTAGGTTTATGGCCCCCCCCCCCACGAATTATATTTCTGGCTGAGCCCCTGCTTTCAAGACGAGGAGAGTTGTGTTGTGTCAAGCCTCGTTGGTGGAGATATAACATGGGACCATCAGCTGCTCTCCTGTGACGCCGTTAACGTGGATCAAGTGTCGGTATCTGGAGAGTTGGGCCGGCCTGTTATGCGATACGGTAGCTAGCGATACCCATAGAGCCCCGCTAGTAACTTCTTCCCTCTAGGTTAGGCTAGGTCAGGATCGGATAAGAAAGGTTAGGTCAGATTAGGTTGTTAGGTTAGGTTAGGGTAGGTCAGGTTAAGGTAGGGTGAGAGGGAATAGGATGGGAGAATAAGGTAGGGTATGCTCTATTAGGTTAGGTTAAGTTAAGTTAGGATATGTTATGTTTGGTCAGTTTAGGTTAGGATAGGATTACCTAGGAGTACATATAAATTACAGATAACAGGAGACCTGGTGGTCCGTAGCAAGATAAATTGTTTGGGGGCAAAACTAATTCCGCAAAATATTAAGTCAGCTTTTTTTAGAACAAGAGAGAAAAGAGGAACGCTCTCCCCGTCCATATACTCCGGGAAAAAAGGGGGGTGGGGGTAGAAAAGAAATAGAAAAACGCCTTGATTGATGGAAAGAACAAACATAGATTATTTTTCCTTCTCACAGGAAATACAGACGAAGGAATGCCACGAAGTAAGCATTACAAGGGCGTACAGCTCTTTGCCCTCACAAACCCATTCTTTCCCTTCCCTCTCCACACCAGTCTGCTTCATTCTCCACCCTCCTCATCCTGACATTCCTTCAGCCTCTATGTGTCGTATATTCTTTCTCCCTGTTTCTGTCAGCGCCACACTCCTTCAACAATAACATCTTTTTACTTGCCTGTTTCTGTCTTTTTTCTTCCATCGCATTCCTTTAATCTACCCTTCCCCTCCAGTGTGTTTCATTTCACCCCATAACCTCTACCCTCCTCACCTCTACACTCCCTCAACGTCTTTATCTGTCATTTCTCCTTGCAGTGACACACTAACTTTATATCTCTCCTCTTTCCCGCTTCTACCCGTTTCTTTTTCCTTTCAGTCCAAATATCCAACGGTGTTCACTTTGGTCTGTCTCATTAGTCTTCATAGTCCTGTTCATATTTACTTCCATCGTTCTCTCTCTCTCTCTCTCTCTCTCTCTCTCTCTCTCTCTCTCTCTCTCAGCAGCTTCATACCCCTTTCCTGTCTGCCAGTCCTCCTCCTCCTCCTCCTCATCATCATCATCATCATTTCTTAACATTTTCGCCCTCCTCTTACTCCCTCTCACCCCTTCTCCCTCTTACTTTCCTCTTCCCTGCTCTTCAGCAATTAAATCTCAACCCAGTAACACGAACCGTATGCATCTTCCTCTATCCGGTTCTCTTAAAATCCATTATAATTAGCTTTCATATCTACTTAATCTCCAGTAATAATTCTTCTTCCCAGTTATTGCTTTCTGCTCATTGCACCGGTTCTTGGTCGTCCCCGCCTGCCTCTCATCCATCTCTCTCTCGCTCCTAAACTCGCTTTTTATCTCGCTCAGTTTTATTAATCTTTCTCGCTCTTAAACTCTCTTGTAATTTCTCTCAGTTCTCTTAATCACCTAAAGCTCTTGTTCTCTCTTCTTTCTCCTCTTTCCCGGCTCCTTCTGTTTACTCTCTCTCTCTCTCTCTCTCTCTCTCTCTCTCTTTTCCTCATATTTTACCTTTTATCTATTTGCTTTATCTTTACTGCTCTCTCTCTCTCTCTCTCTCTCTCTCTCTCTCTCTCTCTCTCTCTCTCTCTCTCTCTCTCTCTCTCTCTCTCTCTCATATTTTACATTTTATCTATATGCTTTATATTTACTGCTCTCTCTCTCTCTCTCTCTCTCTCTCTCTCTCTCTCTCTCTCTCTCTCTCTCTCTCATATTTTACCTTTTATCTATTTGCTTTATCTTTACTGCTCTCTCTCTCTCTCTCTCTCTCTCTCTCTCTCTCTCTCTCTCTCTCTCTCTCTCTCTCTCTCTCTCTCTCTCATATTTTACCTTTTATCTTTTTTCTTTATCTTTATTTCTCTCTCTCTCTCTCTCTCTCTCTCTCTCTCTCTCTCTCTCTCTCTCTCATATTTTACCTTTTATCTATTTGCTTTATCTTTACTGCTCTCTCTCTCTCTCTCTCTCTCTCTCTCTCTCTCTCTCTCTCTCTCTCTCTCTCTCTCATATTTTACCTTTTATCTATTTGCTTTATCTTTACTGCTCTCTCTCTCTCTCTCTCTCTCTCTCTCTCTCTCTCTCTCTCTCTCTCTCTCTCTCTCTCTCTCTCTCTCTCTCTCTCTCTCTCGTCCCCCTCGTTTAACTTTTTCTGTATCGTCCTCTCCCCCATTTCTCCTTCTTCCTCCTTCCTTTCTGTTGTATTCCTTGGTTCTTCCCTCGTCCTTCATTCCATCTCACTTTCCTAGCTTTTCTTTTCTTGCCGCTTCCCTCACCTTCCTTGTCTTTTTCTTTTCTCATCACTCTTGCCTTTTCCTTCCAAGTCTTCCTCCTCTTCCTCTCCTTTGCTTTTTTCCTCCTCTTCTCTTTTATCTTCATATTTCCACTTTTCTTCGTATATATATATATATATATTTTTTTTGCTGTTGTTTCCTTTCTGCTTTCTCTACTTCCACGTCTTTTTTGTTTTTCCTTTTCCTCGTGTCTCTTTCTTACATATATATTTTTTTCCCATAAGTTCAACGTGCCTTTTCCCTCCCCTTTTCTTCCATCTCCACGTCTTCGCTGTTCTCTCCTCTTCTTCACCAGATTCACTGTTCATATTCCTTGGCTCCTCCCCATTTCCATGTGTGTGTGTGTGAGTGTGTGTGTGTGTGTGTGTGTGTGTGTGTGTGTGTGTGTGTGTGTGTGTGTTATTCCCATCTTTGCCCTTCTATCTCTTATATCCGTCTTTCTCTCCCTTCTTTCCCCTCACCCTGTCTTCCAAGGACCCTCACATGATGCTAAACTCGACACTCACTTGTTTTCGCCCCTCTTCCTCACACCTTATTTTACAAAGTATTTTTCCATATTTTTTCTTAAACTCTTCCATCCAGTCTGCTTAGTTTGCCTCCATCTTTGCCCATTTCTTTCCCTTTATTTCCATTCTTTCCTTTTTCTTCCCCTCTCGAGTTCTTCTTCTTTCCTCCAAGTTTTCCTTGCCAGGTCTCAGGCAGCTTCGTCTTCTCGTTTATCATCAGTCTCCTTATCAGGCTTCCTTGGTGTCTTATCATCCTTCTGCCATTTCATTACCGGTAATCTCTCTCTCTCTCCCTCTCTCTCTCTCTCTCTCTCTCTCCCTCTCTCTCTCTGCTTCTGACCCGTTTATCCTTGCACTTAGCGATATTCTACTTATTTTTTTTTTCACTTCCAATCTGTTATTTCCTCTTAATCTTCCATTTTACTTTCTCTCTTTCCCTCATCCTCTTTATTCATCCGCCTTCCCTATCCCCCTCATTTGTCCATATTCTGGCTCTCTGTCTCCCCAGTTCTATCCACTTCTCTCCCATTTCCACCCCAGTTCTATCTTCTTCATCCCCTAGTCTTGTGTATCCTTCCGCCCACCCACTCACCCACCCACCCACCAAGTCACCCACCCATTCAGCCACCCACATTGCCACCCTATCCTTCTGATGCACGCTCGTCTCCCGTTCGCTTCTCCGTCTTATGCTATAATAAATTTCTCCTTTCACATAACCCCTGACAGCCTACCCTTGCCCTCACACACACACACACACACACACACACACACACACACACACACACTTCCTCGTCAATATTCAGGAACAATCTCCATCAATCCATATTGTTAACTGATGCTCTTCCCATTTTTTTCCTTGGCCAGTCGTGGTAAATGACGTTTGTCGGGTAAACCAAATTATGTTATGGACAACTTTTATTTTTACACAAGATGAATGGAATAACGAAAATCAAATAAAAAAACTGACAAACACTATACATGACACTTTTTTTTTGGGGGGGGGGGTCGGAGTCGGGTGGTCATTCCTTGCCAACATGTTATGCTCAATTCCTATGGTGATCATAACCTGCTTGGCCTTATTTCTGTACATCCACGAATCATCTTTATCTTGAAGACTCTGGACATTGTCTTCAGAGCTGATAATAGGCGCTGCATCTCCTTCCCAAACCCCCAGCTGCTGTTCCTTGCATTGCCTATAACCCCGTTATATCTATTTATCTATCTATTGCCAAATGCCTCAGTCCCGTAAAGGGTGGCCACAAAGAAAGAAATCCATGTCGCCCCGTCCAACGCCATTTCCCTGCGCTCTCCCCAGCTCACACCCCACACTCTCATATGCCCCATTAATCCTGGAAATATATCCATCAATAATTCTGATCCCTTATTATAAAAACTGTGGATATTCTCTCGACAGGTTGGGATTGGAGGGCTGGGGTCTCTCCTCCCTCCATCAAACCGCAAATTTTCCTTAGTACCAGTGGATTTCTTGCCTTTATCTGTGTGTGTGTGTGTGTGTGTGTGTGTGTGTGTGTGTGTGTGTGTGTGTGTGTGTGTGTGTGTGTGTGTGTGTGTGTGTGTTATATTTTGGCTGAGGGTCGAGGTTGGTGCCAGGCCTGCATGACGTCGTTTTGGTGCTCATAACATTGTGGGATCGTATTCTCGTTGGTTAAGGAGCCTCCCTAACACCTCATCCCTGTTTTTGGATGTGGCTGATTCATAGCCTTGTGTACATTGTTTATGTAGGGTATGGCGAAATAAGAATTGATATAACAGGGAAAAGGGTAAATTAGGTGTAATAAGCAAAATAAACTGATCAGGAAGAGGAAGCCTCCTTATCAGATGAGAATACGGGCCATAGAGACAGCGGCCTATATTCCTGTCGGTTAAAGAAGCTCCCTTAACACCTTGCCCTAAGCGATTAATTATGCCTATTACACCTTACTGTGCTATTCTGTGTTATACAAATCCTTCAAGCATCGCCATACTCTGCATCAAAAAAGTACAAAATGATATTATTGAGCCATATCCAAAGATGAATCACTATGGAAGAAGTGTTAGGGAGCCTCCGTAGCCGATGTGTGTAGCTTATAACTTGTGGCCGTGCATAGCGGTCACATAAAACAAGCAGACAGACAGAGAAAGCTAACATTAATTATTATATAGATACCTCCAAGCGATTTGACTTAGCTAGGTAGGTAGGTAGATAGGCAGGTAGGTAGGTAGGTAGGTAGGTAGGTAGGTAGGTAGAGAGAGAGAGAGAGAGAGAGAGAGAAAGCCTTCATTGTTAGGAGCTGGAGTAGGTGCTGCCACATCTCACTTTTCAGATGCTACAAATTAGTGTCCTTAATTTAGCGCGTAGGACAGTGGAGACAGATGAATGAGTTTGAGGGAAGAAATTCGAGTCTGTCCTGTTCAGTATCCTTCTCACCTTATCCTTGGGTGGGCAAAAGGTCATGATAATATGATCAATAACACAATACTCGTCTGATTTAGTTTCGTGGGAGAACTGGTGCGCCAGACTGAGGCACAACAGAGACTGGACACTGGTGGAAACGAGCAAACCAACTACAGCCCTCCTCCCACACCTCGCAGGCCAGGCATGAAAAAAGCACAAATAAAAATCAATAAATAATGCCTTCAGTTGCCCTTTTTTTTTTTTCATTTTCTCTTCCCTTTCCATTTTCTGTTTTCAGGATACTTGGTCTCTGTTTTTGTATATCTCTTCCTCTGTCCTTCCGGTCTATTTTTTTCTGTATGTCCGCGTCTTGACAACATTCAAACTGTTTCAAAAGAAAGGGTACAAGAAATAGCGGTACATTCCTAGCGTACCTCCAGCCTCACAAAAACTCAGTGCTGATATTTGAAAAATTTTATCCTCACTTTCCTTCCATATGTCGTATGATGTTGGGTATAAGGGAACGCAGATTGTTTCTCTCTCTCTCTCTCTCTCCTTCTTAGATTTCTTGTTTTTGGTCTCAAGGAAAAAACTTAAACCTTTGCCACGTCTATACTCTCCACTCCTCAACGCACATCTTCACGGAGCATACCAGTCCCCTCCTCCTCCTCTTGCCTTGCTCCCCCATTCACCACCATCCCTGCCAGTCCTTCTCATATCTCTCTTCCCCATCCACCCATTATTTACAACCTCCATCGTGATTTCAGGCTAAATCTCTGACTGAAACCTTACCATTACGAACCCCGCTCCTCACAAAGTACCCTTACTAACAGGATGTAAACGTTTCCCTTTGCCTTACGTCCTGCTATACCATGTTCTCTAACTTGGCTTAAAACTGACAACTTTCCTCGTTGAATGCTGAGTTGTAGCAAGAGACTGATACTGGAATATGATGCTAGTCACGAAGAGGTGCTGTGGAAATGATGTCAAGAAGTAAGATAGCCTTTTTCCTGCCACTGAACTACGTGAAATAAGCTACAAAAGGTCTAAAATATGTACCAGGTTAGAGTAAAATGAGTATACCATATCAGTCCTTATCATTTTTCTGTGCACACGCCTCAAATTTGTTGCTTCATCCCGATCACGTGTCTCTAGAATCGACCTCACACACCCATCTCCTCATTTTTTAAAATTTCACCTCAGCGCCAAGTACTGTTCCAAGCCAGCACGTATAGGACTAATTACAAACTTTATTTCCATTACCCTAGCCGATCTCTGTTAGCCAGGAGGGGCCTGAGGCGATCTGAAAGAAGCTGAGAACTCCGATATTGCATACCTTTAAACCATTCCACCAATGGAGATTTTTTTTTTTTTTTTGGTGCCGAATTCCATAGACATTACCGTACTTGAATCAATGAATATCTGTCTGAGTGGATATTACTGGACCTGACGTCTGCTGAAATGAGCTATATTCTTGTTACCATTTATATGATTTAATTCTGCTATAGCTTTAAGTTCTCAAAAGAATTTATACTAATCTGCAGTACATCAGAAGTCTTAAATGTTTCAATTTGGTAACACCAGATGATGTTATTCAGCTTAGATGTAGCTTTCCATCCTCAAAGACTTGAATATGTGGGTGAAAAGTAAGCCATATTATTTCAGAAATAAGATAAAACTTCCTGCCATGTTTGGTGTGGCTTCAGTGAACATAACAGCGTTGCCACATGACAAAGGAGAAGACAAGCCAGAAATATTTTACCACAGCATTTCGCCACCACTGTGTCCACAGCATTTCCATTAATAGTACATTGGCTATTTTCTACGTAAAGCAATTCGTCAAGTAAGCAAGAAGTATGAAAGCAGTAAACCAAACTCACAAGTGAATGGGGTGAAAACTGAGTATTTCCTTTGGAGTCTCAAGAGGGGTGGCTAAAGACGGGATATGGGAGTCAGCTGAGAGATATATGGAGAGGGAGTGGACAAAGAAGTTGAAGCAGAAGTGAGGTTTCAATAGGATGCTTTAGGAATAAATTAGGCGTTTCGTACATTTATCTATAAGTCTTTTTGGTACTGTAAAAGTGTAAATTAAATACTACCATCCATCACAAGATATTTCTAAAGAGAACATGTATCCGTCCACTACATATTAACAGAAGAAATCACTGCTGCTCGGTTTTTAATCCATTAACTATGATATGGAATTTTCTGTTTTATTGGTGGTAATGCCAGACTACTCTATTCAGCTTTAGAGAGACCTTTGTCCCTAAATCTGAATAAAATCATCTGGTTATGTGAAGAATATAATCAAAAGTACGTCACAGGAATGAAGTATTTAACATTAATTGTGAAAGCATCAGTATGGCCTTAAACACACACACACACACACACACACACACACACACACACACACACACACACACACACACACACACACACACACACACACACACACACACACACACACATCGAGTGTATTCACCTTACCAAAAGAACAGAACACACACACACACACACACAGACACACACACACACACACACACACACACACACATTACAACCCTCCTTCCCTGAAACCATAGATAAAAAAAGTTTGCAAACCTCACTTGATATTCGTGAAGCATCAGCACACCTGCCAGTCCTCTCGGTGTACCTGACAGTGGCTTCGACTTTTCTGCATTGTGCTGGCAACAGATTGGTCGGTATCTTTGTTCGTGTGTGCGTCTGTTATGTGAGCGAGAGAGAGGGAGAGAGGGGGAGGGAGAGAATGTGTACAGTACAGTATTTGTCCATGCATTATGTACTTGCCTATGTAAGTGGTAACGTGTGAGACTGCTTGTGAATTTAGTGGTGGTATGTATAGAATGATATGTATGTATGTCCAGATTTACTTGCTATGTTGAGCGTGTTTATATGGGGTCATTTGTGCATCTGTCCCATAAACACAACACTGCCTTACCATGGCATGTGTTTCTGAGTGGGCATAAACGCGCATTATATAGGACAAGTACAATACATCTATTTTGTGTACGATCACTGTTACGTATCATAGCAGTAATTTCCCATCACAAAATTGTCGTGACACCAGCGACCATGAGGTATGGCTTAAAATTTCCGAAGAGCTCCTTAAAAAGTCCAATCAGTTCATGATCCTCGGCTACTAGTGATGAAGCACCCAGGCCCGTATTCATTTTTTGATTTAAGTGGCTATTATCCTTTTGTACGTTCTTTATGCAGAGTATAGCGATATTGAAATGACTTATATAACTCAGAATAGGACTGTAAGGTATAATAAACACTGTAAATCACCAAGGAAAAGGTGTTAGGGAGCTTCCTTACCCAACGAGAATACAAGCCCGCGACACGGTAGTAGCCAAGGTGTTCAGATGCTGCTACTAACTTGACCAAACATTTCAGAGACACATTGTAAGAATATGCAATGTCTTTACTGTGGCTAGTAAACTACCGTATCAGTATATGTTATATTAACTTTCACTAATACACATGTGCATTGTAAGTATAGTAATTGTCAGGGTACGTGCAGTAGGTTAATTATAGACTTTGGTATGTCAGGTTGTAACGATATAATTTTGACGCAACATTAACTTGGAGAGAGAGAGAGAGAGAGAGAGAGGTGGGGGGCAGAGGGAGTATAAACTTAGCTCGCGCACTAGGAAGAAAAGGAAAGAAGAGAGAGTGAGTCACGAGTCAGTAATAAAAAAAACAGTTGTTCATGCACTGGTTAGCACATTCCTCTCGCAGCTGGAAGAGCTCTGGTTTGAATCACGGACCGGACAGAATGTTGGGTGCAATTGGTTCCCTCCTTTATCCTTCACCCAGTAGTGCAGGGCACGTGGAAGTAACGTTGGCTCTTGCGGTTCATGCAGTAAAGGAAGGCTGAGAGTTAGTAGTGAAAGAATGACCACTTTTATAACCTTTGTACAGGCGGTAGACATAAAACCCTATTTTTATTTCTGATTCTCTCTCTCTCTCTCTCTCTCTCTCTCTCTCTCTCTCTCTCTCTCTCTCTCTCATTGGCAAGGTAATATACATAAATAGATAGATTGATAGATAGATCTGCGATATATACTGGGTAAAATTGTGGTCTGTTGTCCGACAAGACGCTAGTTCAGTTCAGGCTTTCACAGGAAGCGGTTTGTTGAGAAACTTCCTGAAAACAGATTCTTCCAACGTCCCTTTTCTGTCCAACTCTCTAATGCAAGAGTTAACCGTTACTCCAAGTCCTTCATTTATGCAACAGGTCAACTCTGGAACTGTCTCCCTCTGTCTGTGTTTCCTGCTAGCTATTATCTCCAGTCTTTCAAACGCAGTGTGTCCAGGCATCTCGAAATTATCGGATCTTGAATTTGGCTCTCTTGTATTTTGTTTTTCTCTTGGAATGAACAATTATTGCGAGCTCGTGGCCTTTGGTTCCGTCTTCCTAGCATAAAAAAGAAAAATACATGAGTGAGACAGGAGGGTGGAAGGGTTGTTGATAGAGCATTGATGGACTATGTGGTTGTGTCCAGGAATGTAATAGGAATATTGTCGGATGTCAGAGTTTTGAGAGGGGAGGGTGGAGGTATGTCTGACCACTACCTGGTGGAAGGAGAGTTGAGAGTAGGTAAGAGATGGGTGAGAGCTAGGAGAGTTAGCTGTGGCAGGGAGGATTTGAAAGTGAGTGAGTTGGATAAAAGAGAGAAAATGATAGAGTATCAGGAGAAATTGAAAGATGAGTGGAACGCAGTGAAAGACCAGAAGAATGGCAGTGTGGAGGAGGAATGGCAGTTGTTTAAGAATGCTGTGGTGGGGCACGCGGAAGAGGTGTGTGGTGTGAGACGAGTGGGTGGTGGTGTAAGAAAGGGATGTGATTGGTGGTGCAAGGAATTAAGTATGGCCGTGGCTGAGAAGAGACGTGCATATGAAGTGTGGCTGCAGAGGAAGGATGAGGTGTAATATGAGCGGTATAAGGAAAAGAGGAATAGGGTGAGATGGGCGGTGCGTGATGCTAAAGTGGCAGCAGATGAGAGGTGGGGTAGGCAGTTGACTGAGAATTTTCAACAGAAAAAGAAAATGTTTTGGAAGGAGGTGAAAAGGGTGCGAAAGGGAGAGTCTGGGAAGGAAAAGTGAGTAGAGGCAGAGGATGGAAAGATGTTAACCGAGATGGATGCAGTAAGGAAAAGATGGGTGGAGTATTTTGAAAGATTGTTAAATGTAGAGGAGGAAAGGGAGGGTGAGATTGTTGCAGATGGAAGGGTGCAAGGAATAAATGTGTTGGGAGAGTTGTATGATTCTTTGATCACGATGGAGGAAGTGCAGGAGGCAGTAAAGGAGATGAAAACAAGGAAAGCTGCAGGTATGGATGGGTGTGCTGTGGAATGCCTGGAAGGTGGTGGAGCGACTATTGTTGACTGGTTAGTAAGATTGTTGAATGTGTATTTTGTGAAAGGTATGGTGCCAGTTGACTGGGTAAGTGGTTGTGTGGTCCTGTTGTATAAAGGTACAGTAAGTGTGATAAGTATGAATGTACCACCTTTAGAGGTATAAGTCTGTTTAGTATTGTTGGTAAGGTGTATGGTGGTGTTAATTAAGAAAGTTAGAGAGGGTACAGAGGGAGTGATTGGTGATGAGCAGTGTGGCTTTAGGAGAGGGAGGGGATACGTGGATCACGTGTTTGCTGTGAGACAGGTGTGTGAAAAGTATTTAGCGAAAGGTAAGGATGTGTTCTGGGCATTCATGGATTTAGATAAAGCGTATGACAGAATTAATAGGGAGGCATTGTGGACCGTTTTCAGACTGTATGGACCTGATGCTAGGTTGCTAAAAGGAGTGAAAAGTTTTTATGTAAATAGTAGAGCGTGTAGAAGAGTGGGAAATACTGTGAGTGATTGGTTTCTCATGAGAGTGGGGCTGCAGCAGGGATGTGTGATGTTGCCTTTGTTATTTAACCCTCCCCATCCCGACCGATTTTCCACCACTGACACCCCCCAATCCCGACCAATTTTGGATTTTTTTTTTTTTTTGCTCAAACCTCCGCTTTTGATGAGAAACATCGAAAATTCATAGAGAAATTGCTCACCTGAGGTTTAAAATACTGAATACAATTAGCAGTTCCCCTTACCTTACTGGGTTTTCTATCAGGCTGGCTCCAAAGAAAACGAGTTCTATGGGAGGGTAAGTATTCCACAGCACTCATAAACGGTATTTATTTATTTATTTGGTACGAATTTATATGTAGTATGAGAGTATATTGGTTTTCACACAGTAATATAGGCAATATAAGCATTGTTTCACTCACAAAACACATCAAACATACCTGATCATTTTTGGCGATATTACCTGATAATCATTTCTGATTGTTTCTTCCTCTAATGCTACGTGAACTTTGTCCTCCACATTGTCATTGACTGGGGAATCACTCTGGCCTTTAATTTTGTAATGTGGCACGACATGTCTTTACTGGCCAGGTCACTGGTGACAGGTGAATTGCCGAGATAATGGCGTGTGGGGGAGGGGACGTCATGTGGGGTAAGGCATTGACCCTGCCTGGCATCTTGTAGAGAAAGGTGTCCCGTGTATACGTACCAAAAATCGCACACAAAATATGAAAATTGTGCAAATTAGGGACCTTGCAATTGCGCGCATTTTTATACATCAACGGGAGTCACAGTGACAAGACGTATGGATGTATATTTACGTCATCGGGAGTCGGCGGGATAATATTTATATGGATGGTGTTGTAAGGGAGGTTAATGCAAGAGTGTTAGGTGGAGGTCTGAGTGTGGTGAATGTTGATGGTAGAGAGGGGAATCTGAAGCAACTGCTGTTTGCAGATAATACAGCACTCGTGGCTGATTCAGAGGAGAGATTGAGACAGTTGATAGAAGAGTTTGGAAGGGTGTGTGAAAGGAGGAAATTAAAAGTAAATGAGAATAAGAGTAAAGTGATGAAGTGTACAAGGTTGGTAGATGGTAGGATGATGAATGTAGTTTTGAATGGTGAGTTGCTTGAGGAGGTAGAGTGTTTTAAATATTTAGGGTCACATGTTGCTGTGGATAGAACAATAGATGCAGAATGAAGTTTAGAATGAATGAAATAGGAAAGGTTCTGGGAGGATTATAAAAGTGTTTTGATGTTGTTCGCTTACAATGGATGTAAAGAGAAGGCTGTATGAAGGTGTTGTGGTACTGACTGCGTTATATGGGGCTGAAACATGGAATATGGGTGTAAGAGAGAGGAAGAGTTTGAATGTAATGGAGTTGAGGTGTCTGAGGAGTGTGTGTGGAGTGACCTTATGGATTGAATGAGAAATGATGAAGTGTGAAGGAGAACTGGAGTTGTGCAGGAGATGGCTGATCGAGTTGAGCAGAGGATGTTGCGATGGTTTGGGCATTATGGAGAGAATGGATAATGAGAAATTGGTGAGAAAGATAACTGGATCGGATGTGAGAGGTGAAAGGCTGAGAGGAAGACCAAGACTAGGATGGATGGACAGTGTGAAGAGACTGTTGGATGCAAGAGGGATATCTGTTGAACAAGGAAGAGTGGCTGACACAGCCCTGAGGGGATATTCTCCTGCATTTGGTCTGATCGGCGATCATGTCAGGTGTGGGTATGGGGATGGGTCCATTAGGATGTAGCAGGGGTAAAGCAGCTCTGCTGTCAGGCCCTGCTGCGGATGTCACTGATTGCACTGTGCAGTTGACCCTCGTGCTGTGTGGTGCGGTGAGGATCTTTCCCTTCTCCCCTTGGGGCTAAGATGCGAATGAATATGTTTCAGTGTATGAGTAAACTGGGAGTGTGTCGTCTTGCCTCGGCTACCTCCCTTTCCCTGGGGGAAGCAGCCTAGGTATATAGATAGATAGATAGACTCTCCGCCTTAAAGACAGTGATTTTCTACCCTGAAGATGTGATTTTCTGTCTCAAAGACAGCGAATTTCTACCTTAAAGATGGTGATTTTCTGCCTTAAAGATAGTGATTTTCTACTTTAAAGATATTGATTTTGAGCCCTAAATATTGTGATTTTCAGCCTTAAAGATAGTGATTTTATGCCTTAAAGATGGTGACTTACTACCTTATAGATAGTTATTTTCTGCCTTAAATATAGTGATTTTCTACCTTAAAGATAGTGATTTTTCTGCTTTAAAGACAGTGATTTTCTACTATGAATATAGCGTTTTTTCTGCCTTAAAGGGTGATTTTTCTGCCTTAAAGATAGTAAATTTCCCTTAAAACCCTTGTTCAGTCAAATGGCGGAAAAAGACTAACAGATTTAACTTTCCAGACGTCCTGTTGATCTGTAAGTGTAATTTGCTAAACTTTTTTTAAACGAAAGGTGTGTGTGTGTGTGTGTGTGTGTGTGTGTGTGTGTGTGTGAGAGAGAGAGAGAGAGAAATTGATTTCTAATTATGAGAGGCCCCACTGTCGGCTTCCTTTACTAATGTTTCGTAAGACCGAAGATAAAAATTTGATTAAGATTGATGTATTCTATAGATTTATTCTGGCTACCTCCAGATTAGTTTATTTGTCCGAGGGAGAACTCTTGTAGCCAAAAGGTGAGATATGGGTATACTGTCTCTTTCTCAGGAGGTTGTAAGAATGAAAAAAAAAATACTATGTTGGGTTGAAAAGGTGTGTCAAATACCTGTGGTTGAAGATGTCTCGTTGTATCCGTATATTTCCACATTATTATTATTATTATTATTATTATTATTATTATTATATTAGTAGTAGTAGTAGTAGTAGTTGTAGTAGTAGTAGTAGTAGTAGTAGTAGTAGTAGTTGTAGTAGTAGTAGTTGTAGTAGTAGTAGTAGTAGTAGTAGTAGTTGTAGTAGTAGCAGTAGTAGTTGTAGTAGTAGTAGTAGTAGTAGTAGTAGTAGTGGTGGTGGTGGAATTATTATTATTATTATTATTATTATCATTATCATTATTATTATCATTATCATTATTATTATTATTATTATTATTATTATTAAATAACCTAAAGGTCGTCTCATATTGGATATATTTTTTAGCTGACACACAAACCTTCCCCATTTTTTATAGTGTTGAGTGATACTGAATTACAACATTGGGAAGTTTGAAGCGCTTAGCATTTTGTAGCGGCTGTGAGAGGCTAATGAAGGGCGTGATGGAAGGGTGTCAATGGTAATTCTTCTAAACTATTGATGCAGGTACACGTCTCATGGAATTATTTTGTGCCGTTGTTCAGTAAGTCAGTTTCAAGTTTCAGTGCTCTTCGCCATTATTCTGTGGCCACGTTTAAAGTTTCTCGCGAAAGTGTTCTGTTTTTACATCCGTGACTTAGTGGCAGTGATTGGAGGTGTGCCTTGACATTACAGAAGCCTATAGGTAAATTTAAGTAGATTCTCCTTATTTTGCATTTTCTGTGTTATGAAAAAGTAAGATGTTCACAGTGTTCTTGATGAGCCCGCAGTTAAGAGCATAAAAGCAACTGAAACTAAACTTTTTCATAAGTCTGACCTTGGCTCGTCTCAACTAAGGCGAAATGTTGGAGGAATGGCATGTAGGAAAATTTGTCATTCACGTGTTGTATATTCCAGTTGGATTTTTTTTTTTTTTTTATAGATCTGTGTCAGTCTTGCAGCTCAGCTATGAAAGAGAATATTAGGATCGTTATTAGTCTTTTTCTCGATAAACTGTTTCCCTAATTACTTAGCGTCCCATATATCGGTGTGCCCGCTATTAACCCGTGCCTGTCTGCCTTTCTCAGCGACACGCCTGGTGTCTGAGTCTGGGGGGCCTCTGGTGGTGTTCTCTGAGCCTCGCTACTGCGCCGTCCTCTCTGAAGACTCACAGCTCGCCTCCACCGTCCTCGCCGTCTCTGCCACACACTCCAAAGGTCAGTCACACATACTCATCGTACTATTGTACAACGCAGTCAGTATACGTTATCTTAATATGTATTCCTGGACGCATTGTGCATACACAAATATTAATTCAGTATAACTGTTCCCTTTACAAAGTTAAAGTTCATCCACACCTACTTTTGCAAGGTCATGGTTGGCTTAGACTGAGAGGTAAAGTTTGAGGTACCTAGAGTGGGTGTGTGTTCATTCTTAAGTACTCTCCCACCGATGGTTAGACATGTCCGTAAGTCTTCCTTCACAATGACTCCATCTACACACCGATATTTACCGCCGTTGTTAATTCAGCCTAGTTGTCCTCTTCCTTGCCGACTCCCCCACTTGTCGATATACGAATTTAGGACAGTGAGTTCTCCTGCCAGTCTCCCATTTACGTCATTGTCTCATACCTGTCTGCCGTGCTTCTGTCTGAGTCTCCCACCTGTCTGCCCTCTTCCTGTCTGAGTCCCCCACCTGTCTACCCTCTTCCTGTCTTGAGTCTCCCACCTGTCTACCCTCTTCCTGTCTTTAGTCTTCCACCTGTTTACCCTCTTCCAGTCTTGAGTCTTCCACCTGTTTACCCTCTTCCAGTCTTGAGTCCCCCACCTGTCTACCCTCTTCCAGTCTTGAGTCCCCCACCTGTCTACCCTCTTCCTGTCTTGAGTCTCCCATCTGCCTGCCCTCTTCCAGTCTTAACCTTCCTTCTGTCTATCGTCTTCCTGTCTTGAGTACCCCACCTGTCTACCCTCTTCCTGACTTGAGTCCACCACCTGTCTACCCTCTTCCTGTCTTGAGTCCACCACCTGTCTACCCTCTTCCTGTCTTGAGTCCACCACCTGTCTACCCTCTTCCTGACTTGAGTCCACCACCTGTCTACACTCTTCCTGTCTTGAGTCCACCACCTGTCTACCCTCTTCCTGTCTTGAGTCCACCACCTGTCTACCCTCTTCCTGTCTTGAGTCCACCACCTGTCTGCCCTCCTCCTGTCTGAGCCACCCCACCTGTCTGCTCTCTTCCTGTCTGAGCCCCTTTCCTGTCTAAGCCCCTTTCCTGTCTACCGTCTTCCAGTCTTACTCCTCCTCCTATCTACCCTCTTCGTCTTGAGTCACCCACCTGTCTACCCTCTTCCTGTCTAAGTCCCCCTCCTGTCAACCCTGATCCTGTCTTTTTTTCTTTTTTTTTATGTGAGGAAGAAGGAACCAAAGGCAATGAGCCCGCAAAACTGTTCCTTCCAAGAGAAAAACAAAATACAAGAGAGAGCCAAATTCAAGATCCATTCATTTCGAGATGCCTGGACACACTGCGTTTGAAAGACTGGAGATCATAGGAAGCAGGAAATACAGACAGAGGGAGACAGTTCCAGAGTTGACCTGTTGCATAAATGAAGGACTGGGAGTAACGGTTAACTCTTGCATTAGAGAGTTGGACAGAAAAGGAGTGAGAGTTTGCTGCTAGACGGGTGCTACGCGCCCGTCGTAGAAGTGGAGGAATGCATGCAGACAGTTCAGAGGAACAGTGACCATTGAAGTAGCGATAGAAAAGAGATAAAGATGCAACATTGCGGCGAAGAGACAGAGGTTGAAGGGAGTCAGTAAGAGGGGGAGAGTTAGTGACACAAAAAGCCTTTGACTCCACCCAATTGAGAAGAGCTGTATGTGGGGAGCCTCCCCACACATGAGAGTTGTACTCCACACAGGGGCAGATAAAACCCCTGTGTAGAGTCAACAATTGTGCAGGGGCAAAGAAGGAACGGAGTCGGCTTAGCACACCCAATCGCTTGGAAGCAGATTTTACAAGAGATGTAATATGATCTTTCCAAGATAAGTCCCGAACAAATGAAACCCGAAGCATGTTCAAGGATGATGCAGGATTAGGCTGAATATTATTAAACATTAGTGGGTATACCGGTGGAAGATTTTGTAAGGTTGATAGGTGCAAAAACTGAGTCTTTGATGCATTAAAAACAACCAGATTATTTTTACCCCAGTCAGAGATACGAGCCAAGTCAGACATTAGGTGTGCCGTAGCCTCATCCCTTGTTTGTTGAAGTAACTGCTGAGATTGACGTTGTGGGAATCGAAAGGAAAGGTGAAGGGTGGAGTCATCAGCGTATGAGTGGATAGGGTTAGATGTACAGCTTAGAAGGTCATTGATGAATAAAAGGAAGAGAGTTGGTGATAGGACAGAGCCCTGAGGAACACCACTGTTAATAAATCTAGGAGAAGAACGATAGTCATCTACAACAGCGGCTATAGAACGACCAGAAAGGAAGCTAGCGATGAAGGCACAGATAGAAGGATAGAAACCGTAAGAGGGCAGTTTGGAAATTAAAGATTTATGCCAGACTCGATCGAAAGCCTTTGAGATGTCAAGTGCAATGGCAAAGCTTTCGCCAAAGTCCCGAAAGGAGGATGACCAGGAGTCTGAAAGGTAGGTGAGAAGATCGCCAGTGGAGCGTCCCTAACGGAACCCATACTGACGATCAGAAAGAAGGTTGTGATAGGAAAGATGCTTTAAAATTTTTCTGTTAAGAATAGACTCAAAAACTTTTGAGATACAGGATGTTAAAGCAATTGGACGATAGTTAGAGGGTTGGGAATGGTCACCCTTCTTTGGGACTGGCTGAATGAGAGCAAACTTCCAGCAAGAAGGAAAGATACAAGTTGACAGACGAAGGCGAAAGAGTTTGCCTAGGCAGGGTGTAAGCACAGAAGCACAGTTCTTGAGAACAACAGGAGGGACTCCATCAGGCCCATATGCCTTATTAGTACTGAGGCCAGCAATGGCAGAACATACATCAGCTGAAGAAATATTAATGTTAGCCATGAGGAAGTCAGAGGGGGGAAGTGATGGAGGAACAGCACCGGAATCGTCTAAGGTGGAATTGGAGGAGAAAGTCTGAGCGAAAAGATCTGCTTTATCAGTAGAAGAAATAGCTAAAGAGCCATCAGAGTAGAAAAGAGGAGGGAAGGATGATGAGGTAAAGTTGTTAGAAAGGTTTTTGGCAAGGTGCCAGAAGGAGAGGGAAGAGTTCGAGTTGGAGAGTTGAGAGCATTTTGTACGGTTGAAATTATTTTTAGCAGAGCAAAGAACAGATTTAGCACGATTCCGGGCAGAAATGTATAAAAGATGTGATTCAGGGATGGGTTGGCTCCGGTACCTTTTATAGGCCTTCTCCTTGTTGCGGACAGCATTAGAACAAGCGTGATTAAACCAAGGCTTTCGTGCATTAGTCAAAGGATATGAGAAAGGAATGTATGCTTCCATGCCCAAGAGAATAGCCTCCATAATGCGCAAGGCACACCCAGATGACTCCCGGCCATGGAAGCAATAATCATTCCAGGGAAAATCAAAGAAGTACTGCCTGAGGGCCTCCCAGTCCCCAGCTCCAAAGTGCCACAGACGACGTTTTTTTGGAGGGTCCGCAGGCCGTACCGGAGCGATAGGACAGGTTAAGGTGATAAGGTTGTGTTTGGAGGAGCCCAACGGAGAGAAAAGATTAACAGTGCAAGCAGAAGGATTAGTTGTAAGGAAGAGATCAAGTATGTTGGAGTTCTCTCCAAGGCGGTCAGGGATACGGGTAGGGTGCTGTACAAGCTGCTCTAGGTCATTAAGGATAGAAAAGGTGTAGGCTTGTTCACCAGGTGGATCAGTGAAAGGAGAGGAGAGCCAAAGGTGGTGGTGAACATTGAAATCTCCAAGAATGGAGGTTTCAGAGAATGGAGAAATGGATAGAATGTGTTCCATCATAGAAGTAAGATAGTCAAAGAATTTTTGATAGTCAGTAAAATTAGGAGATAAGTAGACAGCACAGATATATTTAGTCAGAGAGTGACAGGAAAGCCGAAGCCAGAGTGTAGAGAATTCAGAAGAATCAAGTTCAGGAACACGAGAGCAAGATAAGTTGTTGCGTATATATACACAACAGCCACCTTTGGCTTTGAAATGAATATAGAGAAAGTAGGAGGATACAGAAAAGGGTCTGCTGTCAATTGCCTCAGACAGCTGAGTCTCAGTTAGGAAAAGAAAGTGAGGTTTAGAGAAGGAGAGGTGGTGCTCAACAGAGCGAAAGTTAGAGGAAAGGCCACGAATGTTGCAGAAATGAAGAAGAAGAGAGTCAGACAGTGGTTCCAGGCACCTTGAGTCGTCACTGGGAGAGGGGCTGAAGGTGGGGGCATTTATGGTCCCCCCTCCTGGGGACTCCGGGGCTATGTTATTCGACGCCATTTTTTGAAAAATTTGAAAAGAAAGTGTGGTGTGTACTGTGCATGTAGTTTGGTGTTGATAGTTGGAGAAACTTGTATTGGAGAGCATGATGGTCTACTCTCTGTGTTACTGAGACACTGAAAAAGTTCAGCAAAGGGGGATGGTCGGGATCTAGTCCCGAGGGCTGATGAAACGGGAGCTCCAGCTATCCCTGTCGTCAGCTTTCCATCCACCTTGGGAGTACTGCCATGCTCGACTGGTGCTACAGTTCAGCAAAGGGGGATGGTCGGGACCTAGTCCCGAGGGCTGATGAAACGGGAGCTCCAGCTCTCCCTGTCATCAGCTTTCCATCCACCTTGGGAGTACTGCCCTGCTCGACTGGTGCTACAGTTCCCCACCCGTCTAAGGACGAGTCTAATCCAGTCAGTCCTCCTACCAGTCCTCCTATTTCCTCGCCGAGACCCTTCCAGCTGCCTGCCCGATTCCAGGATAAGTCTTCTTACTTTGCTAATTCCTAGACGGGTCTGCTCAAATTTTCCCTCGCATGATGTTATTTCTCCCGGAAAATGATGTCTGTTCTTCATATAACTGTGTAGGAAGTGACCTGCTTATTGAGTATGATTGGCTGCATGTACAACTATTTCTTGTAGGAGTTCACTTGTTCTCATAAACGAAAGACAAAATATATATATATATATATATATATATATATATATATATATATATATATATAGTATCACTAATTAACTTTGTAGTAAGCTACATTAAGTCTTCTAGCTGATTTCACTTGCACCGAGCTCATCGAAGACCTGTAGTTTAGAGGTTTATTCAGTATGCTTTGTAAATCGAGCATTATTACTATCTTACATCCACTCTGAGCTCACAAGTACGTTACGTTCCTCCTCACCGATCATCAGATCTCGCAGCTTCCACAGTGCGTTGGTTCATAACTTATTTCGTCTGTGTAGATCGCTGTGAATTTCTTCGTACCGTTAAAAGTTCATCATCCCTTGCAATTTTACCAACATTCACCTTTAACTCAACTTTCTTATAGGTCCACCAAGATTCATTTTGTGTTTTATGACTGTCTGCCAGGTGGCACGGAGCTGACCACTCACTGTTTGCTTCCTTTCCCAAAGCAATAAAGTTACTCGGGTGATGATAAATTGCTGTTGTGCTAACGACCCGGATCCAGGCTGGTGATGGCAGCCTGTGATAACCACCCACCACCCTCACAGTGGCAACTTCTGCAGCCACAAGGCAAGTAGTGCACCTGACGGTGACTGTGATGTTTACGACCATCACTGCTGCGCTAACATGTACAATCGTGGTCATAAATAATCACCCATCATCCTGTACCCCGTGCTTCAGATTGGCTCCTTTATGCGCGGCAAGTCACACTGGAGAACAAGGGGCTGAGAGGGAGGCGCCAGAGAGAGAAGGGAAGGTGGATGGGGGGACGAACGATGGTGCTTGGGTGGAGTGAGGGAGGGGAGGGAGGGTAGGTAGGGGAGGGAGAATGAAATGCTAAGTTGTGGCCACATAATTTGTCTATTTTCTTTCATTCAGGGCATCATATAAAAGAGTTGCTATTCGGCAGATAAAGCTGCATTACACCTTGTATAGCGGCGTCAGATAACAAGCTTTAATAGGTGGTGATCTCAGGAACTGGCTCGTGAGAGAAATATACTGACGTGACATCAATCATTTGTGCGGAGCCAGATATTTATGTTTATCCGTGTATTTTGACTTCTGACGCAGAAAGGAATCTGGATGGCTTTGACTTCTGTAATGTTTGTGTAAGAAACGTCCTCTATCCTTCGATGTAATTAAATTTTTGGAACTAAATATCATATGCAACCTTTGACATGGCTGTGTCCACAGTAAATATGATCACCCTCGCGGGATACACTCCCTCTATACAGTCACCATAATGTCAATTTAGTAATTATTTAATGACATCTCTATATGAAAAGGCTGTTTAAAATAATTGTGCAGAAGGGGTAAATAAATTTGATGTCTGTGCTCATGGGTGGATATGGTAACGGTATCTCTCATAATCTGTTAGAGGGAAAATGAAACAAAATCCTACCCAAACTCCCAAAATATATCTATGTCAGTGTTTACCAACACTAGTCAAGCCGAAACAACCAGGAATGCCTTAAGTAGTCCAGTGGCTTCATGCCTTAAAAACCTCATGCAGGCGTCGCGGCACAGGGGAAACAGTGTTGTTGATGGTTTGCTGGTTTCGTCTGAACAGCTCCCACTCGTCTTTGGTGTGCTGGAGGAGGCGGGGCTGTGTCCTCTCGTTCTCTGGCTTCCACGCTTAAGGTGATCAGATTTATTGGAGCTAAAAGCGGGACATTGTCACGTGTGTGTGTGTGTGTGTGTGTGTGTGTGTGGAGAGAGAGAGAGAGACTTAGGCGAGTGACAGCGAAGACTGCTACGCAACACCTCACCCAGGGGCTGCTAATCAAACACTAATCACTAACGTCTCAAACGAACTCCAATGACCAATATACAGTACGGTATGGTGAATGGGCTGACCAAAGTTACCAGTTAGTATTACAGATTTTATATTAATAATTCGGTATTTAATTTGGTTTGGATTATGCATAATTTTACTAAATTCATCATAATTTCATAAAAGAAAGTCATATTATTTCTAATCTAACAGTAAGTTTCTAAAAACGGGACATTTTAGATGATTTGCACAAAAAGCGGGACATTTTTGTCACAATTAAAAACGCGAGACAAAT
This sequence comes from Coenobita brevimanus, assembly GCF_032717465.1. NCBI lineage: Eukaryota > Metazoa > Arthropoda > Malacostraca > Decapoda > Coenobitidae > Coenobita > Coenobita brevimanus. The sequence goes on from NC_137001.1 coordinate 457,924, forward strand.
GTAAAAAAGAATAATAATAATAATAAAGCGAGAATGTCCCGCCTAAAGGCAGGACTCTGGTCGCCTTGTCCACGCGTTGACAATCTGGGCCCACACAATCTCGATGTCTCTGCACTAATATTTGATCTGTCACGTCAGTATACTTCTCTCACGAGCCAGTCCTTGTTATCACCACCTACCTGAAGTTTGTAATCTGACGCCGCAATAGAAGGTGTAATGCAGCTTTACTGAATAGTAACTTTTATATGATGCCCTGAATGAAAGAAAATAGACAGATTATGTGGCCACAACTTTACATTTCATTCTCCCTCCCCTACCTACCCTCCCTCCCCTCCATCACTCCACCCAAGCACCATTGTTCGTCCCCCCACCCACCTTCCCTTCTCTCTCTGGCCCCTCCCTCTCTCAGACCCTCTTATTCCAGTGTGACTTGCCGCGCGTAAGGGAGCCAGCCTGAGGCAAGGAGTACAGGAGGATAGGTGATTATTTATGGCCACGACTGTACATGACACCAACATGTTGCAGTGCAGGCGTCACTAACCCACCCAGCCTCACCACAGCTCACATCACCCATCCCCTCCCACTCTACCTTACCTCAAGCCATGCCACCCAGCCTCACTCTGCCTCACCCAACCCTTCTCCACCTCACCCCGCTGGTCTCAGACGCCAGTCAGCCTCACGTCAGTGTTAAACTTGAGGCAGAGTGATGGCGGATATTTTTTAGCGGAATGAGACTCAGTTGGCGTCGGGTTCAGTAGCGGGATTTATGGTGAGGCCCAGTGATGTTTGGCGACGCCCTCTGGCCAAGGATATAGTGAGACCTGCCCGGGCCCCAGGGGAGGAAATAGTGAGGTTTATGACAGCCTCAGGATAGACTGAAGTGTAGTGACAGCCTCAGGATAGACTGAAGTGTAGTGACAGCCTCAGGATAGACTGAAGTGTATTGACAACCTCAGGATAGACTGAAGTGTATTGACAACCTCAGGATAGACTGAAGTGTATTGACAACCTCAGGATAGACTGAAGTGTATTGACAGCCTCAGGATTTTTTTTTTTTATGCGAGGAAGAAGGAACCAAAGGTCATGAGCCCGCAGTAACAGTTCCCTCCAAGAGAAAAACAAAATACAATAGAGAGCCAAATTCAAGATCCGATCATTTTGAGATGCCTGGACACACTGCGTTTGAAAGACTGGAGATCATAGGCAGCCGGAAATACAGACAGAGGGAGACAGTTCCAGAGCTGACCTGTTGCATAAATGAAAGACTGGGAGTAATGGTTAACTCTTGCATTAGAGGGTTGGACAGAAAAGGGATGAGAGTTTGCTGCCAGACGGGTGCTATGCGCCCGTCGTAGAGATGGAGGAATGCAAGCAGACAGTTCAGAGGAGCAGTGACCATTAAAGTAGCGATAGAAAAGAGATAAAGATGCAACAGTGCGGCGAAGAGACAGAGGTTGAAGGGAGTCAGCAAGAGGAGGAGAGTTAATGAGACGAAAAGCCTTTGACTCCACCCTATTGAGAAGAGCTGTATGTGGGGAGCCTCCCCACACATGAGAGTTGTACTCCACACAGGGGTGGATAAAATCCCTGTATAGAGTCAAGAATTGTGCAGGGGTAAAGAAAGAGCGGAGTCGGCTTAGCACACCCAATCTCTTGGAAGCAGAATTTACAAGAGATGTAATATGATCTTTCCAAGATAAGTCCCGAGTAAATGAAACCCCAAGCATGTTCAAGGATGATGCAGGATTAAGCTGAATATTATTAAACATTAGTGGGTATACCTGTGGAAGATTTTGTCGGGTTGATAGGTGTAAGAACTGAGTCTTAGATGCATTAAAAACAACCATATTATTTTTACCCCAGTCAGAGATACGAGCCAAGTCAGACATTAGGTGTGCCATAGCCTCATCCCTTGTTTGTTGGAGTAACTGTTGAGATGGGCGTTGCGGGAACTGAATGGAAAGGTGAAGGGTGGAGTCATCAGCGTATGAGTGGATAGGGTTAGATGTACAGCTTAGAAGATCATTGCTGAATAAAAGGAAGAGAGTTGGTGATAGGATAGAGCCCTAAGGAACACCACTGTTGATAGATCTAGGAGAAGAACGATGGCCGACTACAACAGTGGCTATAGAACGACCAGAAAGGAAGCTAGCGATGAAGGCACAGATAGAAGGATAGAAACCGTAGGAGGGCAGTTTGGAAATTAAAGATTTATGCCAGACTCGATCGAAAGCCTTTGAGATGTCAAGTGCAATGGCAAAGCTTTCACGAAAGTCCCGAAAGGAGGATGACCAGGAGTCTGAAAGGTAGGTGAGAAGATCGCCAGTGGAGCGCCCCTGACGGAACCCGTACTGACGATCGGAAAGAAGGTTGTGATAGGAAAGATGCCTTAAAATTTTTCTATTGAGAATTGACTCGAAAACTTTTGAAATACATGACGTTAAAGCAATTGGACGATAGTTGGAGGGTTGGGAATGGTCACCCTTCTTTGGGACTGGCTGAATGAGAGCAAACTTCCAGCAAGAAGGAAAGGTACAAGTTGACAGACAAAGGCGAAAGAGTTTGCCTAGGCAGGGTGTAAGCACAGAAGCACAGTTCTTGAGAACAACAGGAGGGACCCCATCAGGCCCGTATGCCTTGTTAGTACTGAGGCACTTTGACTTCAGTCTCACTAAGTATCACAGAAGAAAAACCTTCAGCCTCGAATTCTGTAACATCTTTAGAAGTTGCCATGGTGAAGTGCAGCTTGTGACAGTACTCGAGCACTTGACCTCACTCCTTTGTCTCATTCACCTCACCTCATTTTGGGGGAGGAGTGACGACATTTTGGATGAGCCCAGGTGCACTACAAAGCTTTAGGTCCGTTACTTGAAAATATACTTATTGCTGCTCTCTCTCTCTCTCTCTCTCTCTCCTATTGCAGTAGTTGCTTCATTCTTCATTTCAGTAGGATAACTCTCTCTCTCTCTCTCTCTCTCTCTCTCTCTCTCTCTCTCTCTCTCTCTCTCTCTCTCTCTCTCTCTCTCCTAGTGCATTATTTTCTTCATTCTTCATTTCAATACGAGAGAGAGAGATGAAAATTATTTAGCTGGCACTTTTTATGACACTAGCGCATGAATGTACACGTTACTCAGTATGTGGAGAGAGAGAGAGAGAGAGAGAGAGAGAGAGAGGGAGAGAGAGAGAGATGAAAATTATTTAGCTGGCTGGTGTGAAGCACTTTTTACGGCACTAGTGCATGAATGTACACATTACTCAGTATGTGGGTATAATTTTCATTCTTCAGTATTCACGGCACTGTGAAGATATATACAGCAAATGTTGCTTTTCGTTTATATCCTTGTGATGTTACCTCACGCCAGTGGGATAATGCATTTATTGTATGAGGAAAATTAATGCAGATCAATAGATATATAAACACACTAACAGACAAACAATTTGGAGCGGGGTGTGTGAGTCGCTAAGTTTGAGCGAGTTAGCCCTTCAAATCGACAAGCGCGGCCGTTCTCACAGCTGGTGCGGGAGTGGAGTACAGGTGGTGAAACGCCCGGGCTCAAGGGGTTTAAGGAAAAGCACAACAGGTTCAGGGGTTCAGAATATCAAGTAAATAATAAAATATGTTTATAATGTGGTCAGAGTTATGGCTTCTCAAAAGGAAATATAAGTACTTTGTGATGTTGGACCTCCAAGATCTTAACACAGAAATCCAGTAATTTTACATGTGAACAGTTTATTACCTCCGCCAATGAAGTTGGAGGAGGTTATGTATTCATCCGCGTCTGTCTGTGTACAAAAAGTTGCTCTCGGATTTCAATTAAATTTGGTGGATATGTGGGCAGTGGTTCAAGGATGAGTTAGATGTTGAGGTGGATCGGGATATGGATGCAGGAATAAATCATATATAAATTTCATTGGCATCAGCGGAGGTAGGTAATCGATGCATTTCATTAATAGGAAACACTAAAACCGTGGAATTAATTGACTGGTTATTCGTCTGGTAGTAAAGAGGAATTCCAGCCACAAGTTTTAAATACGACTGGCGTTTGCGGAGGTATGCGCTCTCTAAGGGCTTTTTGGTTATCACTGTTGTGGAAGGGAAGAAAAGGATTTACTGAATCACTTAATTTCCTGGAGTTAAAAGAAATTAGTCAGCGTTCATGCCCCTTATAATTTCTAGCGAACAATAATGAGAGTTAACTTTTTAATTCTGCTGCGGAAATATTGCATCTGTACCAAGGACTAGAATGATCAAAAAGTACTTCTGCTTATCCCGTGTCTCGGCCATTTCGCTTTGACACCTAGATGTGATGGAGCCGAGAATTTCATCCCATTGTTCTGGCCAAACTACCTGTGTAGCCTATTCGACACAGAGTTCTCCTCAAATTGCCTTCAGCCACATCCTGGAGATAGGCGGCGATGAAGCGGCAAGCTGGACATAATTATACCTTTTTATTCTAATTCGGGCTAAAACTACCATTTGAATATCTTTATTGTTGAGCTGTAGCAACAGATTAATATCAGAGTACGATGCTAGTCACGATGAATTGCTATGAAAAGTATGAAAAGCCGTATCATTGTTTTTTCAGCCATTGAGCTACCTGAAATAATCTACAGAGACAATAATCTGGACCAGGTTGATGTGAAAGGACTATAGTGTAATAGTCCAGCTTGAACTGCGCGAGAAGAGCCGGACTTGTGTTCATAATGGATCCTGAACAATTCGCAGGATAAGATAACCACCACGATAGTTACGTATCATTACAGACAGTTTTGTTTTTTCCTCCATGATAGTCATGTATTATGAATAGTTCCCTTTTTGTTTTGTTTTCTTTCTTTTTAAAAATTTCCATGATAGTTAACATATTATTACAACAAGTTTTTTTTCTTCTTTTTTGTCCGTGATATATTTTGTCTCCATGATAGTCACATATTTTGAAGAGTTCCTTTTTTTCGTCCAGAATAGTTACATATTATTAGGTATGTATTGTTACAGGTAGTTTTCGTGTTGTTAATGTTTTTAATCTTCGTGAAGGTTACATAAGTATAAGTTTCTTTTATCGTTGTTGTAGTCTTCGTGATAGTTATATATCATTACAAACAGTTTCCTTTTTCGTTTTTATTTTTTTTACATTAATATTCGCTGTATAGGTAAGTTTCGTTTTTCATATTTTTGATTTGCAAGTTATTACAGATAGTTTCCTTCATCGTTTTTGTTCTCTCCGTGATGGCTAAATAGTATTACAATGTTCTTTTTTTTTTTTAACATTTGCTGGCCAGATATTTTTTTTCCGTAATTTTTGATAGTTACAAATGAATACATTTTTACTCCTCCATGGTAGTCACATATTATTACAGATAGCATCCTTTTTTGCCTTTTCTTTAAATTCAGTATTCTCTGTGCAGAGAAATTCTTTTTTTTTTTCTATAATTACCTATTATTACAGGTAGTTTCCTTTTAATTTATTTTTTACTTTAATATTAACTGTACAATTAAGTTTGATTTTTTTTTTATTTTTGCTTTAATATTCACTGTTGTTTTTCGTTTTCTTTTTTTTTTTTACCTTAATGTCAACTCAGATTTGACTGAAAAATTTTATATGTAAGTTAATGACGGCAAAGGCACAAACAGACAAATCTGTAAAAATCTTATGGTTAGGAGGGTTTATAAAACATTGCCCTTTGTGGAGAGGTAGTGAGCCAGTGGAAAGCCAGGGGTGGGAAACCAGAACATATATACGATCGAATCCCTGTCGAAACTTAGCTGTGCAACTGCTTGAAGACCTAGAGGTATGGGGATATTATACACTGGTCTTTCCTTGTTCATCCTGCCTAATGTAGATAGAACCTACGATAATCTCTCTCTCGCAACTTAAATTTGGTTTTTATAGGAGGAACGTGGGACATGGGAAGACTTGGTTCTCCCCCTCTTCCTCGTCCCTCCTGGAAAAACAAGTCCAAGTCTCAGCACATCGTAGATATGTTCATGTGCCTCTTAAACACTGTAGTTCAATGACGTATTTTTCTCTTGACTCTTTTTTTTTTTTATAACAACAGAGGAAGGAAAAACAAATGAATAAAAAAACAAACAAACAAATCCATGCACCAGATTACTGGTGTCCTCTGTTCATAAAATATCTGTAACAGTTAGATTTGAACAGCAGTAGGTTGAAGTTTGGAGGGAAACAACTCTGGGGAAGCGAGTTCCAGAGAGATGCAGTTCTGGGAATGAAAGAATTCTGATAGGCAGATGTTCTGCAGTATGGCTGAGTGACATTCCAGTCATGAGTGCTACCAGCTGCCCGTGTAGCACGAGGGAAGGCATGGAGAGGTGGCACCATGGACACAACTTCGTCTGAGCATTTGCTATAGAAATATCTGTAAAATAACGCAAGGGAGGCAACATTCCTTCTTACTTGTAGGGGAGGTAGTTTATTAGTAATAGCAGGGTTATTAATAATTCTAACAGCTTTGTTCTGAATTCTGTCTACTTGTTTTAATGCAACCTCTCCACATCCACTCCACAAGGGTGAGCAGTATTCAAGCTGAGAGCACACATGACTCTTATAAATTATAACTAACTGCTCGTCAGTGAAGAAGATACGGACTCTGTACAATAACCTAAGTTTCTTTGAGGTGGTTTTAGCAAGTGATCTAACATGAGAGGTCCAGCTGAGGGCATTGTTAAGCGAGACACCGAGAATTTCAATACTTTTGGAAATGGGAATATTTGTAGCATTGGAGGTAATATACGATTATGGCAATAACCTGTCTATTAGTAAATTGTATATATTTAGTTTTACTAGCATTAAATGAGACAAGGTTATTTTGTCCCCATTCACTGATCGTGGATAAGTCTTGATTTAAAGAGATGGCTGTACTGAGTTGAGAGTTAGAGATATCGGACTTTGTAAATGAATGTCTGAGTGTGAATGAACTATGAAGTGTTGAGTCATCTGCATATGAATGGATGGGATTGTGGGTGACAGATAAGACATCATTAATATGAACGAGGAACAGGGTTGGTGCCAGAACTGATCCCTGCAGCACGGCGGCATTAACTGAGTGGAAAGTGGAATATATATCATCTACTTTTACTCTTATTTTTCTATTGCTGAGATATGAGGAAATCAAAGGAACAAAAGAGTTTGGTCCATAGCAAGGGAGTTTGGACAACAGGAACTGTGCCACACTCTGTCAAAAGGTTTAGAAATATCCAGGACTACAACATGAGTTTCACCATGTAGGTCAACTGATTGATGGATGGTATGAGTCAGGAGATTGAGAATGTCAATGGTGTATCTTTCTTGGCGAAAACCATATTGTCTATCACTAATTAAGTTGTTGGATTCAAGATGTTAACTATTTGCTTATTAATTACAGTTTCAAATACCTTACCAAGAGATGTGACAGCTATTGGTCTGTAATCAGAGGGCTCAGAGGAACTTCCTTTCTTTAGATTTGGGTGGATATTGGCTTCTTTCCATGAATTAGGGAATAAAGTAGTACGTATGCATTGTCTAAATAATTTTGCAAGAACAGAGGCAAGTTCTGGGGAACACTTTTTCAAAACAATTGGCGGAATTCCATCTGGGCCTGGAGCTTTGTTGGTAGGTAAATTGTCTAGGATGGATTTCACGTACCTTGTCTGTATTTTAAGTAGAACAATGTCAGGAGAGTCAAGTTCTAGTGCTGGGACATTCTGGCTGGTTTCCTTTAAGGTAGAATTTCTGGCAAATATACTGGCAAAGATATCTGCTTTCCCACCGGGTCATCTGTAATGTTGCCATGTGAAGATTTTAGTGGGGGAATGGATGATGACTTGTTAAAGTTATTATTGAAAGAATTGAGAGTTGACCAGAATATTCTATTGTCATTAGGGTTGTTAAGTAGTTTTGATGCTTGGTTTTGAAGAAAGTTTGATTTAGCAAGATTTATTATAGCTTTTGAATGGTTTCTAGCAATTTTAAATTGAGAGAGTGATTCAGATGTTTTTTATTTCAAGTAATAGTTATATGCTGATGACTTTTAAGCTGTTGCTCTGGCATAGTTACTATCAAACCATTTTGGAGAGTTCGATCTTTTAGTGAACTGTTGACTTGATATGAATAAATCCATACCAGCTAGTATTTAATCGCAGATGTGGGACTGGATTGAATTGACATCACTAGAGAAGAAAGACTGCCATGGAATGTCAGCAAGATAAATTCTAAATTCATCCCAGTTTGCCCTATCAAAGTGCCATCTGGTCACCCTGATAGGTTCAGAATGGGGAGGTCTGGGGGGGCTAACTAATGAGGCTTTGATGAGATTGTGGTCAGAGGATCCAAGTGGAGACAATACTTCTCTCTTGTACTGATCTGGATTATTTGTCAGGAACAGATCCAAAAGAGGGGCATTATGGTCAGGATTATCTGGTATTCTGGTTGGTTGCTTTACCAGTTACGTGAGATTAAACGATTCTGCAAACAGCTCGCACTCTAGACCAGCATCCTCAGTCCTGGCAGAGTGGAATAACCATTCAACATTATGTATGTTAAAATCACCCAAGATGGTAATTTCGGTGTTAAGGGCAAGATGAAGGTTACTCAACTGTGTGGAAATGGAATCAAATATGCTGGGTTCAGAAAAAGCATTGGGGGAGCGATAAACTACACAGATGTAATTGGTAATTTTTTGACAATTTAGTTTATACAACGAGTGATAAAAACTGTGTGACGTGAAGTTTAAAATGGTGTCAACTGCATATTGGGATTTGATATAACAACAGGTGCCGCCCTTGTTACGGAAGTTTTCAATTTTATCTTTGGACATACTTTTCGAGCCAGAGAACGTCACCCCAGCTTAAGAAAATAGCACTGACTACTGGGAATTTTTGACAGTTGAAGGAAATTGTAAGATGTTGGTCTTGACAACATTCTTAGGTGTACTGTGCCCTTTCTACTCTAACTTGGCCTAAAACTGCCGTCCCTCCGTCTTGAATGGCCAGTTGTAGAAACAGATTAGCACTAGATTATGATGCTAGTCATGGTGAAGTGCTGTGGAAAAGGTGTAGGACTGTAGCATTATCTTATTCTGTCGCCGAGCTACGTGAAATAATTGGCAACAGGACGAAAATCTGGGCCAAATTAAGGTAAAAGGAGTATAAAAGCAGAGAAACAGTTCCTTGAGATAAACTTTGAAAACCGTGACTGCCATTCTTGGGTGTACCAGTAGCACAGAAACGATCCTCGATGTAGATTTTGAAATATCTATCAGCCTCAGTAAAATTCGTGGGTGTACCATTAGCAGAGAGGGTTATTTGATGAAGAATTTAAGAAATTTAACAGCCTACATAAAATTCTTGGTGTACCAGCAGAAGAGAAACTGTTCCTCGAGATGTACTGTGAAATTTTTAATAAACTAGATGTAATTCTTGGGTGCAGTTTTGAAAAAAGATAACAGCCTAAACAAAATTCTTGGTGTACCAGCGGAAGAGAAACGGTTCCTAGAGATTGATTTCGAAAACTTAAAAAACTAAGATTACTCTCAGCTAACGAAAACCTTGTGTAGTTAGCCCTTATGAAATACAAAAGTGTATATACGACAGTGAAAAGACTTCAACCCTCTACAGCGATTGGCTATGTTTTACCGTATTTACACTAACTTGGCCAAAAATGCCATCTCTCTGTCCTGAATACTGAGTCACAGATAATGATGGTAGTCACGAAGAAACGATAAGGAAAGGATGTGGAGCTACAGTATTATCTAATCCTATATTTGAGGTTCTTACGTGGCCCAAAATTGCCATCTCCATCTTGAATACTATACTCAGTTTTTTTTTTTCTTTTTTATTGAGGTGAAGATGCACTTGACAGGTTGGTGATGACTGGCTGAAAGGAACATGTCCGAATTGCTCCCTCAGATGTATGTTGTCAATTAATAATGCTAACGAGCAAAGAGATTATGAAATAATGTTGCATTCAGCCAGTCATCACCAACCTGTCAACTGCATCTTCGCCTCGATTAAAAAAAAAAAAAAATGGAGTATAGGTCGCAAAGACAGATAAACACGAGATTACGATGCTAGTCACGAAGAAGCGATATGGAAAGGATGTGCAGCCTCGGCATTGGCTTATCCTGTCACTGACCTTCTAACTTGGAAGCCATCTCCATCTTGAATACCGAGTCGAAAAAAAAATAAAATAAAATAAACACGAGCTTCCGATGCTAGTCATGAAGAAGAGGAATGGAAGGTATATGGAGCCATGGTATTGTCTGTCACTGAGGTACATGAAATAGGATGCAGAAGGATATAAATCTGGGCCAAGTTAAGGTAAAAGGAGTATAGAAGGAAGTTAGGCATGCAAGGTAACTCGAATTTATCACTTGAGACCCGGATCCGTCTCGTTTGGGCCCTTATTCTCGTCGGGCAAGGAAGCTCCCCATAGCACCTCTACCTTAGAGATTTATTTTCGAAACCACCCATTAGTATCCTCCTTTTTACTTCAGCATTCTTTCTGTTGTCGACCTAGATTGTATGAATATAACTCAAGAATATAGTAACGGATTAGGATAAGAAATAAACCGGTATGGAAGAGCGTGTTAGTAAGCTTCCTAATCGCACGAAAATACAGCCTTTTTCTCACCGTCCATTCTCAGGACCCCGCCAAATTTAGCCAGTTTCCTTGATTAATTCTTGCTTCCTACTGACGCTTTTATTGTGCTTGGGAAGAGTCGTGATTAATATAAGGGTTATTGAAGGCTGTACGGAACACCTGCAGGTGTATGTCTCCAAGATTAATAAAATCGACTAAATAGCTACAGTGAAGTGGAGAGTACGTTACTGGAGTGAAGTGATAAACGGTTTATTTTTGTTAATAATAATAATAATAATAATATTATTATTATTATTATTAGTAGTAGTAGTAGTAGTAGTAGTAGCAGTAGCAGTATATTTGCCAAAAATTCGTAAATGGTCAGTTAGAATTATATTTAGACTAACTGCTTTTACCTCTTTAAGATAAAGCGCAGACACTGTAATTGTTTCTCTCTCTCTCTCTCTCTCTCTCTCTCTCTCTCTCTCTCTCTCTCTCTCTCTCTCTCTCTCTCTCTCTCTCTCTAGTGTGTGTGTGTGTGTGTGTGTGTGTGTGTGTGTGTGTGTGTGTGTGTGTGTGTGTGTGAAAATGTCTATATCTGTCTTTATCTATCGCCGTCTGTCTGCCTATCAGCGAGTATCTAGATAGACAGGCAGATAGATATGGTAGGTAGGAAGGTAGGTGCGTTGATAGATACATCACTCCAAGGATATATTGATGAAAAAGTGTACCCCAATTTATTTGCAAATGCATAATATAACTGGTGCGGTGACAGTGGCGATTGAAGGTTGAAAAGTGAATATGGTACTAGATCCCCTTAGGTAAAGTGGAGTGATGGTAATGGTAGGGCAGAGGGAGAGGGGTAACGAGAGAGGAAAACTGGTCATGATTATTTACAAAGGAAAAGTTTTTGTCATGATTTAGAGTATATATTGTATGTTGATTTCCACATGACTTAGTATCAGTTTGGAACTTATCTGAGATGAAAAAGGAAAAAACTGTGCATAGACTGAAAATTAATAGCGCTGTGTGAGGTTAAGGTATCTGGGCATTAATATATGAATGAGGTTTAAGGTGATGCACTTACGTCACACTTGACTGCCAGGAAGGGATAATAAAGAGTAAAGTTTCTCTGTGAGTCTGAGAATAAAGACTCGTTGTAGCGTGTAGTTTTTGGGAGGATAAATAACCTCGTGAATCGCGTGACCCATTCTGTATTTCATTCTCATTATTCCAAATTATTTTATTTAGACTTAGACTTCTGGACGTGGAGGGGTTAACTGTATCCTTCACTCTCCTTAACCACATAAGCTCTCCCTGAAGACTGAATTATATCGTCTGGTAGTAGCGAAGGTAAAATGACAAGGTTCTCGGAGTGAAAGGGTTGAAATGATATGCCTCAGTAGTTTCAACGATGCGGGAGCTTACAGGATCACGGAAGACAACAGGGGCATCAACCAACACTCCCATCACGTGTTTGATTAACTTATTCTTGTTGCCTCCAGACGATTTTATTCAGCTTCTGGCAGACCCTCCGTAGTGTAAGACCTGTACTTTCGTCGGGTAAGGAGACTCACTAACGCTTCTTCCTTAGCGATTTATTTTTGGATATGGCTGGTTAAAATACTTTTGTTACGTTATTTTTCCAGAGTATGTCGTTGTTAGATGGACTTACATAACACACAACAGGGGAGCTAGGTGTAATAAGCAAAATAAATCTCTTAGGAACAGATGTTGGGAAGCCTCTTTAACCAATGACAGTACTGGCCTAGATGTAACTAAAGACCCAAACCTCTCCAGTTCGGAAAAAGTTTCTCCTGAGTTAAATAAACTCGTCTGAAGATAGCAAAAATAAACGAAGAATAAAACTACCATCTTCGTGTATCATTGAAGACCTTATTCCCGTTGGGTAAGGAGGCTCCCTAACACCTCTTCCTTACCGATTTATTTTTGGATACGGCTGGTTATGGTGATATTAGAATGATTTAAGTAACAAGGCAGAGGACGGCAAGGCGTAACAAGCAAAATAATTCGCGTAGGAAAAGGTGTTAGGGAACTTCCATAACCGACGAGAATACGAGCCTAGGTGTAATTACAGACCCTACCCTCTCCAATTCGTAAAAGTTTCTCCAGAGCTGAATAAAATCGTCTGAAAATAGCACAAATAAACCAAGAAAAATCAGCCACCTTGGTGCATTGTTAAGTGTGTAGTGGAGTATTAATGTGTGTGTGTGTGGCAGGTGCGGCGGTGCGGTACAGCATCACGGGCGGCAACAGGGACGGCCTCTTCACCATCGACCAGCACACCGGCATCATCACCCTCGCCGCAGCCCTCGACCACGAAACACACACCACGGTGAGAAGGGCAGCAGATTCTTGAACTGTACTTATTCCCAACACATACCACGGTGAGAAGGGCATCAGATTCTTATACTTATTCTCAATACATACCACGGTGAGAAGGGCATCAGATTCTTATAGTTATTCTCAATACATACCACAGTGAGAAGGGCATCAGATTCTTACATATACTTATTCTCAACACATACGACAGTGAGAAGGGGATCAGATTCTTCTACTTAATCTCAACACATACTGCGGTGAGAAGGGGATCAAATTCTTCAATTTATTCTCAACACATACCACTGTGAAAAGGGGCACAGATTCTTATACTCTTTCTCAACACATTCCACGGTGAGAAGGGCATCAAATTCTATTTAATCTCATCATATACCACGATGAGAAGGGGCACAAATTCTTCTAGTTATTCTTCTTATATCTAGACAATTAAGTTTGGAGGGAATTTTGGAGGGATAGATATAGTGTCGTATTCGAAGCTGCACATGTGTCGTATAATCTCTCCCTAAGCGATTTATTCTTCCTATTACACCTTAATGTTTGTTTTCTGTTTCATTTATTATGTCGACACAGTCTGAATCAATCATGCACACTAGGATATAGCAGATAAATTGCTAAGGAAGAAGTGTTACGAAATCTCCAAATCCACACCTTCTCCACACGTCTGCCCAAAGCAGGTATATACTTTTCTGAAGGTGACAAAAATGAAATTAAAAATATTGAATTAAAGTGGTGAAAAATAATGCTCTCTTCCACTCCGCCGGGCGACTTCTTGTGTGTTACTGGGACGGCTCAGTCAGCGTTATGAATGTCCACCCTGTATCATTTACTCATTTCCCGCTTCCACTGCCATGCCAACACCAGCAGACCGAACCACAACACGTAAAGTACATCCAGACGAATTACTAGAGGAGCGCCATTTACTGACCTACATGTACCCGATGCTTGTACCTGATAACTTTGTCTCACAGGTGTTTCTGACTTGAAACACCTGTGAGACAAAGTTATAGAATCTCTCTCTCTCTCTCTCTCTCTCTCTCTCTCTCTCTCTCTCTCTCTCTCTCTCTCTCTCTCTCTCTCTCTCTCATTATGTGTTTCAGTAAAGATATAAACAAAAATCTAAGCTGCTGCTGGTGTAGGGCAGAGCTAGAAACAATCCTGACTTAGCCACAACCTATTTCCTAAGAGATATAAAGTGCATTCCTACATATGCATCATACAACTAGCTATACAATAAGGCATATACATGACATAATCGGTGAATTTTTAACTGGAGATTTAGTTGTAATTTCATTAACCCCTTCATCCCTAAGGGTATTATCCGAAACTAGTGAAGATCGTTTGGAAACAGTCGCAATAAACATTTGATCGATGGGGTTAGGTATACATGCGATACTTACTGCACAGTGTGACAAGCAATTTCTCCTTTCAAATATTCACGGGGCGTATGTGAGTGCGTGACAGAGTGTGGTAGCAAGGTTTGATTATGCTGTAATGTGAGGGCCTGGCTGCACCCGGACTGGATTTTCATATTCGAATGCAGTCCCAGTGCAATACAGGGAAATGGGATGCTCAGAGGGTTATATTAAAGCTGTGCCAGTGACAGTCAAGATGTGGCACTGTGATACATCGATAGGTAATGTGAGAGGGAGATAGGGGGAGTAAAACGTGCAGTGTGTGGCTGTGGGGACGACTTGTTAGTTTCACTGTGACTCTGCACCAACTTAGCATGACAAAGAAAACGTGATATGGAACTTGTGGGAGACAATCAGTGGCGTGTGGGAAGGGTCAAAATAGGACTAACGAAAGTAATGCAGACTCGTAGTGGATATGCAGGCATCTATTCATCGCGACTGCCTAAAAGGTAAATTGCAATGATGAAGCTGTACCGGAAGATAAATGCAAAGGCGTCGGTAACACTGAGAGAACCGTTGAGAACTGCGATGACTAATATTGACATTTTCTGGTCCCTGTGTCAGCATGAGCTTGTGGTGTGGGGTGAGGGTGGGGGCGGCGGCGCCACCACGCTGGTGCAGGTGAGGGTGGCCGACGTCAACGACAACCCGCCATACTTCCTCCACCCGCGGCCAGAGGTCACCGTCGTCGAGGAGGACCACCGCCACCTGCCCGCCACCATCGCCACGGTACGTGACCACCCCCACGACCATGGTAGGTAGCAATTGGCAGGACTATAGTGGGTCACCTGGCCCATGACCATGGTATGTGACCAGGCACACGACCGTGGTAGGTGACCAGGCCCACGACCATGGTAACTAAATATATGATCATGGTTGGTGACTAGGCCCACGGCCATGGGAGGTAACCAGGCCCATTACCATGGTAGGTGACCAGGTCCACGACTACGGAAGGCGACCATGCACACGACCATGGTAGGTGACCAGGCACACTACCATGGTAGGTGACCAGGCCCACGACCATGGTAGGTGACCAGGCCCACGACCATGGTAGGTGACCAGGCCCACGACCATGGTAGGTGACCAGGCCCACGACCATGGTAGGTGACCAGGCCCACGACCATGGTAGGTGACCAGGCCCACGGTCATGGTAACCAGACTGTAGCACCAGTCGAGCAGGGCAGTACTCCCGAGGTGGATGGAAAGTTGATGACAGGGAGTGCTGGAGCTCCCGTTTCATCAGCCCTCAGGACTAGTTCCTGACCATCCCCCTTTGCTGAACTTTTTCAGTGTCTTAGTTACACAGAGAGTAGGCCAGCATGCTCTCCAGTACAAATTTCTCTACCTATCTACATCAAACTACATGCACAGTACACACTACACTTCCTATTTAAAATTCAACCAAAATGGCGTCTCTTCACCAAGCCTCGGAGTCCCCAGGGGGGGGGGGACCATAAATGCCCCCATCCGCCCCTCTCCCGGTGATGACTCGAGGTGCCTGGAACCACTGTCTGACTCGCTTCTTCTTCATTTCTGCAACATTCGCAGCCTTTCCTCTAACTTTCGCTCTGTTGAGCACCACCTCTCCTCCTCTAAACCTCACCTTCGTTTTCTAACGGAGACTCAGCTGTCTGAGGCAACTGACAGCAAACCTTTTTCTGTATCCTCCTACTTTCTCTATACTCATTTCAAAGCCAAAAGTGGCTGTTGTGTATATATACACAACGACTTATCTTGCTCTCATGTTCCTGAACTCGATTCTTCTCAATTCTCTACACTCTGGCTTTGGTTTTCCTGTCATTCTCTGACTAAATATATCTGTGCTGTTTATTTATCTCCTAATTCTACTGACTATCAAAAATCTTCGACTATCTTACTTCTACGATGGAACACATTCTATCCATTTCTCCTTTCTCTGAAATCTCCATTCTAGGAGATTTCAATGTTCACCACCACCTTTGGCTCTCCTCTCCTTTCACGGATCCACCTGGTGAACAAGCCTACATCTTTTCTATCCTTAATGACCTAGAGCAGCTTGTACAGCACCCTACCCGTATCCCTGACCGCCTTGGAGAGAGCTCCAACATACTTGCCCTCTTCCTCACAACTAATCCTTCTGCTTACTCTGTTAATCTTTTCTCTCCATTGGGCTCCTCCGATCACAACCTTATTACCTTAACCTGTCCTATCACTACGGTACGGCCTGTGGACCCTCCAGGGAAACGTCATCTGTGGCATTTTGGAGCCGCGGACTGGGAGGCCCTCAGGCAGTACTTCTTTGATTTTCCCTGGAATGATTATTGCTTCCATGGCCGGGAGCCATCTGAGTGTGCCTTGCGCATTACGGAGGTTATTCTCTCGGACATGGAAGCATACATTCCTTTCTCATATCCTTTGACTAACGCAAGAAAGCCTTGGTTTAATCACGCTTGTTCTAATGCTGTCCGCAACAAGGAGAGGGCCTACAAAAGGTACCGGAGCCAACCCACCCCTGAATCACATAATCTTTACGTTTCTGCCCGGAATCGTGCTAAGTCTGTTCTTCACTCTACTAAAAATAATTTCATCCATACTAAATGCTCTCAACTCTCCAACTCGAATTCTTCCCACTCCGTCTGGCACCTTGCCAAAAATCTTTCTAACAACTTAACCTCATCATCCTTCCCTCCTCTTTTCTACTCTGATGGTTCTGTAGCTATTTCTTCTACTGATAAAGCAGATCTTTTCGCACAGACTTTCTCCTCGAATTCCACCTTAGACGATTCCGGTGTTGTTCCTCCATCACTTCCCCCCTCTGACTTCCTCATGGCTGACATTAAAATTTCTTCAGTTGATGTATTTTCTGCAATCACTGGCCTCAGTACTAACAAGGCATATGGGCCTGATGGGGTCTCTCCTGTTGTTCTCAAGAACTGTGCTTCTGTGCATACACCCTGCCTAGGCAAACTCTTTCGCCTTTGTCTGTCAACTTGTACCTTTCTTTCTTGCTGGAAGTTTGCTCTCATTCAGCCAGTCCCAAAGAAGGGTGACCATTCCCAACCCTCTAACTATCTTCCAATTGCTTTAACGTCCTGTATTTTAAAAGTTTTCGAGTCAATTCTCAATAGAAAAATTTTAAAGCATCTTTCCTATCACAACCTTCTTTCCGATCGTCAGTACGGGTTCCGTCAGGGACACTCCACTGGCGATCTTCTCACCTACCTTTCAGACTCCTGGTCATCCTCCTTTCGGGACTTTCGTGAAAGCTTTGCCATTGCACTTGACATCTCAAAGGCTTTCGATCGAGTCTGGCATAAATCTTTAATTTCCAAACTGCCCTCCTACAGTTTCTATCCTTCTATCTGTGCCTTCATCGCTAGCTTCCTTTCTGGTCGTTCTATAGCCGCTGTTGTAGACGGCCATCGTTCTTCTCCTAGATCTGTCAACAGTGGTGTTCCTCAGGGCTCTGTCCTATCACCAACTCTCTTCCTTGTATTCATCAATGATCTTCTAAGCTGTACATCTAACCCTATCCACTCATACGCTCATGACTCCACCCTTCACCTTTCCATTCTGTTCCCGCAACGCCCATCTCAACAGTTACTTCAACAAACAAGGGATGAGGCTATGGCACACCTAATGTCTGACTTGGCTCGTATCTCTGACTGGGGTAAAAATAATATGGTTGTTTTTAATGCATCTAAGACTCAGTTCTTACACCTATCAACTCGACAAAATCTTCCACAGGTATACCCACTAATGTTTAATAATATTCAGCTTAATCCTGCATCATCCTTGAACATGCTTGGGGTTTCATTTACTCGGGACTTATCTTGGAAAGATCATATTACATCTCTTGTAAAATCTGCTTCCAAGAGATTGGGTGTGCTAAGCCGACTCCGTTCTTTCTTTACCCCTGCACAATTGTTGACTCTATACAGGGGTTTTACCCGCCCCTGTGTGGAGTACAACTCTCATGTGTGGGGAGGCTCCCCACATACAGCTCTTCTCAATAGGGTGGAGTCAAAGTCTTTTCGTCTCATTAACTCTCCTCCTCTTACTGACTCCCTTCAACCTCTGTCTCTTCGCCGCACTGTTGCATCTTTATCTCTTTTCTATCGCTACTTTAATGGTCACTGCTCCTCTGAACTGTCTGCTTGCATTCCTCCACCTCTACGACGGGCGCGTAGCACCCGTCTGGCAGCAAACTCTCATCCCTTTTCTGTCCAACTCTCTAATGCAAGAGTTAACCGTTACTCCCAGTCTTTCATTTATGCAACAGGTCAGCTCTGGAACTGTCTCCCTCTGTCTGTATTTCCTGCTGCCTATGATCTCCAGTCTTTCAAACGCAGTGTGTCCAGGCATCTCAAAATGATCGGATCTTGAATTTGGCTCTCTATTGTATTTTGTTTTTCTCTTGGAGGGAACTGTTATTGCGGGCTCATGGCCTTTGGTTCCTTCTTCCTCGCATTAAAAAAAAAAAAAAATGGTAGGTGACCAGGCTCAGAACATTACAGGATCATTATAAGTCATGAGGGACCAAGACCAGGGCAGGTCGCCAGGTGGTCACATCCATAGTAGGTAGCGAGGGGCTCGGGTCATGGTAGGTCGCAAGGGACCAGGACAGCAGTAGGTCACAAGTCACTGTTAATTGAGAGAGGAATAAGTACACTCGCCAGAGTAAAGCAGTGAAGACCACTGTCACCTTCATGGCAGGGCGTGAGAGAAGCAGAAGGGCAAAGGACAAGGTATATGTCCATCACTTTCCTCCTATCATCACCACGGTAGCTGGGTAGGCAGGGAGAGGGACCCCACCAACCCTCCACCGTCGTCACGATATGAATGGGTTGAGAGTAAGGGAGATGCGAGACAGCGGTCCTAGGAGGGATACTGGATATTTGACTGGGAGTGAAATGAGACCATACTGTGTAGCACAGCGGGCGTTCCCAAGAGCAGGTAGAGAGATGGTATGTGGTGCATATAATGTATATATATATATATATATATATATATATATATATATATATATATATATATATATATATCCATCCATCCATCATCCAATCTTTCCTTCCATCCTCTTCTGTCTTCCTTTACTTCATTCTTTCCTTGTCCTTCTGCCTATGGGTAACTATACACTTCCTCTTCTGTCTTTCTTTCCTTCGTTCTTTCCTCTTCCTTCTGCCTGTGGGTGACTCTACTGTACACTGAGTGACAAGCCAAATGGCTTCCTGTACACCAGGAAACCATTTACTACGCTGGGTGGTAACCATATAACCAAATTTTGGCGCCTGGTATTTTAGTGAATAATTATTGCGCTCCAATCGGATTGAACCGGTGAAGATTTATATCCAAGGGAAGTTTGGGGTTGATTGCTCATGTAATGCCACTCAGGGATGAGTGAGGCTGGTCACTCTCATCTTAAATGCCGGGACCAACTGCTTAGCCCCGGGCTTCTACGCTCCTCATGGGGCAATGTAGGATTGTATATATATATATATATATATATATATATATATGTATGTATACGCATTACGTACATACTGTACATACGTAGATAGATAAACATATACATATATTTTTATATGTATGTGAGTGTATGTAGTGTCCAACTTACATACTTTATAAGCATTCTTTCTTTTTTTTTTTCAAACCATATTTGACTTTCATGCTTTGTTATCGTTTCTTAGGTGTGTAGATTTGTCTCACCTTTTCAAATACCTCTCCAAGTGTGTCTAAAATGTATTATTTTTAAATAACCATGTCGCTGCTATAATCTTAGTAGACGTTGTTGGCACTGCTTTGTTGAGGGAGGCATGTAAGCCTTATGTCGTGAATGACCCCTTACTTATAAAGTGTCATGACTTGTTTGTGTTTGGGGCATATTTTGTAGTCAGTTTGTCAAGAGGAGAAAAAGTACAATATATTGAAGTGACAACAAAAAACAGTGGATGATAACGTTACAGTAGGTGAATTACAAATACTTTTCCTATAGGGCAGGACATCTGGACTCTGCTGTATATTTGCATATAATATTCTGCCTTGCACATCCCTTTTGAGCGGCTGGCACGCTGCTGTGTGGAGGGCTGTATTGAAGCTTACCCCTCTGTTATTGGTTGCCCTGCCTACCGCCCAGCAAATTCCCCTGGGTGGGATCCAATGTGTGACCCTTAGCATGGTGAGAGAGAGAGAGAGAGAGAGAGCACTTGGGAGCTACTACCGACCATCCACATATACATGTAACAAGGCTGTCCTCTCAGGATTGGTATTAGCGGGGATGTCCGGATGACCTGTCGGTGAGTGTGTGAAAGATGCTGACTTTTTAAACAAATTTGATATTTGATAATGAAAAGTTTGCTGCATATGGATCAAGTACGAAAATGCTGGAACTTCAGGGCCCGTCCGTTATCGCCCTTGGTTTGGTGTTGTGTGGGAGGATGAGTTTATGTGGGAATCGAATTCGCGTTTGGGACTGTAGACAAATTCTCTAGTTACTTACACCAGTCATTCGAAGGAGTGGCAGTATACAACTTCGACAAAGAACTCTATTGATTACCACGCGAAATACAGTTTAATTAATAACGTTGAAATGATCAAGAACTCCAGAACCCCTTTGAAGACTTTGCTGATCTTAGTTTTGGCGTTAGTTATATAGCTGCATCAGTAAACCAGAAGTTTTGGCTTGCTGACGATATAGCTGCTTCAGTAACTCAGCATTGACTCACCATCACATCTGTGTGTTCTTCACCAAACAGCTATCACTCGTCAACATGAGATCCCCCTCTGTTTAAGTGTACTGATACTATCCTTATGGTTTATTTATTGTACATAAACGGTACTCTCATTGTTTTACCTTTCAAACTCTATTCTCTGTCCTGCCCTTTTGTGGTTATATAAGTAACTTTCGGTCATTACTACCATGTGCTGTATATTCTCTCATGCCTGGTGGCCGTCTCACTCAGATATCTACCTTTACATATCTTGAGCATAATGTTCTCGAAGCTTTCCTAAATCTGCCTTAAGATTTCTGTTTTCAGATGAACTCCGAATTATCCCTTTCTTTTCATACCTCGCACAAAATACTCAAATTCTCTGATAATATTCGTGTATACTGTATGATTATCTTTTAATTTTCACATACGGATCTGCAAACTAAGAGTCACCATGGCAAAAATTAAAAGCATAGTAATCAGTTAATGACATATAATCGTATATTATTCATCAGCACACATAAACCCAGCGTCCTCGTGGCGCGTTCACCTTGATATTCCTAATAAGCTTCACGTCCCTGTGCCTCTGGAGGAGGCTAACGGGATTCCAAAAGCCGACCACCACACCACACCACACCACACCACACCGCACCACACCGCACCACACCACACCACACCGCACCACACCACACAACACCACACCACACCACACCACACCACACCACACCGCACCACACCACACCACACCTCACCGCACGTCTTAATATGTCCCTCTCTGCAGTACGTAGCCAGAGACACTCTATGCTGTCTCTTGTCCTCCCGTCTGTGCTTCCATCGTTGTCCTCACATCTCTCTCCTCTTCCCTTCATCCTCTTGCGTCCATTCTCCTGTTCTCTCAGTCCAGCTTTATTCTCTTAACATTCTGTACACTCCTCTCGTACTGTTGTTCTCCCATATTCTCTTTCATCTCTGTTCGCTCTCTTTCTAACACTGATAATCTAGTATCTGTGCATCTGCCTTATCACTCTCATTTTACCTTTCTTCTAGTTTTTGTGTATATACTTTTATCTTTCGTATCTTTTTCTGTTTCTTCAGTCCACTCTTTATATATTTCTCTCCACTCTTCCTTCATAACTGTTCTCTTACTACAGTACTGATCTTCCAATCTCCACTGACCTCATGCGTCATCTCTCTGTCCTTCTGACTCTCCTTTAACTAATGTTCTTCCATTTCATCTTTCACCTGTGTTTTCTTTTCCCAACACTTATTATCCAGCGTCATAATGCCGCTTCCCCATGAGCTCTTGACTTCCCCGCTTTTGTTCACTCACTCTGTCTTTCACATCTGCTCTCTGTATTCACATTCATGATCTTCCAGTTTTCACACATATGTCTTCTTCTATCCTCGCTCTTCACTCTTTTCTCTCGACTCTGTTCACTTGCTTCTACTCTCTCGTTCAGTCTCTGACTTCTGTTCTTTATATTCCCAACCCGGATCTTCCGGTCTCCACACATCAGCACTTTAGTCTGTCTCACATACCAACTTTTCCCTGCGCTTCACTGTTATTTCGCCATTATTCTCTTGCCGGGATTCGCATTCTCACACATTCCATGTCTGTTCTTTCAGCTCAGATTTCCCATCCTTGTTGTCTTCCTGTTGCCTTTGTTCTCATCTTCTCCCCTGCCTTGCTCACCTTTCCCTCACTGGCCACCACAGTCTCTCAATTTTTGCCCCACCCGCTTCGAGCCTCAGCACCAGAACTGTGGAAGCGGATGGAACGCTGACGAGAAGGCGTGAGGTACCCGAGCCTGCCAGGGATTATGTAAAGTCTGTGTGGCGTGAATTATATATATATATATATATATATATATATATATATATATATATATATAATATACCCTGAAACTAATACAAGTATATGCACCAACTTCTCAAAGCCCAGGTGAAGAAATAGAAACATTCTATGATGACATCTCCCAGATTATGGAAGAAGAAAAGACAACATATACTATACTTATGGGAGACTTCATTGCAAAAGTTGGAAAGTCGAAATATAGAAAAAGCATGTATGGGAAAATTTGGAGTGGGAGAAAGGAATGAAAGAGGCGAAATGCTGGTAAACTTTTCTGAAATGTTTAACATGAGAATAATGAACACATTCTTCCACAAAAGAACAAGGAGAAAGTGGACCTGGAGAAGCCCAAATGGAGAAACAAAGAATGAAATCGACTTCATTATAGCAGATAAGAATAACACGATCACAAATGTCACAGTTATCAACAAAGTAAATATAGGTAGTGATCATAGAATGGTGGGTTGCACAGCCAGATTCAATTTCAGAAGTGAAAGAAAGAAGATGATTAAAGATAAAAAGATATGCCCAGTAAAAGTCAATGAAAACAAATCAGCCTTTCAGTTGGAAATAAGGAACAGATTTCAGGCTTTAAGTAATGCTGAATGTGACATTGATGAGCTGAATGACAGACTGACACAAGTGCTAAGAGAATCAGCGGAGGTAGTAGGAAAACCTAATACAACCAAAACCAAGAAATATTCAGAAAAGACACTCGAGCTATGAGAAAACGAATGGAAATGAAAGTAAAAACAAAGAAAGACGAAATAGAACGAGCGGAATTAGATAAGTTTATCAACAAAAGACAAAGAGAAGAAAAAAAGAAAGAGAAACATGGATCAGATCAAAGAAACCATCAAAAATGGAAAAAGTTTGAAACAGGTCTGAAGTAAAATGACACTAGGAAAGCAACAAATGACGTCACTAAAAGACAAAAACGGTGAAATCATTAGATGCAGAGATAAGATGGTGAAGAGAGTTGAAGAATTTAACAGAGAACTGTATGCATAGTACCAACAACTAACTTTTCAGTTGACACAAGTGAAATACCTAAGGTAACACCAGATGATTCTCTCAAAAAATATGAAAAGAGGGAAGGGTCCGGGAGAAGATGGAATAGTAACAGATTTACTGTTGGATGCAGAAGTACAAAATAGGCTTGCTCACTTATTTACCCACTGTATAAAACAAGAAAATTCCCAAAACATGGTGTAATGTAATAGTTATTTTACTCTACAAAAAAGGTGACACGAAAGATCTTAGTAACTATCGACCCATTAGCTTATTATCAGTCATTTACAAACTCTTCACTAAAGTCCTTACGAACAGAATAACAACAATTTTGGAGGAAAACCAACCTTGTGAACAGGCAGGATTCCGAAGCGGGTATTCAACCACCGATCATCTACATTCAGTGAATCAGCTAATTGAGAAAACTACAGAATACTGTATAATTAACCACTGTGCTCAGGTTTTACTGATTACGAGAAGGCTTTTGATTCAGTGGAGCATATTGCAATTATAAATTCATTGCGAGAACAAGGAGTGAATGAGAACATTGTAAAACTGCTCGAAAACATATATAAAGAGGGAACTGCTACAGTTAAATTACATAAGGACTCAGAGAAAATTAAGATTGAGAAGGGCGTGCGTCAGGGAGATACAATTTCACCAAAATTATTTACAGCATGCCTAGAATTTTTTTCAGAAAGCTAGACTGGGAAAACAAAGGAGTGAACATTGACGGAGAAAAGCTAAACCATTTAAGATTTGCAGATGACATTGTCCTAATCTCAGAAACAGCGGAGGCATTGCAAGAAATGTTAAATGATCTGAGCAGAGAAAGTCTGAAAGTAGGACTGAAGATGTCTATCTATCTATCTATGTATAGCCCGACGCCCTAATCCCGCAAAGGGTGGCCACAGACAAAACGCCTCCAAGTCGCTCTGTCACCCACCATTTGACTACCCTTCCCCCAACTCACCCCCCCCCTCCCTCATATTCCTCTCAACTCCATCCCTCCACCTCATCCTCGGTCTACCCCTCCCTCTCCCTCCCTCCACCTCACCTACATACACCCTCTTAGGCAGTCTTTCGTTCTCCATTCTCTTCACATGTCCAAACCACCTCAGTGTATTTCTCCTAATCTTCTCAACCACATCCACATCTACCCCACAACGTTCCTTCACTGCTTCATTCGTCAACCTGTCCATGTCACTCCACATGCTCCTCTCAAGTAGTTCATTTCCACTGCTCTCACTCTTGACTTGTTCCCCTCTTGCAAGGTCCACGCCTCGCTTCCAAACGTCAGGGTAGGGATCACAATACTATCATGCAGTGACTTCTTAACATCCATACTCACCTCCTTATTTCTCATCACTGCTTTCAGTGAACCAACAACCTTCCTTCCCTGTTGTACCCTTTCACGCACTTCATCCCCCAAAGTTCCATCCTTACTCATCACACTACCCAAGTACTTGATTGCACTCACTTTCTCCATATCCTCACCATCCAACCTCATTGTACATTCTGTGGCTTCATTCCTCTCAAACACCATAACTTTACTCATGTTTACATTAACTTTCAGCTTCCTCCTCCTACACACTGTCCCAAATTCATTCACTAAACCTTGCAACCCCCGTTCATCTTCATTCAACAACACTGTATCATCAGCAAACAGCAACACCGAAATCTTCCAAATCTCACCCTCATTCATTAGAGCCACCCCCACATCCACTGCCCTACCTTGCACCTCCTTTACAACCCCATCCATGTATATATTAAACAGCCATGGAGACATCAAACAACCCTGTTTCAGTCCTACATTGAGATCAAAGAACTCACTCAGCTCACCATCCACTCACACCGTAGCCCTAGCTCCTTCGTACATACTCTTCACAGCACTCAACAATTTCCCCTCCACTCCATATATCCTTAATACCTTCCACATACCTTGCCTATCTATTCTGTCATAAGCTTTCTCCAAGTCCATGAAGGCAGCATACACTTTCTTTCCCTTTTCTAGATATTTCTTCACAAACATCTTAGAACAAATATCTGATCTACACACCCTCTTCCTTTCCTAAATCCCCCTTGTTCTTCTCCAACTAGCTCCACTGTCATATGCCTAACCCTGTCAATGAGTATTTTACCATATATTTTACCAGTCACACTAAGAAGGCAAATACCCCTATGGTTACCACATACTTCTCTCTCCCCTTTTCCTTTGTATAAAGGAACAATTATACCTGATTTCCAGTCCTCTGGAACCCTTCCCTCTTTCCAAGCCAATCTACACAACTTCCATATCCACTCACTCCACAACAATCTCACCCCCATACCTCAGCATTTCCCTACACACTCCATCAATTCCTGGGGCCTTTCCCAACTTGATCTCCTTCATTGCTTCCACTACTTCCGCCCTACTGATCTCTTCCTCCCTCCTCTCATCTCTTCTTCTCCCAGCATTCCCCAACCACTTATACTCGCACTGCTCTCACTCTCTACATTCGACAAATCCTCAAAGTGCTCCTTTCATCTCCTCAATTTCTCTCTCTTCTCCACCAACAATCTGTTATTCCTATCTTTCACTCCCCTACTATTTCCCCTTTCACACTGCCTTACTTTCTTTACCTCCTTCCAAAACAATTTCTTACTCTCCCTCCATTTCACACTCAGATTTCTCCCAAACTCATCATTCACTTTTCTTCTTACTCTCTTTCACCAGTCTCTTCACCTCCCTTCTCCTGCTCACATATACCTCTCTCTTCTCTCTCTCATCTTTTCCCCACCTCCACTCGCTAACCATTCACTATATGCCTTCTTCTTTTGTTCCACAGCTCGTTTCACCTCATCATTCCACCATGCTGTCCCTTGCACACCCTTGCATCTCCTCCTCACTCCACAAACCACCTCACACTCTGCGCCTATCTCTTCCGTAAATATCTTACATACGTCTTCCACCTCTTCCATCTGCTCTAGCTCATACCTTCCCAATCTTTCTTCCACTGTGCTCTTATACTCTGCCACTTTCTCACTATCTTGCAAAATCTCCACTCTTCTCACAGGAGTTGTTTCCTCCTGTCTTCCCCTTTGTCTCCTCAGCCACTTTCTTTGCACCTTTACCTTAGCCATCTCTAGGTGATGGTCCGAGACTCCATTCCCCCCACCCTCTCCACACTCTTGCATCCAACACTTGTCTTCTCATTCGCTCATCCACACACGTAGTCTATCATTGCCTTTCGTCCAACAAGATCACCATCCATCCTCCTCATTATTCTCCATGTATACCGGTGGATCATCTTATGCCGAAAGTAGGTGTTGGCTATTGCCAACTCCATACCAGCACAGATGTCCACCAAAGCACTACCATTCCCATCTACTTCAGCTGGCACACCCCACTGACCAACCACTCCATCCACTCGTACATTCCCAACTTTGCCATTCATGTCTCCAATCAAAAGCACCCTCTCGCTCCTCTCAGATTTGTCCATACATGCTTCTACTCTCGCCCAAAACTCATCTTTCACTCTTGCCACTCGGTCCTCTGTCGGAGCATACACACATACAATTGCCCACGCTTGTATACCTACTTTCATCCTCACCCATACAATCCTTGCACCCACTGTTCCATACTCTCTTATATTCTCCTTCCAGTTCTTGCTTATCATCAGACATACTCTCTCTCTTGCCCTCTCATTCTCATTGACTCCCGCACATAAACCTACACCATATTCCCATTCTCTCACCCTTTCACCTTTCCATTTAGTTTCAGTCAATCCACATATATCCACTCTTGCATCCTCAAGCACCTGAACAATCTCTCTCTCTTTCACTTCATCATTCACTCCTCTCACATCCCCACCCTTAGAATGTCCTTTATCCATTCCTTAGTCGTCAACGTATGGTCCGTCCTGGTCCGAGGCACTTTATTCGCTTGTTTAACTAGTTCTTTTTACGGAGTGGGGCAGTAACCCACGATCAACCATTTTAGTCGCCTCGTACGACAAGCAGGGATACTTGGGGAGTATCCTTTGAACTCCCTTACTCCCCAGGGTGGTACCAGAGTAAAACTAATGTTTAATCCACAAACACCAAAGAGCGTCATCAGAATAAGCGATGAAATTCTTGAAGAAGTTGAGGAGTACAACTACTTGGGACAAATACTAAAATTAACGAAAGATCATGATAGCGAAATAAATAGACGCATTACAATTGGATGGAAAGCTTTCGGTAAACATAGAGACATTATGAAAAGTACAGGTAGCTTGCCAGTTTGTATGAAGCGAAAAGTATACAACGAATGTGTAATTCCAGCTATGACGTATGATTGTGAGACTTGGAAACTGATAAAATCAATGGTAAATAAATTAAATCGTTCTCAGAGAGCAATGGAAAGGTCAATGTTGGGAATATCTTTACGAGACAGGAAAAGAGCAGACTAAAGTCAAAGATATTATAGAAGTTATAAAAGAACAGAAATGGAGGTTGTCAAGCCATATAACAAGAATAAGGGATAACCGATGGAGCAAGAGGCTGACTGACTGGACACCAAGAGATTGTAAGCGTAGCAGAAAAAGGCCAGACACGAGATGGAGAGATGAGATTGAGAAATTTGTTGGGAAAACGTGGCAAAGATTGGCTCAGTCAAGGAATTCGTGGATAAGGTTGGGGAAGGCCTTTGTTCAGCAGTTATGGCTGATGATGGTGATGATGATGATATCTGTCTATCTATCTATCTATCTGTATCTATATCTATATTTATATCTATCTATCTATCTATCTATCTATCTATATGAGATTTTAAAGTGGATCCGGCACTGGATGCAGGAATAAGCAAATAATTTTATAGATGTTGGTGGAGACTGCACTCCCTGATTCTGTGTAACAGGGCATACTAATATAGTAGAATTAACTAATTATGTGGGGCCTAAAAGAAGCCGTCAGGTAGGAACGAGGAATTACGCAGTTGATCATAAATATTATTGGTGTTGAAACCCAAGTATGTACTCTGTGACTGCTTTCTAGTTAAAATAAATTATTTCTTTCTGTTGATATTTCGGCCTGGCCCCCCTAGAAACGAAGAGACGTGTGGTCTGTTTATCTTTGTAACTTTGAACACACACACACACACACACACACACACACACACACACACACACACACACACACACACACACACACACACACGTGCGCGCACCTCAGTCAAAACAGCACTTCCGCATTAGTTTGTTCACACACACACACACACACACACACACACACACACACACACACACACACACACACACACACACACACACACACACACACACACACACACACACTCGTGGGCGCGCCTCAATCAAAACAGCACTTCCGCTTGGGAAGCAAGTGTGATCGTAATAAAATCAGCTATAATTGGCAGTACATGAATAGCAACGATATCCTTGGAAGTTTTGTAGGTAGCGTGAGTGGCTTTGTAACACCTGTTGCAGTGTATTTTGTATATTACACATTATTATTCTCTCTTCTGCCAACTGTGTCATCTTAATATTAACATCACTGGCATCAGTAACATACAGGAGGATGTTGAGGTGTAATGTGCAGAATAAATTGCCATGACAGAGATGTTACAAATTCTCCTGTGACATGTGGATAAAATATGACTCTTACGGAATAACAGGATCTGCATCTGGCCTCCTGGAGCCTAGTAAAGTAGTTACTAAAATCCGTACTATGCCCTTTAGTTCAAAAGGTCTATCACAGAGCTGAATAAAATTGCGCGGTGACAGCAAGAATATACTGCCCCCAAAAATGACCCGGAGTTGATGATACAGATGGAACTATCACTCATTCCCCTAAACCCAAACACACCCACCTTGAACCCGCTCATTTGGCTGCGTCTCTCATGCTCGTTTACCTTTTGCTCCCAAACATAGCAGTCTTCCCTTTATTACATTCTTCCTACCTTCTGACGATTTTACTCAAGTTAAGTTCGAAAGACTAAAAACTCGTCCGGAGATGGAAAACCTGAAAACAAAAATTACTTCCTGGTGATCACCGGCGTTAATCGTCTCTACACACAACGCTCCAAGACCCAAACCAACTCAGCCACGACTCCCCTTTATTTTTGCTACCTACAGGCGATTTTTTTAAATTTTAGCAAGGATACTTATCAAGGAACGGGTTAGCGATAGATGATTCTAACCTATCGTTCTAAGAGTCTATCCAAAAACTGAATGAAATCGTCTGAATGCTTTATCTAACACCTACAGTCCTGCAGATCAGAAGTCTTCCTCAGCTAAATGAAATTGTCTGGAGAGCAATAGTAATGTGGAAATGACGCTGTCTATCAGGAGGAGTTAAATGATTTTGCAGCCGGCCCCCCAGACCTCAAACTAACCCACTCAGTTCACCACACCCCTTTCACAGCACTTCTTCGTTGCTAGCACTGTATTCTTCAGTTAAAATTCTCAGACCTTGATCTGTACCACTCATTTCTACAGTTCATTCATCTTAACTTGGCGGAGGGTTTCGTCCATTTGCAGCTTATTCCATGTACCTCAGTGGCAGATTAAGACAGTATATGGCTGCTCATTCCTTCCACAGCACTTCATCATTGCTAGCACCTTATTCTTGTTTTAAATCTCTCGTAGGTGGTCAGTGACACAGTAGGACTAAGTTACGACGTCTCATTCTTTCCACAGCATTTCTTCGTCACTAGCACTGTGTGCTAGTATTAATATCTTGCTGTTAATGAAAGAATAAATATACGACATCCCCACATCCTTCCCACAGGACTTCCTCTTTACTAGCACCCTAATCTTGTTTTATTCTTTACACAGCTCAGTGGCCGGTTTTGTCGTCTTTTTGCAACTTGTTTCCCTTATTGCAGTGGCAGAATAAGACAGTGCATGGGTCGTACATGCTTACTTCTGCACTTCTTTGTTACTAGCACCGTATTTTAGTGTTATTTTGGTAATAGCTCAGTGGCAGAATAAGGCATAGCTAAGTCCCTACCTTCATTTCACAGCACATCTTCATTACTAGCACCATTTCAGTCATAGAATAAGACTGTGCTTCGTCCCTAAATCCTTTCCACAACACTTCTTGGTTACTAGCACCATACTCTATTGTTGCTCCCTTGATACCGTTCAGCATGAAAGTTGGAGCGTTGGCAATTTTAGGCCAAGTTAAAGTGAAGGGAGTGCAGGTCAGCCATGCACCCACCTGGTACTCGCTCACTTGGCCTCGTCTAACTCTAGGTTTTTTGAACGGACTCAAAATCGTGTATATAAAGGATCTTGACCCATTCATAAGGTGTACAAGTTTTTTATAACATTTAACTTTTATCAAATCACTTTTTTTTTTTTGCTCAATATTCAGTCTAATTTGGCTGAATACTAACGTCCCTAATTAGTTCCTACGATAACACTTAAGGATTATCATACCATTTTATTTTTCGTTTATCCCCTATGTAATATATACTCAATGTGGTTTGGCTGTGAAGTGTATGGCGTGTGTGTGAGTGAAGTCATGCATCTTTACAAGCCATCTTATACACAGGTTAAGCGTAGGAGGGTTCAAGAACGACAGGTTAAGCTTAGGAGAGTTTAGGAAGGACAGGTTAAGCATAGGAGAGTTTAGGAAGGACAGGTTAAGCATAGGAGAGTTTAGGAAGGACAGGTTAAGCGTAGGAGTGTTTAGGAAGGACAGGTTAAGCGTAGGAGAGTTTAGGAAGGACAGGTTAAGCGTAGGAGAGTTCAGGAAGGACAGGTTAAGCGTAGGAGAGTTTAAGAAGGACAGGTTAAGCGCAGGAAAGTTTAGGAAAGACAGGTTAAGCGTAGGAGAGTTCAGGAAGGACAGGTTAAGCGTAAGAGAGTTTATAAATTCAGTCCCTCGGTCGTAATACCTGACTGTCACAAATCCCTTTACCGCCGCCGCCGACTCTTTCATTCTACATTTCTAGTCCAGGGGCGCCTTTCACGATTTCCACGCTGATGTGCCAGGCATTTTTGTGTACGAATTTATTTTCCTGATTCCGTGAGGTTTTTCCCTCTTATGATTCGGTGATTTGTCAATATCGTACAGGAACACTAGGATTATTTTTACGAACTCTCATGATTCCGTGATTTTCTCCTCTGTTGATTCGGCGATTAATGAATATTGTACAGGAACACTACCGGTGGTATTACATTTACGTATTTATTCTCAGGTTTCCGTGAGCTTTTCCCCCTCTGTTGATTTAGTTATTTGTGAATATTGTACAGGAAAACTACGAATAGTATTATTTTCCATTATTCCCTGAGTTTCTTTCATTCGGATTTTGTGGATATTGTACGGGAATACTAGTATTATTTTTAAGAATTAAGTTTCATGATTCCGTGATTTTCTTTCCTCTGTTGCATCGGCGATTTGTGAATACCGTACAGGAACACCAGTATTTTTTTACAGATTTATTTTGGCCATATGGAGAGGATGGAGGGTGAAAGACTGACGAAGAGAGTGTATGTGAGTGAGGTGGAGGGGGGAAGAGGGAGGGGGAGGCCGAGGATGAGATGGCGGGATGGGGTGGAGAGGTATATGAGAGAGGGGGGTGTGAGTTGGGAGCAGGGCAGTGAAATGGCGGGGGACAGGGCGACTTGGAGGCGATTTGTTTGTGGCCACCCCAAACGGGATTGAGGCGTCTGGCAATAGATAGACAGATAGATAGATTTCCAGGATTCTGTGATCATTTTTCCCTCTGTTGATTCGGCGATTTATGAATATTGTACAGGGACGCTAGTTTTATTTTATAGGGAGATGAGGTTTATTTCTTGCCTCGGACTCCAATATTATGCTTGTCTCTCAGCTGGACGATGTTATGCACGTCTTCACAAGCCATCCAGAGCCGTTTACTTCCTCCCCCATGCCCAGTACACCTCCCCACACCTTACAAACAGTGTTCTTACCTGTGATGCTTTGTACTGAATTCTGTGTGTGAAGCTTTAACCCCCCCTCTCTCTCTCTCTCTCTCTCTCTCTCTCTCTCTCTCTCTCTCTCTCTCTCTCTCTCTCTCTCTCTCTCTCTCACACACACACACACACACCGCTCGCTGGTGCAGTGGTAACGTTCTCGCTTGCCATCTGGTAGACGGGAGTTCGCGCCTCGCTCAGGTTGCGAAAAGTTTCACTGACGAAGTGGGTGGTTACTGTCCCCCTTGAGCAAGGGGATGGGTGTGTGCGTGTGTGAAGGTCACAGCCTTGCCCTTAGATCGGACTATATGAGCTCTCAGCTCCCTTCCGGGAGGGTAAAAGCTGACGATCACGACCATCGAGTGATCCTGACCGACCCGGTGAATTACACCGTCATGCACTCCTATCCAGTCTCACAGTCAACTCACCATGCATCTCAGTAACCCAGCCTCACCTTTGACCCAGTGTGTCTGACGGAGTATTTAGGTATCTTGTTCTAGACCTTCTCCACGAAACTCCGAAATCTGGAGCAGAGAAGAAACGCTCCTGAAGCTACGCGTGGCATAAAATCACTTCAAACATAGCGCCCAGGAACTTGAAAAAAAAAAAAAAAAAAATTGAAGAGCATTGGTCTTGCGGTAATAGGGCTGACCCACAATCTCGCCTTGTAATTACTGCCGCTTGGTGTCTCCTGTCAGAGCCTGGCACGGTCAGGTTTCCCAGTCGTCTCTTTGATCCCCGTCATTGCCAGCTTTTCATTTACCTAATAACTTACCCACTTGCGTTCGTGTGCTTGCCCATGTAAGGAGGTTAATTCTGCCTGTACACCATAACGTTTATGGTAGTTACGCTGGGTGGTTGTATCAGTGTTATCGTTGTTAGATATGCTGGTGTTGGTAGTCGTCGTTGTTAGTTACCCGTGGTGTTTGTATCAGTGTTATCATTGTTAGTTACCCGTGGTGTTTGTACCAGTGTTATCATTGTTAGATACCCGTGGTGTTTGTATCAGTGTTATCATTGTTAGTTACCCGTGGTGTTTGTACCAGTGTTATCATTGTTAGTTACCCGTGGTGTTTGTATCAGTGTTATCATTGTTAGTTACCCGTGGTGTTTGTATCAGTGTTATCATTGTTAGTTACCCGTGGTGTTTGTATCAGTGTTATCGTTGTTAGTTACCCGTGGTGTTTGTATCAGTGTTATCATTGTTAGTTACCCGTGGTGTTTGTATCAGTGTCATCATTGTTAGTTACCCGTGGTGTTTGTATCAGTGTTATCATTGTTAGTTACCCGTGGTGTTTGTATCAGTGTCATCATTGTTAGTTACCCGTGGTGTTTGTATCAGTGTCATCATTGTTAGTTACCCGTGGTGTTTGTACCAGTGTTATCATTGTTAGTTACCCGTGGTGTTTGTATCAGTGTCGTCATTGTTAGTTACCCGTGGTGTTTGTATCAGTGTCATCATTGTTAGTTACCCGTGGTATTTGTATCAGTGTCACCATTTTTTGTTTTTCTGTTGGGTGCTTGTATCAGTGTCATCATTTTTGTGTATTATATTATGATACCAGGGGTAATTTTTATTAATGTCATCAGATATTTTTAGTCATCCCCTGTATTATATCAGTATCACCTATGATTCTGGTAAGTGCCACTTCATATATAATGTTAATGTCACAACTTCTGCTGTCAGTGTCATTAATTTTCCTATTCACACACACACACACACACACACACACACACACACACACACACACACACACACACACACACACACACACACACACACACACACACACACACACACACACACGCACACACACACACACACACACACACACACACACACACACACACACACACACACACACACACACACACACACACACACACACACACACACACACAAAATCCAGTGTTTATGAGGAATGACTCACTCCAACTCATTAAACTTTATAGTTTTTTACCGTTGCCTCTCACAGTGAAGAGCCTCTTTGAATCCTTTGATCCTTGCATTTGCGAATCTTCACGCGTCTGATAAGATAAACACTTCAGTTCCATGCTTGGTACTGTTTGATATCCCTTCCTCACTGAGAATAACTTTCAGAGAATCCAGTGTGAAGCCATCACTAACTCCGAGAATGCGGTGTAAAGCCATGAATAGCTTTCTTTGGAAGTCCAGATCCTTGAATAACCTGCTTCAATACCTGATGTGAAGTGCCCCGCCTGTCTGCTCTCAGGTGGTGGCGGAGGACCAAGACTTCACGGACCACCACGGGCTGCTGTACACGGTGCGAGGTGACGGTGTGGACGGGTATGCCCCTGGCGATGCATTCTTTACCATCAACTCACTCACAGGCGAACTCATCCAGCTCAGAGTAAGTTGAAATAGAATATTTAACTGTAAGATGTCAGGTACCAGATTCCGTAATGCCTCAGTTATCTCTTACTTCTCTGCCCGTCATCCTTTAAACAGTCTTCCACTGCATTTTTTTCATTTAGTACTTAGTGTGTCTCTCTTCATTCTCCCATCAGAATTGCTTTCATACACTTTTCTTTGTGAGCTATGCATTCTTCATTCTTTCCATATGTTGAGGCACTCACAGTACTTTTTCCTAACTAAATCTGTTACTTCCATCTGTATAATGTTTTTTAGTCCATCTATCTGTTTACGTCCCTCCACATGCTCTCTTTAGGTTAAGAAAGCATTTTTACTGTTCTCAGTCAAGGCTCTTGTCAGTATCATTGTTCACTTTTCACATCCGCAATTCAGCATTGTCACCAACATACTGTTGAAGAGGGATTGCTTTAATTACCTGGTCACTCTATCAGACTTCCTCTTTTAAATAGACTTCCAGGGTTATCAGTCTCCATCACACACTTATCACTGAACCGTTCAGTTTACAGAATATCTCTAGTTATCAGTGCCTCTGTCATAAATGACATAATGACTGCTTTTTCTCGCATTTATTTTGAAATTTCTCTGCCTTTGCACCCTCCTAAATTTACAAAGCAAGGTCTTCAACATTCATTCCTCATTGCCAGCATCACCTACATATAGAATGGTATTAAATTCTTCCTCCCCTTTTTAAGATTCGAGGTGCATCACCTCCTTCCCTCCCCTGTGCCCACTACCCTCTCCCTTACTTTCCATATTACTTCATCAATACACAGATCCAGCAACAAGGAGACATCGCACACCTCCATATCAGACCTAACCTTAGATCGCATTTCTCAGTAAACTTTCCATTATCATTTATTATTGCCTTTGCTCCATTGTGTGCATTATTTATGGCATTCGGCAGTCTGCTACTTGCTGCATAGATTCTTATTCCTTTTCACAAAGCATATACCTTTTTTTTTTTTTTATCCTGTTATAAGTCTCTAATAGATTCATGGATGTTACATGTAGCTTCCTGCTCATGCTTATATACTGTAATAACTCATTCCTAAAAAGAGAAAAAAAATAAGGTCCACACATCCTTACCCATTGCCAGCCTCACCCCTTTCTCCTCTTGGCTAGTCTCTTCATCAGTCATCATTCTTTCACACACATTCCCCTACTGCACTGAACAGATTAGTACCACTGTAATTTACATACTTTCTTCTATCCTCTCCTTCCTATTATATAACGATATAATTTTATCTTCCTTTCTGTTATAAAGCACCCTTTCTTGTTCCTATGATATTTTAAAAACTGCAACCAGGCGACTACAGTCTCTCGCCAGTATTTTAACATTTCGTCAAATTTCGTGTACATTAGGAAGCATCCCCATCCCAAGTTTCATCAAGATTGCCACCTCTTGCATAAGTGGCTTTTCATATCATTTCTGGCATTCATCGAAAATGCGAGCACAGCCTCCATTACACACTGATAAGATTTTGTTTTGTTTTAGATTCTTTATGTAATTAGCCTTGTCCATTTATCTTTACTGTGTTTAGTCCTATCCAAAGTTCATTTAGTTTCTTCCTCTTTCCACTTCAGTCAATGTGAAACATATAGTACTTATTTCAAGATGTGCCCTTTGCTTTTCCCTGCAGGCGCTGGATCGCGACCCGCCGCGAGGTAAGGCGGTGTGGAAGGTGCGGGTGCAGGTGAGGGACGGGCAGGCGCTGTGGAGCCGCCAGGCCATGCAACGCTACCTGGCTAACAAGGCCAAGGCCACAAACACCACCACTACACACCATAACACTAGGCAACAGAGAAGAACAGCGCGTGACTTTGTGTTCAGTGCAAACAGTGGAAGGAAATCATATGGTGTGTATGGCATGAGGAAGAGATACGGCTGGACTAAAAGGAAGCACGTGTTATTAACAAGAAATGAAACATACACTGGAAGAGAAAATCAACACAGTAAGCTCGCAACTAAGAGCCCAGATGGAGTCCTCCGTGGCCAGGCCATAGCAAGTGTGAACAAAGAGGCCACCCAGCTGGAGTATGGTGTTGAGGCCAACCCGAGGGGCCAGAGGGCCAGGAGGTCAGGTGAAGGAAAAAGGAGATTTAGCGAGAGTGTGGAGGAGAACAAGAATGAGGAGGAAGCGAAAAACTTTATGAAATGGGCATCGGAAGATCAGGATGGGGAGGAAGCGAGGATCTTCAGGGAGTGGGTGGGGGATGAACAACGTGACTTATGTGGAGGCAACGTAACTGAGCCCGAGGGTGGACGTCAGGCTGGGGCAGGTCGGGGCTTGCATGGCCTTGGTGGATCGCTGGTACACGTAGCCGAGACGGAGGTCACCATCAGAGTGAAGGACGTCAACGACAACCCACCCGTCTTCCCCAACACAACCATGTTTGGTCTGGTGCAGGAGAACGGACCCATCGGTGAGTTGCCATATGGAGGGACAGTTTTACTCATGGATATCGGTGAGTAAATCCTGAGCCGTGATTCAGTAGGTAACTGATCATTCGTCAGAATCACTCACGATTTATGGTAAGTTAGCTCTGTATCTTTGGAAAAATAATCTTAAGTATATTTAACTTAAGGGTCTTCTAAGCTACTATATATTTTAGGGTGGTAAATCAGATGAAGAGATATTATAGGTGTGCAGTGTGTGAAGAATGGTGAAGGAAGGGTACGGTAGTGGTGAACAGTGAGGATATTAAAGATGCATGGAGAGAGCATTATAGCCGGTTGTTATTTGAGGAGTTTGACTGGGACAGGGAAGGTTTGGAGCCAGCAGATCTACAGTAGTGCTTGGCCCTTGGAGTTTGATTGACGTTGCTACTGTGAGTGAGACAATAGGCAGGATGCAGGTAG
The DNA here is from genome assembly GCF_032717465.1 of Coenobita brevimanus. Taxonomy (NCBI): domain Eukaryota; kingdom Metazoa; phylum Arthropoda; class Malacostraca; order Decapoda; family Coenobitidae; genus Coenobita; species Coenobita brevimanus. Next base: position 496,002 of record NC_137001.1, read on the forward strand.
GGAAGACAGCAGGTGTGTCTGGGTTGACTGCTAATATGTTGAAGGCCTCAGGAGATATAGGAGTGAGGTTAGTCACTGACCTGACAAGTATGATTATATATGAGTGTGTTGTCCCAGATGATTGGTTGAAGAGTGTAATTGTAAATGTGTACAAGGAGAAGGGTGATGCCCTGGAAAGAGGAAATTATAGAGGTATAAATCTTTTAAATCAGATAATGAAGGTAATGGAGAGAGTTCAAGAAGGTATGATTAGAGGAGTGAATATTGATGAGATGCAATTTGGGTTTATGCACCACTGATGCCATATTCATTGTTCGACAGCATCAGCAAAAATATAGAGGAAAGAAAGGGGAACTGTACTTTGTTTTTGTTGATTTGGAGAAGGCCTTTGACAGAGTCCCTAGAGAGGTGGTGAAGTGGGCAATGAGAAAGCTTGGGATGGAGGAGTGGCTGGTTAGGGAGGTTATGGCCATGTATGTGAGTGCTCGCACCCGGGTAAGAGTGAATGGAGATTTGAGTGATGAGTTTTCCGTGAATGTTGGTGTGCATCAGGGGTCAGTTTTGAGTCCCTTGGTGTTTATCATGGTACTTGAAGCCCTCGCACGTGACTTCTGAAATGGACTTCCGTGGGAGATGTTGTATGCTGATGATTTGTTGTTGACTGCGGAGAGTGAAAGGGAGGTGGCATTCAACAACTTACAATCTACTCCATATATTCTTAATACTTACCACAGTCCTTGTCTATTCACTCTGTCATATGCTTTCTCCAAATCCATGAAGGCCGCATACAACTTCTTTCCCTTCTCTAGAAACTTTTTCACTAAAGATCAAAGAATGAATATATGACCTAAACAACCTCTTCCTTTCCTAAAACCCCCCTTTCTTCTCCAACTAATTCCTCTGTTATTTCCCTAACTCTGTCAGTAAGTATCCTACCATATGCTTTTCCTATTACTCTAAGAAGACAAATGCCCTCATGATTACCACATACTTCTTTTTCCCCTTTTTCCTTTGTACAGGGGAATAATTATACTTGACTTCCAATCATCCGGGACTCATCCTTCCTCCCAGGCCAATCTGCATATCTTCCACACCCATTCTACTACAATCTCTCCCCCATGCTTCAGCATGTCACCACTTACTCCATCATTTCATGAGGCTTTCCCCATTTGAACTTTCTTCATCATTTCCACAACTTCCATCCTACTGATTTCTTCTTCTCTTCTCACATCCCTCCGTCTCTCAGCCATTCCCCAGCCACTTATACCGCATTACCTTCATTCTCTATGTTCAACATTTCGTTAAAGTGTTCTCTCCATCTGCTCACTTTTTCTCCCTTTCCACTGATAATCTACCATTTTTATATTTCACTCCCCGACTAACTTCTTTGGCACCCTGTCTAACTCTTCTTATCTCTTTCCAGAACATTTTTTTACATTCCCTCCACTTTACACTCAAGTTCCTTCCAAATTCCTAATGCACTCTCTTCGTACTCCTGCTAATCTTTTCACCTCTCACTTCCTCTCTACATACAACTCTCTCTTCCGTCTCTCAACTTCTTCCACGCCCCTGTTTCTTATCCACTCAATATATGCTTTCTTCTTTTGTGCCACAGCCTCTCTCACCTCTTCATTCCACCATGCTGTTCCCTGCACCCCTTTTCGTCTTCTCTTCACCCCACACACCACCTCACATGCTGCATAGATTTCTTCTGTGAATATCTTGCACACACCTTCCACGTCCCCCATCTGCTCCAATCCATATTTACCCAATCGCTCCTCCACTTCCCTTTTATATTCTGCCCTTTTTCCATCCTTTTGTAACCTTTCCACCTTCCTTGTATGAGCTACTTCCTCCTGTCCTTCTCTTTTTCCATTTCTTCATTTTGGTGGTCAGAGAGTCCACTTCCCCAGCCTCTATATGCTCTTGCATCTATTACATATATCCGCATATTTTCATGCACACATATATAATCAATTATTGACTTCTGTTCATTCAGTTCACCATCCACCCTTCTCATCATACGCCACGTATACCTGTGGATCATTTTGGGCCTGAAGAGGGTATTGGCTATCATCAACCCCTTTCCCGTCACAAATGTCCACTAAAGCACAGCCATTCTCATCCATATCTGCAGGCACACCCCACTCACCAACTATTCCATCCACCTTCACATTCCCTACTTTTCCATTCATGTCTCCAATCAAAAACACTCTTTCATTCCTTTCAAACTTTTCCATGCACACATCCACATTTGTCCAGAACTCTTCACTCACTCTGCTTGCACGATCTTGCATTGGCCCATACACGCACACAGTCACCCACATTTGTAGTTCAACTTTCAATCTTACCCATACAATCCTTGAGCCAACTGATCCATACTGTCTTATATTCTCCTTCTATCTGTTACACACAACAATACACACTCCTTCTATTGCCCTCTCATTCTCACCTACTCCCGTGCATATACCCCATCCATACTTCCATTCTCTCACATGCTCACCTCACCATTTAGTTTCAGTTAATCCACATACATCCACTTTTGCACCCTCACAGACCTGGACAATCTCTCTCTCTTTCACCTCATCATTCGCACCCCTTACATTCCATGTAGCTATCCGCACCATGTCCTTTGTTTGGTCCTTAGTCGTCACCTTTTGGTGAGTCCAGGTGTCTTGTTCGTATTTTTAGTTATTTGTTTTCCGGGGAGGGGCACTAACCCTCCACCAACCCACTTGTTGTCATGTAGGGAACACGTCCATTATCAAGAGAATAATTCGAGCATAACTCGTAAGCTCTGTGGGGAAAGTACAGTCGGTATCAGAAGTATTGTCGCCTCTTCTGCTTCTTTCCCCATGCAGTTTAAAAATCAGTGTGATGAAATCACAGCAACCAGAACTGATGACTTCATTTGGCCTGAGATCAGTGTCATAAGTGTCGTCTGCTGCATCTCCACCACACTGTTTTTCGAGGTCAGCGGAGAGACAGGCAGAAGAAATGACAGGAGTTATTATGCCGACTCTGCATAAGCTATTGTAATATGATTCACTGTACTCTGTATTTATTTTTTTTCTGGCTAGGCAATATAGCCATCATATATGTGTCTATGTATTCCACCAGGTTAACTGGACCAGTTGATGGACTTGCAGGACCGTCATCGAAATAATCTTATCATACATCAATCAATCAATCAATCAATCATTTCCTGTGGCACCCCACGGGATGCATAGGACCTCAATGAACTCTCTCCACCAATATTTGTCTCTTGCCATCTCCTTCAGGTCCCACCAACACTCCTCTCCTGCTTCTTTTTTCATTGTCCTCAACCAGGTTTCCCTCGGCCTACCTCTACCTCTTCTTCCTCTAGCAGTCCACTCCGGCACATCCTGTATTAAACTGCCTTCTTTTCTGTATATGTGCCCCATCCACTTCCAGCTAGACAGTCTCACATATTCATTAACTGGTTCCACTCTCGTAATATCCCTTACTCTTTCATTTGTAACTCTGTCTTGCCACTTTACCCCAAGAATCCTTCTCAGTATTTTATTCTCAAATCCTAATACTTTCTGATCTGTTGCAATTGTACTGTACCATGACTCATGCCCATAAATTAAAATTGGTCTAACCATGGACTTGTAAATTTTCACTTTAGTATGTACCGAAAGCATATTATTATTCCAAACAGATTTCAACATTCCAACAGCTCGCCAAGCCTGTCTAATCCTCTCCTCAGTTTCATTATTTAATGATCCATTAGATGATACAATCGTTCCCAGATATTTAAAGTTTTCTACATTCTTCACCACATTATTCCCAATTACACAATCGATTTGGTTCTCCACGTTCATATTAATAATTTCAGTCTTTCCACAATTTATTACCAATCCCACTTTTTCTCCTTCCTCCACCAGACAATCGAGCACCCTCTGCATCTCGTAAATACTTCCGCAAATCAGTACAATATCATCAGCATAGTCCAAATCCATCAGCTTCTTATTTTCTGTCCAGTTAATTCCTGCACCTGTTCTTACAACCTTTTTCATAACATAATCCATAACCAAAACAAACAACAATGGCGAAAGAACTCCTCCTTGAATCACTCCTGACCTAACTTGAAATGGATCACTCAAAGAACCACCCACCATTACCTTACAAAAAGTACCTTCATGCAGGCTTCTAATAATATTTACAAACTTTTCTGGTATACCATAGAATCTCATAATTTTCAACATAGCTCCACGTGAAACACTATCAAACGCCTTTTCAAAATCCACAAAACACATGTTAAGTGGCATTTTCATCTCATTAGCTTGTTGCATTAGATGCCTTACAATAAAAATCTGATCATTACAACCTCGACCCTTTCTAAATCCCGCTTGTTCTTCTCTTAAAATTTTATCAATTACTGGCTCTATTCTGTTCAACAAGATTTTGGAAAAGACTTTTGCAACTACAGGTGTCAAAGTTATCCCCCTCCAATTGCCATACACACTTAAATCTCCCTTTTTTGGTATTTTTATAATCACTCCATTTTTCCACTCTTCTGGAATTCCACCATTATCCCAAGCCACATTAAAAAGTTTCAAAAGCGCATTCATCAACTCGTCATTTTCCACCTTAAGCATTTCAGGGAATATTCCATCCTCACCTGGTGCCTTAAAATTCTTTAACTCCTTTATAGATTTTGCTACCTCTTCCAAAGTTATATCCCCTGTTTCTATCTGCAAATCTCTCTCGGCTGGCAAAATGTCCTCTTCAGCTGGGATTGGTCTATGTAGAACAGATTCAAAGTGCTCTTTCCATCTTCCTTTTATATCCAAATCTTTAGTCATCAAATTGCCATTTCTATCTCGTACAGGTATTTCCTTCCTTCTCCTTTCAGTCCCAGTTAACTCCTTTATGGCCTGATACGCTACTCTTGTGCTCTGACCGTCATTTTTACTTAATTTAATTTCTGTCTCTGTCGCCTTTTCATCATATAGTCTCCTCTTATCACGTCTAACGAGTCTTTTTACTTCAGAATGTAAACTCCAGTACTTTGCTCTAAGTACTTCAACTACCTGGCCATCAACATGTTGTTCTTCACTTCTTAACTTAGCCTCTTTCCTTTTCTGAATTACATTCCATGTTTCATCTGACATCCACTTTTTCCTTCTCGCTTTTCCCTTTTTCTTAATAGTAACCTTAGCACTCTCATGCAAAACCTCTTTTACCTCTCTCCACATTTGATTAATATCATTGTCTTCAGATTCCATCAAAGTCTGCAGGACTAGAAACCTATTTCTACATTCGCACCGAAACTTTTCCCTCGTGCTCTCATCACTTCTCAGCTCATCAAAATCATAATTATTACCTCCTGTACAATTACCATTAACGTTTCTCTTAAGTTTTATTTTAATCTTTGACACAACAAGTTGATGATCACTACCTATATCTGCCCCCTCCTTACGCAAACATCTTGCAAATAACTTCTATGCCTTCTGCTAATTGCAATGTGGTCAATCTGGTTACAATATTTACCACATGGTGAAATCCAAGTAGTCTTATGTATTTTTCTATGCTCAAAGATAGTTCCACCAATTATAAGGTCATTTGCCAAACAAAAGCTTGCAAGTCGCACCCCATTTTCGTTTCTTATACCAACACCCTCCTTACCCATACAATCTTCAAAGCCATCCCTACTACTGCCAACAATCGCATTAAAATCACCAGTGCAAACTAACACATCATGTCTTGCCACTCTGTTCACTACATCCTGCAGCTTCTCATAAAAGTCATCCTTCATTTCATCAGCAGCCTCATTTGTCGGAGCGTACCCTACAACCATACTGATATTACCATGGTCAGATTTTAAGCGAGCATCATACATAGACAGAATAATAAAAGTTAGCATGCATTTTCAATTAAGAAACTCGAGTATATGTCATATTATATAGATTTTCACCCATAGACTTTCCCCTTCTCCACCTTTCTTACCCCCACTCTCCTTACCCCCAACCTCCATATCCCCTCCCTCCTTACCCCCACCCTTATCGCCCTTATCCTTCTTGAGCCCTCTCCCCACCGCTTCTTACAACCCTCACAAAAGACAGCCAGTGGCAATTCCCAGAAATTAACCAAATATTGTTGGGAGGTTCACAGCCAGATTAAATTATCTGGAGGATTTTTGAATGATTAAATTTTAGTTAAGGTCCAAGGCTGAGGTCAGACTTTCCCAAATGTTCATTTTGCAGTATACAGGGAATTGGCATTATTTTTAGTCAGGCTAAACAGCCAGTCCTTCCCTTTGACGTTTTAAGATGTTAGGTTTCTCTCTCTCTCTCTCTCTCTCTCTCTCTCTCTCTCTCTCTCTCTCTCTCTCTCTCTCAGTTTTTCACTCCCTCACTCTGTCAGTGTCACTTATTATCCCCGCCGAAGGAGTTGAGGACGTTATGTATTCATCCTTGTTTGTCTGTCTGTTTGTCCACAAGATATCTATTAAAAAAAAAATGCTGATGGATTTCATCGAAATTTTGGGAATATCCATCATGGGCCAAAGATGAGTTGCTCAAATTATTGTGGTGGTCTGAGGTGTCTGGTGTAAGCGTTGGTGGAGGTATGCGCTCCCTGAGTGCTGTATTCTTGTTTTCGTATTCACTAACACGTTCAGTCATCCTCATGCTATCTCTTTCACACACATTAACTCGCATCCACACTCAGTCACTCACACTTTTTCGTCCCCTCGCACTAACACACTCACTCACATCCTCCCACGCACACTGCAACACTCTTATATTCATTTTCACACTCAGACTATAAGTAATGCATTGTTTGTGTACCTAACTTATACTTGCTTTGTCAGTTATCCACTTCCTCACTTACTTTCTCACTCATTCACTTCCTCACTCACTTTCTCACACATTCACTGACTCACTCACTTTCTCACTCATTCACTTCCTCACTCTCTGACTCATTCACATCCTGACTCTCTTTTTCACTCACTCATTGTTTCACACTCCATCTATCACTTGCTCTCACACATCTGCATATTATCACTAACTTTCTCACACTTTTATCTAACTCTCACTCCACTAATAAATATTAATCCTTACCCTCTCATTCCCTGACACTTTTCCTCACACTTACTGCCTCTCACATTCACTCACTCGCACTCCCTCAACTTTCATAATCTTACACACCCAGTCTCGCACTATTGTTGACATTCACAGTCACTCGGTCTAATTTCTTCCTTATCCTCATTCACTCACCCTCAGTCACTCAGTTATCAACTCATACTGACTCTATCACTCACTCTTTCTTTTTCACTGTCTCTCTCACTTGGCCTCCCTCAGTCTCATTACTCTTGCAGCCATGCACAAATTTTCTCAGTCAAACTTCTATTTTCACTGACTTGAATTCTTCCTTTCAATCCTCTTTACACTTTCCCAGTTTGCAATACCAACATTCACTCCTATATACACCCACACACTCTCAATCTCACTCACTCAGAGTCCCTCACGCTTATTCTCAAATCCACATCTTTTTTTTTTTTTTTTTTTTTATGTGTTCGACTCTGGGCATAGGCTTCACAGCCTGCTATCAAGGCCCAGTAGTCCTCGTACATACCATACACCTCTTCATGTCACCACTTCGGCGCTAACACCCACCGTCCATATTGAATACATGCTAGGGCTGTCTCATACAGGACTGGTGTGTTGGTATTAGCGGGGGTATTTTTACGACATGTCGGCGGGTCTTCTGGTAGATCAGTAAAGCCTGCTTTAATGAAATTCAAATCCTTAAACTGTTCCCTGCCCCAGCGGAGATTTGAACCTGGGTCCGTTAGAACGGCAGGCCACGTCTCTACCGATTGAGCCACTGGCACAGTCACTCTTTCACATAAACACATTCACCGTCTCACACCCCCATTTACTTACACAGTCACTTTCTCATGCTCCTGTTTACTCTGCCTCTCCCTCACTCATTCCCTGTCACATTTACTCTCACACTCAGTTTTACAAAGTCTTACATATTTTCACATCTTTACTCACTCTTGTACAGTTACTCTCGCATAGACTACTACTACCGCCTCCCCCCCCCCTCTCTCTCTCTCTCTCCCTGTCCTCTACTGCATTATTTCCTCTCTAAGTCTTCCTCACACACTAATCCTCTCATATATTCCTTTTGTTTCTAGCACTTCCATTTCCACACAGTTCAGTCATTTAATCTCAGTTACACATAAATTCCAGGGAATGTGATATATATAGTTTAACCCATTTCACTTCAGTAAAGCCAGACATCTGCTTTATTATAGTTTAACGTAATAAAGTGTACGTAATTTATTTTTACTTTTGTGTTATATACCGCTCATGGATTTGATAATGTCTCAGATCTCAGACGGAGGAGTTGTAATACACGAAACTAAAGGGTCTTATTATTTCCCTTTTTAATACACGAAACTTTCAACGGTTTCTTTATTTCCCCTTTTAATACACGAAACTGTTCAGGGTTTTATTATTTCCCTTATTAATACACGAGACTTCAAAGCGTTTCATTATTTCCTTTTTTAATACACGAAACTTCCAAAGGTTTTATTATTTCCCTGTTTAATACACGAAACTTTCAACGGTTTCTTTATTTCCCTTATTAATACAGGAAACTTTAAATGGTTTTATTATTTCCCGTTTTAATACAGGAAACTTCAAAGGGTTTTATTATTTCCCTTTTTAGGAATCCTGCCACCCTTGTAAACAATGACATCTTCCGTTGTATCTCTTTGTCATGACTTTGGTTCAGCACATGTTCGGTAAAGTTCAGTTCACGTTTGATAAGGTTCAGCACATGTACGGCAAAGTTCAGTTCATGTTCAGTAAAGTTCAGCACGTGTTCGGTAAAGTTCAGCACGTGTTCGGTAGAGTTCAGCACGTGTTCGGTAGAGTTCAGCACGTGTTCGGTAGAGTTCAGCACGTGTTCGGTAAAGTTCAGCACGTGTTCAGTAAAGTTCAACAGGTGTTCAGTATGATTTGGCAAACATGACAGTGTTTGAAGTGTGGACAATTATTATTCTCTGGACACATTTAGTTACATTCACAGCAAACGGAGTAGATATAAAACATTCATTATTATTCAACTTACCATTTTACTGTACATATGGAAGTGAAAATTTAGAAGGAAACAAAATAGAGTCATCTGAGAGGAGCATTTGGAGTTACGTATGAAAGACAGACTGACAAATGAGAAAGTGAAGGAACGTTGTGGTGTGGATGTGGATGTGGTAGAAAGCGTTAGGAGAAATACACTGAGGTAGTTTGGCTATGGGAAGAGGATGGAGCATGAGAGACCAAGAGGGTGAGTGAGGTGGAGGGGGAGAGGGAGGGGGAGACCGAGGATGGGATGGAGGATGACGTAGAGAGGTATATAAAAGGGAGGTGTAAGTTGGGGGAAGGGCAACGAAATGGCAGGGGACAAGGCGACATGGAAACGATTTGGTTTTGGCCACCCTTAACGGGATTAAGGCGTCTGGCTAGAGATAGAAAGACGTTGTTATGATGCTTGTGATCGTAAGTTTCCCTCCCCTGCTTTCCGCCAGACTTATCTGTGGCACAGGTGGCGGCCTGGGACGCTGACGATGACTCTGAAGGCTCCAACGCCAGGGTCTCCTATGGTATCCATAAAAATGCCATGTGCGAACGCACAGGAGAGCCCTTATTCTCCATAGACCCCAAGACCGGCCTGGTGCGGACGGCTGTCTGCTGTCTGGACCGAGAAACCACGACCCATTACCAAATCCAGGTGGTGGCCACAGATGGTGGTGGCCTGCAGGGTGAGTAATGGTTAATTCAAGCTTGTACCCAGCAGCAGTTCAAGCTGTGGCTGGGGAAGATGACTGGCTCCATAATGAATGCTACATGATTACGACTGCAACATAATTATATTAACGCTGAGGATGTCATCCCAAAGTCAACACCAAGTAATCATGTTATGAATGACCTATAGGTAGTGCATCAAGTCCCATATCTATGTATTTATTTATCTATCTGTCTATCTATCTCTGTCTATATCAGTATTAGATAGATACACAGATATAGATAGATATGGGACTTGATGCACCAACTTTAGGTGCTTCTACGGCTGATTTTGAGTAGAAAATACTTTGCCAGTATGGGTCCAGTTCTAAGCTGTTCCGGAGCAACAGTTGCTGATGTCCTTCTGGAATTACTTTTGAGGGAAACCATTCTTGCCCATAAGGTCATCAGTAACTGGCAACTGTAAAGGCTGAGAATTGAGTCCATGTTGATAAAGCATTTTTTTTTTTTTTTACTGGATCACCTTCTACAGATTGTGTGTGTGTGTGTGTGTGTGTGTGTGTGTGTGTTGTGTGTGTGTGTGTGTTTATCCCTCCTCTGATCCTAGGAACGGGTGTGGTGGTGGTGCGTCTGGCTGACGTCAACGACAACGCACCTCAGCTGGAGCAGAAGCTGTGGGAGGTGGAGGTGGACGAGACGTGGGGTGTTGGTCCCCCTGATAATTCCACAGTCCTCGAGATCTCCGTCCTTGACCCAGACACTTCAAACTATTTCCACTACCGAGTGAGTTACCTTCTTTCACAAACAGAACCAGTGATACCATGTGGTAGTGATAGAAAATATTATTGGCCATAATATATCCTTGAATTAATATTTATTTATCATATAATGGAGGACAAGTGTTTCATGGCACTGTAATCTGTGTCTGCCTTAGGTTGTTCATGCCAGTGGGTGGGGCTGGCAGCACTTCGGTGTGAGGTCAGTGGGTGCCGTGGGTCACATCTACGCCCACCAAACACTGGACTACGAGGATGAAGCTCACCGCCGGGGCTTCCGCTTCATGGTGCAGGTCACTGACAGGGTGTGTGTTGCTTGGGCTAAGGGTCATCAACAGTAGTTCAGCATGTCAAAGTCCATCACTGCTGAGGGTTCCTTTACTCGATTACAATATCGCAGTTTTGACGACAGTCTAAACCTTTCTCATTTTAAGCCAAATGCCAAACAACATCTGAATTTTCCTCTAGCAGAAACCTCCATTCAATCTGTAAATAATTTTGTAAAATATGGGCTACCATGTGCAGTCGATTCAAAAAAAGAATCATGCAGAAGGGGTGCAGTGATATCTGAAATGACGAGTATTGCTTGCAGGTTCTAAAGAAGATTTATCTATTATCATCTAAGCATGATTATAGTAATTATACCCAAGCACTGTTACAACCACACCATGTATAGCAACTTAATCAAAGCAGGTGTACCAGCGATGAGTAAAATTATTGGGCTTTTTTTCAGTACTCAGTGGCGTCATATTGATTCATACCAAATGTGCGCCAGTAGTTTTTTGTTTTTTAACTGTATCTAATGTTAGGGATTACTGATCACATCATTGGGTCAAAGTTGGTTGCATATACCATTACTGCTGCATCCCAGAGAACCACTAGCAGTCACGGAAGGAAAGGAGGGAAAAAAGTTCTCACTCGAGGACCCATATCATTGTGAACTAAAATGTTTTAAACCTCTTTCCTTACTAATATATTTTTGCATCAGTGTGGTTAAGATACTGGTGTGCTTTATTTGTGCAAAGTATGCCGACATTAAAATGATTTGGATTGTAACTTGCAATAAGCAAAATATATTGCTTAGGAAGAGGCACTACAAACCATGTGAACCCCAAGACACCGCCCTCTGTCTCATGATTTCACCAGAGATCTGTTGCTTAGGGTCGCGGTGGGTGGGAGGACGCCCGGCACCTGGACTCTGCGTGGGTGGTGGTGCGGCTGAGGGACGTCAACGACAACCCACCGCATTTCACCCGCCAGAATGTACACATCACTGTCAGGGAAGACGCCAAACCTGGCACCCTCCTTGCCTCCTTCCCTGCACAAGACCCAGATGACGTAAGTCACTTGGCTGTCAAACACCCATTCTGTGTAGCTTTGGAATACTGTCTCTCTCTCTCTCTCTCTCTCTCTCTCTCTCTCTCTCTCTCTCTCTCTCTCTCTATTTATATTTATATTTATATTTATTTATTTATGTACCGGTATATATAATAGTGTACTCAGTACAGTGTACTCCATCAGTATGTTGTAGGGTCGGTATTTGTCTTCATACTTAACAGAAATTTAGTAGTTGTCCCTGAGTTGTACCAAATGAAAACTACAATAGTATTTCATTGCTGTCAGTCAAGAAATGGACACTGTTAAAGGCTGATATCTGCTTAGCCTTTCAGAAAGCAGGTACCCATATAAGTGTTTTATTCTCGCCACCACTAGACAAGTAAATTTAGCTGTTCGAAGCCCCTGTCAATGAAAGAGTTAGTTTTAGAATTTCATGAGAAATGAATTTTTATCCCTTGGCTTTGTAGGGTGGGCATCAGGAAGTTGATTATCGTGTGGAGGGTGGGTGGGGCGCTGTCAGTGTGGATTCTGCAGGTGGAGTCAGCCTGCACAGTGCCTTGGACCGTGAGGCTCCTGATGGCGCTGTGGGTGTGGCCAGGATCCTGGGCGTGGACTGTGGCCACCCACCCCTCACCGCCACTGCCACCCTCACTATCACCCTCACCGACGTGAACGACACCCCACCCCTCCTCCTGCCACCCACCCTTTTCCACGTCACTGAGGATGCAGCCCCAACCCGCCTGGGGGTCCTCACGGCCACTGATGAGGACGTGTGGGCATTGGGCCATGGCCCGCCATTCACACTGTCTCTAGCACCAACCAACCCACAGCATATCTTGGACAACATAGCCCTTGACTTCGATTCCCGTAAGTATTAGACGGTAAGTTCATCACATGCATTTGTCTTTATGTGAAATGTCTTTTACCCAGTGATATACTGTAATTAACTATCAGCAGCAAGTACAAATAATCCATCCATCCATCAGCCAATCCTACATTGCCCCATGAGGAGCGTAGAAGCCCGGGGTTAGGCAGTTGGTCCCCACATTTAAGATGAGTGACCAGCCTCACTCATCCCTGAGTGGCATTACATGAGCAATCAACACCAACCACCCTTTGGATATAAACCTTCACCGGCTCAATCCGATTGGAACGCTATAATTACCCACTAAACCACCAGGCACCAAAATTTGGTCATATGGTTATCACCCAGGGTGCGGATGCTCAAAACTTTAGTCCCGGTCGTTGCTCGCCAGCTCGGGACTAAGTCATCACCTGTGTTCACAATGGCTGCCGTCTGCGATGTTCAAAACAGTATGGGCGCCATGTTGTGACGTCAGCGGGACTATCTCTGGTCGGAACTCCATCAAAATTTACGACTGGTACCAAGCAGTCCTAAAGTCCATTCAGCACGGTCGTAAGGAAGCTTTGAGCCTCTGATCAGCGTTATCTACCCCTCAAAACATTAGTTAAGGTGTCTGTAATACATACAAGCATAAAGCGGTATTCTATTATGGCAAGGATCCCAGGGAACTCTCTCATGCATGATTTGTGCTTGGTTATCGAGTTTTAAGTGACGCTATTGAGGCCTCTTATGAATTGTAGATGTGCAGCATAATTTTATCTCATGAGACTGTGAAAGCCTCCCTATGATGCCACATACTTGCTATAAAATGTAGGCTACTCATATATTTTCATTAGGTATGGCATGTGAACTGCTTTTCTTCTACAAACCCTCGTTCTAAGTTAGATGTGGGCAGATTTGGTATTTTTTCCGGTATATTACAGTTTAGGACACTACTGGAATTTCACATTTTAACCTCCATTCTCTGGAGTATGCATATTGAATTCCAAAGGTGTCCTAAACTGTTAATTTACCTTTTTTTTTTTTCCCCTTTAAGGACTTTCATTAGCTCAAAATTTTATTATGCCCAGTATGTGCTGTGAAGTGATAAGTTAGGGTCTTTAGGTAAGTACAGGGTAAATGTTTACAAGTGCACCTGCCTTATGGTAATGAATTTGATATAGCTCAATAGGTACATCTTGATGTCTGCGTCAAATCATTCTAATTCATCCATGGTAAAATAAGTCTTTGAGATATTAACGAAAACCCACCACCACTTTGCACTTAGCTTAAAACCTAACCTAACCCACCCTAGTCTAATTAGAAGCCTAACCTAACATTACTTAACTGGACCCCACTGACCTAAAAACAACTTATCACCGTAATCATGAGGCCTTGGCTTGACAACCTCCAAGCAGGTTTGGGGTTTAGGTTAGGTTAGTTAATTTAGGTAGATTAGGTTAGATTGGGGCTAAAACTTTGTTGGATGGGCCTAACGGTTATTAACAAATATAAAATCTGTCAAAGATTATAAGTTAGAAAAGAAAAACATTGCAAAACAGGTCTTAAGGAAAAAAATTCCAGTTTATTGACTAAACAGAATGCTTGAATTTAGTTTTTACGTCCGAAACATCACGTTCAATTCGACTGACAGCATTGACAGCATCAGTAACATACTGCCAAGCTGCCGCCTTCATCCTGACTCCTGTTGAGGCACTGTCAAATGAAAATTTTCCCAATATAAAGTCTTGCTTCTCTGCAACACATGTTGCCATAGCCAGCAGCTCTGCATCAGTAAAGTTTGGGCGCCGAGGTCTCTTGGCTTTAGGTTCACCTTCCATCGTGAAGTAGGTTAGTATTAGCAGACAGACAGGCGTGTGGCGAGTATCTAGACTGTGGCGGTGATATTTGTTGTTACCAGCATGCACGAGTTGTCTGTTTAGAAACAACCTCCTTGATTTGGTATTATTGTATAATTACTCCCGTACAGCACCGGGCACATTTTCTTCCATTATCTTACTTTGAATATGATACTTAGCAACGCAGAGTGTGTCCTACTCGTCGCAAAATTTCATTTTACTAGTTTAATTAACCACTAACTAATGTACCTGGCAGAGGCGGGCGGACATGTTGACGGAGTGGAAGCTAGGATATTATGTGTGTTCGTGCGTGCGTTTGCAAGGGTAGGGTGTGTGTTAGTACGTGCATTACCGCTGCGTGGGTGGAACTGGGCATGTAAGTCGGCTTCAACCAATCACATTCAATAGACAATAGCCAATCAAGTGCATCCTTTTCATTTCCCCTCGAATTTCAAATTTTGAAACTTCGTCAGTCCCCTGAACTAAGTCATTGCGCTATGGCGGTCTGTAATTGGTGCGAGATAAATTACATGAAAGCTTTCGCTACGTTTTATGAAAACGAAGATAGTGCCATATCGTTCTTGAAAGACCATGGAGTAATTAGATCTACAGTTCCAAAGTGCCCAGAACATAATACAGACTTAGTTTTTTGAGAAAAAGACAAGATCTGGCGGTGTAGGCATACTTTTTATTTGAATAAGACCAAGAAAAGAAACGGACGACTCTCGTCCTGGACCCTCGTATCTCTAGGTAAGCATACCCCTAGGATAGGTTGGGTTAGGTTAGGTTAATGTCAGGGGGGTCTGGGGGGCGGAGCCCCCCAGTTAGGAAACACGGCCAGGCTGGGGGGTCTGGGGGGCGGAGCCCCCCAGTTAGGACACACGAGGTCGATAAGAAGCTTAATATTATATTTTTCTGTGGTTTTTGATGCGATTTGAGTTGTTTTTTACTTCACTTTTTTGGGAAAATGCTTGATTTCACCAACTTGTCCAATCAAAGTTCATGATTGGAAAAGAGGGGAAATGAGGCATTTCCGACGAAAATGAAAGTCAGAAACATTCGATATCGCGTCAAAAACTGCCAGAAAAATATATTGCACTACCTAGGGGGTGTATTGTCCACTTGTAAAAATTTACCGGTTTAAGTATGGTTAGGTTAGGTTTATTTCAACAAGGTAAGGCTTTTGCATGGAATTTTCATTTTCCCAGTATTTTCAGCGTAATTCATTTGAATTTGACCTTCATTTCTGTCGGAAATCACTCGTTTTTGCGTAATCCAACCTGCCAGAACCTCCTGTTCAACAGTGAAACATTGGGGGTGGGGGGGTGTAACTCAAAAACGAGTGATTTCCGACAGAAATGAAGGTCAAATTAAAATGAATTACACTGAAAATACTAGGAAAATGAAAATTCCATACAAAAATGGCGTGCGGGAGTAAAAGTAAAAATTTA
Source organism: Coenobita brevimanus (assembly GCF_032717465.1). Taxonomy (NCBI): domain Eukaryota; kingdom Metazoa; phylum Arthropoda; class Malacostraca; order Decapoda; family Coenobitidae; genus Coenobita; species Coenobita brevimanus. Next base: position 512,055 of record NC_137001.1, read on the forward strand.
CCCTTGATTCTCATTGGGTGCCTTTTTTTGTTACACTGATTCTCATTGGTTGCTATCAGATCACCTGGCGAACTGCCTGCCCTCTGCCGCTTGATGGGACTAACACTTATACCCACCCTACGACTGACCGCTTCTCGTTTGAACATTGGTGGAGGTGGTCAGTCATAAGGCGGGAATAACTTAAGACGGGACTAGAGGAGCGACCACCGACGGCGGGACTGAGATATGACCAGTTTTGAGCATCCGGCCCCAGCGTAGTAAATGGTTTCCTGGTGTAAATTATAATAATTGTGCTGTATGCTAAATTTTCCATTGTTACCAAAGAAAATGTGTGAGAGTGAACAGAGGTTTAGTGAACGATGCGGTATCACTGCCCAGGCCAAACAAGGGTGAATAGTGTTCCCTGGAATGTTCATTGTTAACATGAATTTAATTATGAAAGTTCTGGTTGTGAGTTACATCACAGAGTCTGGAACAACTACTGTCCTGGGTGGCAAAAGAGGACTTCTGAAATGTCAAGTTTATCTTTAATTAGGTGTGTATAGAACAAACCAAATAAGAACCATCGATAGCTCCCCAAAACATGGAATGTGAAAATAATTGGATTATTGTGCAAAACAGTCTGCCTGCCAGTCTTGTAGGTCTTCATGCAGCTTAATGGGATGACTGGGATGGTAAAAAAAAATGAGAATAGGGTCGATGATAACAGGAATGTTTGAGGGTATGGGTGATGTCAACGAAAGTGATCAGATGAATACATGGCACTTTGTGGGGCAAAAAGTAAGAAACCTGGTAAGAAAGCTGAGTACCCGAAAGTGTTAATGGAGACTGGAATGAATGTCGTGTGTGTCATGCACATAACAAGAAGTGGAAATGTCTCTAATTTGATGGTTTCAGAAATAGCTATGGAGCTGCCTTGTGACTGGAATGCGGAATTGAAATTTTCAAAAATTTATAGAGTAGGCCTAGGTTGATGGATTTCTTGTTTGATGTTACTCACTGGATTTGGTGATACCTACTTGGCTGTACCTACTTCCGCGTTTCCTACTCTGGTTCCTAGACTATTGCATCCTATGTGTGTTTGGTGGAATACTATAAATGATTATGGCGACCATGATCCACAATCTTATTCTAATTTTCCGAAGAAAATTGTAATTGCCCATTCACTTTACCGACATCATCGGCACAGCATCATAGTATATTTACCTGACAGCTTTATGATACAGCAAGTGTTTAGCTAATCATTAACGAACACTAGGTTTACATGTCCCGGTACTGTATACGTCAGGGAAGGTACGAGACATTGTGTAGACGTGAACCAACTTCATAGCTGAGGTATCTTGTCAGTCACAGGAAAGTATGGCTTGTCATGAAAAACGAAAGCAAGCTATCCAGCATAATCTGAGTGACAGAAAACTCTGTATGGTCTGTTTTTCTGTGGATGTGCTTACAGATATTCATGACTTTTATCATCAGAGATCATACTCTTTATCATTTAGCTCACCTTTCTCTGCATCATCCTCATGTATCATTATTCTTGCCAGTCTTCTTTGCCACACTTCATATATCCACTATAACGTGACATTCTATGGTAATCATGTGCAACAGATCTTGACAGTGGTCGAGGCGGAGCCGAACTGCGGACGGCGGCCACACTGGACCGCGAGCAGTATCCCCAGTTACTGGTGGCAGTGATTGTGGCTGATGCTGGCGGCCTCACCGCTACTCACACTGTCACTGTCGTTGTTGATGACATCAATGATAATCCCATGCAGCCGGGTACAAAGACCGTTTACCTGTGGAAGCCTCAGGTGAGTTCTGGCATCATCTTGACTGAATATTGAATAGACTGCAGTTTGTCTGCCCGTTACCCAAGAATAATGACCTATATAATTTACTTCAGCTTAAGACAATAATTTTAAAGTGATATGAGTCAGGAGGCGTGGGTAAAAGTATAAGACAGAGTGCACATTACACATTGTGAAAGGTTTGTGAAATGATGTTCAGTTAGAAAAGCTTAGGATGTTGACTCACTGATTAAAGCTGGGAGTATCTTCCTATTTCGGGAACTGTTCTCGTTTAAATACTACCTGTTGAACTCTCAATAAAAGTATATTATTGTACTACATTTAGAATGGACTGTGGTCATTAGCTCAGATATGTACTATTTAGAATGGACTGTGGTGATTAGCTCACATATGATCACGGTTAATACTTCTTGATACGGAACATGGTCACAGGAATATTGAGTGAATCCAGACCTGTACCTCTGTATAAGCAAATTTTCAACCAGTAGCACCTGGGTGTCATCTTCCACAGAATCAGACCAATATGAATGAAACATTTTTGTTGACTAGGATTTTGTTGACTAGGATTGAATATTGGCCTACTGCTCGAAGAAGCCAAAGGAACATTAAAGATGGGTCTAACTCTAACATGATGACAAAGGGCTGGAAGAATAATTGTGTCAGGAAGAATAATTGTCTATCTATCTATATAACTAGGCTGCTTCCCCCAAGGAAAAGGAGGTAGCCGAGACAGGACGACACACTCCCCATTTACTCATCCATTCAAACATATTCATTCGCATCTTAGCCCCAGAGGGGAGAAGGGATAGATCCTCACCGCACCACACTGCACAAGGGTCAACTGCGCAGTGCAATCAGTGACATCCGCAGCAGGGCCCGACAGCAGAGCTGGTTTACCCCTACCACATCATAATAGACCCATCCCCTAACCCGCACCTGACCTGACTAGCTGATCAGATCGAATGTGGGAATATCCCCTCAGGGCTGCGTCATCATTTATTCATTCACAATTTCTCTCCATTTATTTCTGTCACGCACAGCCACTCTTCCATGCTCAACAGACATCCCTCTCGCACCCAGTGCTCTCTTCACACTGTCCATCCATCCTATTCGTGGTCTTCCTCTCAGCCTTACACCTATCACATCAGATCTAGTTATCTTTTTCACCAATCGCTCGTTATCCATTCTCTCCATATGCCCAAACCATCGCAACACCCTCTGCTCAACTCTACCAGCCACATCCCGAACAACTTCAGTTCTCCTTCGCACTTCATCATTTCGCACTTGATCCATACGCATCACTCCACACATACTCCTCAGACACCTCATCTTCATTACATTCAAACTTTTCCTCTCTGTTACACTCATATTCCATGTTTCAGCCCTATATAATGCAGTCGGTACCACAACACCCTCATACAGCCTTCACTTTACATCCATTCTAAGCGAACGACATCTAACACCTTTTTCATTCCTCCCAGCACCTTACCTACTTCATTTATTCTAAATTTCACTTCTGCATCTATTCTTCCATCCACAGCAACATGTGACCCTAAATATTTAAAACACTCTACCTCCTCAAGCAACTCTCCATTCAAAACTATATTCATCCCCCTACCATCTACCAACCTCGTACACTTCATCACTTTACTCTTATTCTCATGTACTTTCAATTTCCTCCTTTCTCACACCCCTCCAGACTCCTCTACCAACTGTCTCTGTCTTTCCTCTGAATCAGCCACCAATGCAGTATCATCTGCAAACAGCAGCTGCTTCAGATTCCACTCTCCACCATCAACATTCACCAGACTCAGACCTCCACCTAAAACTCTTGCATTCACCTCTCTTACAACACCATCCATATAAATATTAAACAACCAAGGTGACATCACACATCCCTGTCGCAGCCCCACTCTCACGGGAAACCAATCACTCACAGCATTTCCCACTCTTACACACGCTCTACTATTTACATAAAAACTTTTCACCCTTTTTAGTAACCTACCATCAAGTTCATACAATCTTAAAACAGTCCACAAAGCCTCCCTATCAATTCTATCGTACGCTTTCTCTAAATCCATGAATACCCAAAACACATCCTTGCCTTTCGCTAAATACTTTTCACAAACTTGTCTCACAGTGAACACCTGATCCACGCATCCCCTCCCTCTCCTAAAGTCACACTGCTCATCACCAATCACTCCCTCTGTACCCTCTCTAACTCTCTTAATTAACACTCTACCATACACCTTACCTACAACACTCAACAGACTTATACCCCTAAAGCTGGTACATTCATACTTATCACCCTTGCCTTTATACAACGGAACAACACAAGCACTTGCGCAGTCAATTGGCACCATACCTTTCACAAAGCACACATTCAACAATCTTACAAACCAGTCAACAATAGTCACTCCATCACCCTTCAGGCATTCCACAGCACACCCATCCATACCTGTAGCTTTCCCTGTTTTCATCTCCTTTACTCCCCTCTCCACTTCCTCCTTCGTGATCAAAGAATCATTCAACTCTCCCAACACATTTATTCCTTGCACCCATCCATCCGCCACAATCTCAGCCACCCTTTCCTCCTCTACATTTAACAATCTTTCAAAATACTCTGCCCATCTCTTCCTTACTGCATCCACCTCATTTAACTTCCTTCCATCTTCTGCTTTTACTCGTCCTTCCTTCCCAGACTCTCCCTTTCTCATCCTTTTAATCTCTTTTCAGAAAATTTCCATATTCTGTTGAAAAATTTCAGTCAGCCGCCTATCCCACCTCTCATCTGCTGCCACTTTAGCATCACGCACAGCCCTTCTCGCCCTATTCCTCTTTTCCTTATACCTTTCATATGACACCTCATCCTTCCTCTGCAGCCACACTTCATATGCACGTCTCTTCTCAGGCACAGCCATACTTACTTCCTCGCACCATTATTCACTTCCTTTTCTTACACCACCACCCACAAGTCTCTCACCACACAGCTCTTCTGCATGCCCCACCACAGCACTCTAAACAACTGCCATTCTGCCTCCACACTACCATTTTCCTGATCTTTCACTGCGGTCAACTCACCTTTCAATTTCTCCTGATACTCTATCATTTTCTCTCTTTTATCCAACTCACTCACTTTCAAAACCTCCCTGCCACACCTAACCCTCCTAGCTGTCACCCATCTCTTACCTACTCTTAACTTTCCCTCCACCAGGTAGTGGTCAGACATACCTCCACCCTCCCCTCTCAGAACTCTCACGAGAATCCAACAATCTTCCTATCACATTCCTAAACACAACCACATAGTCCATCAATGCTTTATCCACAACCATTCCACCCTCCTGTCTCACCCATGTATACTTATAAATATCTTTCTTCTCGAACAGCGTATTTCCAATCACCATCTCTCGCTCAACACACATCCCTCTCATTCGTTCCCCATTTTCATTTCTTCCAGGCACACCATGCATACCAACTACACCTTCAACTGCTACATTTCCCACTCTAGCATTCAGATCTCTCATCATTACCACATTCACATTCGCTCCAAAACTCTGCAGACGCTCATCAACATCATTCTAGAAAGACTCCCTCTCTTCTTCATCCTTTTCACTAATTTAATTGTACTGGTAGTAAATGATGTGGAATAGCGAGAAACTCTGAGGGTGACTAAAGACTACGTGCTAGATTACGTGAGATTAGCGACAGTAAGTGACTAGAGGCATTGAGCTGATAAAATAAGCAGGTGAGAGAGCAGGCATTCATAGTGGTAGCCTACCAAAGAAATTGATGAATAATGTACACAGATTCTTGAAGGATGAGGTAGAGGATGGCTTTGTAGAACATTTAAAATAGGGCAAAAGCCAAAGGTGTACTTTTCGTATATTTTCATTGATTTGTCTGTGATATGTTACATATCCTTAGTGTAGGACAGATCTAGAAACTTGGACGGCACCTCCAACACACAGTAAACAAATTAACCACATCAAACCTGTCAGGGTGGTGCAGCGGAAGCCCCGCTGGGGCGAGTGTTTGTGGAGGACCCAGACGACTGGGACCTGAATGATAAGACGTACAGCTGGGCTGGCTCCCCACACCCTCTCTTCTCCCTCAACACCCGCACAGGTGACCTCCTGGCCTCCAGCCAGGTCAGGGAGGGAAGGTGAGTTACAACACACACCAACTTTTTTTTTTTTTTTTCATTGACCTGGATTGGCATATTCATAGGTCACATTAGGCCATCAAAGATGCATGATGAATCTCAAAGTCGTCGCGTTCGGTAGTTGTCTCTTCATATAAGCTTCCATGGTGTGAAAAAGGCAGTTCATCACAAGTACTGTACAGTGTAATGTCATCCATAGAGAAAACTATTTCCTCTTACCAATTTTACTCCAAATCTTTGTAGGTAAAAACTCCAGTAGTAGAGATTTTCAAGACTTTACACACACACACACACACACACACACACACACACACACACACACACACACACACACACACACACACACACACACATAAACACACACACACACACACACACACACACACACACACGAAACCATGTATCTAAAAGTTTGTTTATTTGTTTTTGCATACTAATTGTATAATTAATTCATGCCAAGCGGTATCTCACATTTACTTCACTTTTTTTCAGTGAGATGTTGGAATGTGAAGTGCATCAGGTATACTAACTATTACAGTATATTACTGGTAGTCATTTCTGCAACATTCGCGGCCTTTCCTTTAATTTTCGCTGTGTTGAGCACCACCTCTCCTCCTCTAAACCTCACCTTCTTTTTCTAACGGAGACTCAGCTGTCTGATGCAACTGACAGCAAACCCTTTTCTGTATCCTCCTACTTTCTCTATACTCATTTCAAAGCCAAAGGTGGCTGTTGTGTATATATACGCAACGACTTATCTTGCTCTCGTGTTCCTGAACTCAATTCCTCTGCATTCTCTACACTCTGGCTTCAGCTTTCCTGTCATTCTCTGACTAAATATATCTGTGCTGTTTACTTATCCCCTAATTCTATTGACTATCAAAAATTCTTCAACTATCTTACTTCTACGATAGAACACATTCTATTCATTTCTCCTTTCTCTGAAATCTCCATTCTAGGAGATTTCAATGTTCACCACCACCTTTGGCTCTCCACTCCTTTCACTGATCCACCTGGTGAACAAGCCTACATCTTTTCTATCCTTAATGACCTAGAGCAGCTTGTACAGCACCCTACCCGTATCCCAGACCGCCTTGGAGAGAGCTCCAACATACTTGACGTCTTCCTTACAACTAATCCTTCTGCTTACACTGTTAATCTTTTCTCTCTGTTGGGCTCCTCCGATCACAACCTTATCACCTGAACCTGTCCTATCACTACGGTATGGCCTGTGGACCCTCCAGGGATGCATCGCCTGTGGCATTTTAGAGCCGCGGATTGGGAGGCCCTCAGGCAGTGCTTCTTTGATTTTCCCTGGAATGATTATTGCTTCCATGGCCGGGAGCCATCTGAGTGTGCCTTGCGCATTACGGAGGTTATTCTCTCGGGCATGGAAGCATACATTCCTTTCTCATATCCTTTGACTAACGCAAGAAAGCCTTGGTTTAATCACGGTTGTTCTAATGCTGTCCGCAACAAGGAGAGGCCTACAAAAGGTACCGGAGCCAACCCACCCCTGGATCACATTATCTTTACGTTTCTGCCCGGAATCGTGCTAAGTCTGTTCTTTGCTCTGCTAAAAATAATTTCATCTGTACTAAATGCTCTCAGCTTTCCAACTCAAATTCTTCCTGCTTCTTCTGGCACCTTCCCAAAAACCTTTCTAACAACTTTACCTCATCATCCTTCCCTCCTCTTTTCTACTCTGATGGTTCTGTAGCTATTTCTTCTACTGATAAAGCAGATCTCTTCGCACAGACTTTCTCCTCCAATTCCACCTTAGACGATTCCGGTGCTGTTCCTCTATCACTTCCCCCCCTCTGACATCCTCATGGCTGACATTAAAATTTCTTCAGCTGATGTATTTTCTGCCATCACTGGCCTCAATACTAACAAGGCATACGGGCCTGATGGAGTCCCTCCTGTTGTTCTCAAGAACTGTGCTTCTGTGCTTACACCCTGCCTAGGCAAACTCTTTCGCCTTTGTCTGTCAACTTGTACCTTTCCTTCTTGCTGGAAGTTTGCTCTCATTCAGCTAGTCCCAAAGATGGGTGACCACTCTCAACCCTCCAACTATCGTCCAATTGCTTTAACGTCCTGTATTTCAAAAGTTTTCAAGTCAATTCTCAATAGAAAAATTTTAAGGCATCTTTCCTATCACAGCCTTCTTTCTGATCGTCAGTACGGGTTCCGTCAGGGATGCTCCACTGGCAATCTTCTCACCTACCTTTCAGACTCCTGGTCATCCTCCTTTCGGGACTTTGGCGAAAGCTTTGCCATTGCACTTGACATCTCAAAGGCTTTCGATCGAGACTGGCATAAATCTTTAATTTCCAAACTGCCCTCTGACGGTTTCTATCCTTCTATCTGTGCCTTCATCGCCAGCTTCCTTTCTGGTCGTTCTATAGCCGCTGTTGTAGACGGCCATCGTTCTTCTCCTAGATCTATCAACAGTGGTGTTCCTCAGGGCTCTGTCCTATCACCAACTCTCTTCCTTTTATTCATCAATGACCTTCTAAGCTGTACATCTAACCCTATCCACTCATACGCTCATGACTCCACCCTTCACCTTTCCATTCGGTTCCCGCAACGCCCATCTCAGCAGTTATTTCAACAAAGAAGGGATGAGGCTATGGCACCCCTAATGTCTGACTTGGCTCGTATCTCTGACTGGGGTAAAAATAATCTTGTTTTTAATGCATCTAAGACTCAGTTATTACACCTATCAACCCGTCAAAATCTTCCACAGGTATACCCACTAATGTTTAATAATATTCAGCTTAATCCTGAATCATCCTTGAACATGCTTGGGGTTTCATTTACTCGGGACTTACCTTGGAAAGATCATATTGCATCTCTTGTAAAATCTGTTTCCAAGAGATTGGGTGTGCTAAGCCAACTCCGTTCTTTCTTACCCCTGCACAGTTGTTGACTCTATACATGGGTTTTATCCGCCCGTGTTTGGAGTACAACTCTCATGTGTGGGGAGGCTCCCCACATACAGCTCTTCTCAATAGGGTGGAGTCAAAGGCTTTTCGTCTCATTAACTCTCCTCCTCTTACTGACTTCCTTCAACCTCTGTCTCTTTGCCGCACTGTTGCATCTTTATCTCTTTTCTATCGCTACTTTAATGGTCACTGCTTCTCTGAACTGTCTGCATGCATTCCTCCACCTCTACGACGGGCGCGTAGCACCCGTCTAGCAGCAAACTCTCATCCCTTTTCTGTCCAACTCTCTAATGCAAGAGTTAACCGTTACTCCCAGTCCTTCATTTATGCGACAGGTCAACTCTGGAACTGTCTCCCTCTGTCTGTATTTCCTGCTGCGTATGATCTCTAGTCTTTGAAACGCAGTGTGTCCAGGCATCTCGAAATGAATGGATCTTGAATTTGGCTCTCTCTTGTATTTTGTTTTTCTCTTGGAGGGAACTCTTATTGCGGGCTCATGGCCTTTGGTTCCTTCTTCCTCTCATAAAAAAAAAAAAAAAACAGTCAGCATGACAGATAAATTTTGTAGCATCCATAAGTGCACGCATGAGATGTATGGTGCCTGACCTGAGTGTGTGTCACTTCAAGTTGCCTTTGACCTGTAAGCATACCTTCCAAGATGAACCAATCTGAGACTGCAGGCCATCATATATGCAGTGTAGCCAGAGATGGCCTGAGAATGGAGCATAGGGGGGATCACCACCCCAATGTGTGCTATGAGTTGGTCAAAAAATTACTGATTTGGTCAAAAAATGATAGTGCAGATTTTTTTTTTTTTTTTTTTTACATAAAAGGAGAGTTGTCCAAGAGTACAAAACATTTTTTAATCTACGTTTTTCTCTCTCTCTCTCTCTCTCTCTCTCTCTCTCTCTCTCTCTCCATCTTTCTATCTATGTATCTTTCTATCTATCTATCTATCTAGAGAGAGGACAAAATACAAAATACTCTAGTTTCCTTCCTGACCTGTCAGGGGAATAATCTAAGCCAAAATCAAGAACCATACGGTAATTAATCATGGTCACTGGACCTGGACCCCCTTCACCCATGGAACGGTGGCAAGGAGGAGGGGGGGGTTATAAATTTGGTTTGTTTATATCTATTTAGTTGGTCAAACCGTGACGCCTAACGAGTCAAGTTGGTCAAAATTGTCCTTACCCTTCCCCCCAATCACATACTCCTCGGGCCATCCCTGAGTGTAGCTGAGTGGGTATATGCTGATATGAGCTATATCTGAGGTGTGTGTAAAGCAGGTATGAGTTGCAGCTGCTTGTGTGTACATGCAGGTACGAGCTGTGTCTGGCGGTGAGTGATCGACTGTGGGGTCAGAAGGATGTGGGTGCCAATGTGACGGTGGTGGTGCGGGTGCTGCCCCCTGACGCCGTGGCCCACGCTGCCCCCCTCACTCTCACCCCCACCACGCCTGAGGCCCTCACCCGGGGATGGACTCCCCAGGTAACACACTCATACTATTCCAGGGGATGGACCCTTCAGGTACGACTGCCCATCCCTGGGGGGCTGGATCCCTCAGGTGTCAACCCCCCGGGTGGATCCCCTAGCATCTCCCCCCTCACCCCTTGGAGCTGGAACTCACACGGGCGGGGGGGGGAATGGACCCCTCAGGCAGCGCGAGGCCATCACAGGAGATCATCACATTCCCTATGCACATTAATGTTTCATTGGCAACACAGTTTCTTTAGAATTGTACAACTTGATGTTACATCCTGATACTAACCAAGTTTGTCTTCCAAGTAACAGTCAGGCATTCCAAAAGCATCTGTCAGGTAGTGAAGTCCGTCCCACATCATTAGGTGACCTTCAGTTTGTATGAGCAGTATCAGTTTCCACTGTTATGTCAGTTTCGAAGGTAAGGTCAGTGTTACACTCTTATGCCCCTAATGGCTTGTAGTGTTGGATCTCTCAACTTCCTCAGCCTGGACACTGAAGTATCTTAATCACTATCAGCATGAATACAACCCGCCACAACCTGGACACTGAAGTATCTTCATCACTATCAGCATGAATACAACCCCGCCACATCCTCTCCCTTAGGTACTTCGTATCCTATCCTTGAATCACCACGACTAGTTATGGCACTGGTAATAAAACACTTCTCCTGACACAAATATCTGTCACGACTTTTTTCTCATTCAGTGTCATTAGTTCCCCCTGCACTATTGTTTTCTGTTTCACCAGCCACTGATATGTTTTTTCAGTGTTTTGAGGAACTCTCAGTTTCACTTAATGCATTACATTCATACATGATTAGACAATCCTCCACACCTCCATCTTGTCAACTCTTGTGTTGCTGACCAACGCAGTCATTTATCTGTCTTCAGACATGAATAAATAATCTGGCTTCTTTCATACTTCACTTTTCTTTCATGCTTCACTTCTCTTTAGTACCTTGCTTGTGTATACAGGGTTACAGAACAAGATGCAGAGTGCGCACACACACACACACACACACACACACACACACAGTGGTAACGCTCTCGCTTGCCAACTGGTGGACGGGAGTTCGCGCCTCGCTCAGGTTGCGAAAAGTTTCACTGACGAAGTGGGTGGTTACTGTCCCCCTTGAGCAAGGGGACGGGTGTGTGCGTGTGTGAAGGTCACAGCCTTGCCCTTAGATCGGACTATATGAGCTCTCAGCTCCCTTCCGGGAGGGTAAAAGCTGACGATCACGACCATCAAGTGATCCTGACCGACCCGGTGAATTACACACACAGTCTACCCTGGCATCAGATCTGAGGCAGATAAACGCAATAATAGGTGATAATTTCCAGTCGTTTTAAATTGTTGTTGTTACAACTCGAGGCTCGACTGGATGTGAACCCAGTGTACCATAGTAAACCAACAAGGGTTGCTCCTAAAGATCAATGGTTCAGGTTATGTTGAAATATTTATGTTGTGATAGAGTGGCGTATAAAATTATTGTGTTGCGGTACTGGCGACTCCATTGCTTTGTGGCCATAGTAGACAGACTTTGTGACTTTTAAAATCTTGTACTATGAAGTTCAACAACGAAAGCATGCCGTATGAAAATGAGTATTTCTTTTGCAGGACGGAAGGGGCGGGCTGGGGCGGGTTGTGGACGGAGTGCTGCGGGTGCTGGGTGGTGTTGCTCACACCGTGGAGGTGCTGAGTGTGGAGGGCCATCCTGCCCTACACTCAGTGGCACCCCCTGTAACTGCCGTGTGGCTGAGTGTCAAGGTGTCAGACACTGGCTACATGGACCCTGTCAAGCTGCGGGGACTTCTGGCACTGCATGCCAAGCAGGTCCGTGAACTCGCATTTTCTTATGTAGCATAATTTCATATTTTCAGAAGAGTGCATAATCTGCACTATTTTTTTTTTTTTTAAATCGTCGTGACCTTGATCAGACCTACAGCTTAGTAATTTATTTTGTTTTTCTTTAAATAACAGAAGAGAGGAAGGAAAAATGAATATAAAATACCTAATCCATAGACCAAATTACAGGTGTCCGCCATTCATAAAAATTCTGTAACAGTGGACCTGAACAGCTGTAGGTTGACGTTTGGGAGGAAACAACTCTAGGGAAACGAGTTCCAAAGAGATGCAGCACGGGGAGTATTACAATTTTGATAGGCAGAAGTTGTGCACTATGGCTGTGTGACAGTCCAGTCCCGAGCGCTACCAGAGGCCCGTGTAACACGAAGGAAGGCATGGAGAGGTGGCACAATGGATGCAACTTCGTCTGAGCTTTTGTCATAAAAGTATCTATCGAATAATGCAAGGGAGGCAACATTCCTTCTTTCTTAAAGGGGAGGTAGTTCATTTGTAGTAGCAGGGGTATTAATAATTCTGACAGCCTTGTTCTGGATTTTGTCTAGTTGTTTTAGTGCCACCTCTCCAAGTTTCTTTGAAGCAGTTTTGGCAAGTGATCTAACATGAGAGGTCCAGCTGAGAGTATTGTTAAGTGAAACACCAAGAATTTCAATACTTTTAGAGGTAAGAATATTAGTAGCGTTGAAGGTAATATGGAAATGAGGCAATATCCGTCTATTAGTAAACTGTATATATTTGTTTTTTCTAGCATTAAATGAGCCAATGATATTCTGTCCCCATTCAGTGATTTAAGTCTTGATTTGAGGAGATTGCTGTACTGAGTTGTTAGTTAGAGATACTGAACTTTGTGAATGGAAGAGTGAATGAACTGTTTAGTGCTGACTCATCTGCATATGAATGGAAGGGATTATGGGTGTCAGCAATCCCTCGATTATCCGACTTAATAGAGACATCGGTGTATCCGGATACAGAGCAATACCCTACCAACCTTTACCCATCATATACTCTGCCTATACCCTACATAAATGTACAATACTACTCCTAATTGTGGCAGTGTTCTTCGGTCTTTCAGTTATTTAGACATCAAAACACACATGGGAATATCCAATATAATGCCAGACACAAAGAAAACAATGCATAAACAACAAAATTTCCACAAATACCCAACTATACGTACAGTCCCCCTCCTAATTGTGGCAGTGTTCAGTTATTTAAACATCAAAACACACATGAGAATATCCAGTATAATGCCATACACTAAGAAAACAATGCATAAACAACAAAAATCCACATATAAATAAAGGAAGAAGGCTAAGGTTGCAAAAAGAATTTTAATAAAGTACAGTACTAACCACTCAGTGAACGGTGGGCAGGCGTCGTAACCCGCTAGCCTCTAGTTGGTGTACAGTAATCCCATGTAGTCTACTGGCTAACGTAATCACTAGTGGTGACCGTATCGATACAAGAATTTTGATATTTCTGATACTAACTGTTTATCTGCAAGTACTGATACTGGTGGCAAGATAGAGATTATTATGATACTAAAATAGACTTTCCAATTAATTGAACACGTAATTTCACAAATACTATTTCGTTGGGAAGTGATGATTTTAAGATTATTAGTGCATTGGATGGCAGTTTTGGTGCTCGTGTTCCCCTAAAATAGTGGCAATATAATTATTTTAACCCAGACTGAGCCCGGTCAGTAATTACAATTTTTTTTTGGTAGTTCATCAGAATGGAAAAGTATTAATTACGAAACTATCTAGGTATCGGTATCAGTAATCGATACCACCCATACTGGCCAATGAAGGAATCGTTGTTGTATCTAAATTTAATCACTGGTATTGCCCATCACTAGTAATTACTAAACAAATGCCAGAAAAACTGTCCTTCTCCAACCGTTGGAGCTGGACAATAAGTGGTGGGGACGTATGGTAACCACCACTGAACACAGCGATTCCATGTCTCTACTGGCCGGCCAGGCGACTTTGATCATTCAGTAGGGAGGCAGAGAGTCATTTCTGCTCAGGTAGTGGGTTATGTTCTTTTACCAGCGCGTGGCTCGGCTCAAGAGGGGGGGCCAGGTGAATTCAGTAACCATTTCTGCTCAGGTTTTGTGTTAGGGTCTGTAATACTCGCACACGGTTGTTAGCTCTAAGTGATCTGATAGGCCAGGGGACTTTGACCTTTTGGTGAGGAGGCAGATGGCCATACTTGCTCAGCTTGTGCGTTAGGGTCTGTATTACTCATACATGGCCAGTAGCGATCCAAGTGATTCTGGCAACTGGGTGACTTTGACTGTGCGGTGAGGAGCCAGACGGCCATATTTGCTGGGCTTGTGGGTTAGGATCTATTACCTGCGCTTGGCCAGAGAGGCCAGCCAGCCACCAAACTGATATTTAAAATTTGTAGACTACCCAACCGATGATGTCGAAAATTTTATGTTTGGATATGGACAAATAAATCCGAATACCGACGTAATAGAGCCAAGGCCTAATGATCGGATATGGAGCATGTTGTATACGGAATGTGCGGATAATCGAGAGATTACTATTAGATTAATGAGGACTGACACACGTATCCAGTCAGGGTTTCTGTACACTGTATTACACCAGGCTCCAATATAGATACTCATAATTTTGATATTGCTTTTGTTTTCTTAGCTAGAGGCAGCTACCAACTTGACAGTAGTGATGGAAGCAGCAACAGTTGTGTTGAACCCCGAAAGTCGTCAGAAAATCCACGACAGCCCTCTGGGCCCCCCAGCAGCTTCCTGTCCCTCCACATCACTGCCCTTTCAGGTAGTCATCATTCCATGGTGTCTAGTACCGTATGACATTTTTTTTTATCACTCCTTTTGTGTACAGCTCCATAATTTCACATGTAATGTGTAAAGGACTTCTTGATAACACTTGTCTTGTGAAGAAGCCTGACACCTCCTTCCTGGAATTTACTCTTCTACTTCATTATCTGTGTGTGCCTTTGTTCAGCTAATACAGGGGTTCTCAAACCGGGGTGTGTGAAACCCACTGGGTACCTAAGAGGGTTCCCAGGGGGTACTTTGGGGGCAGATGATTATACTAATTTTACCAATGTAAGTCATGAAATGATAATTGAGAAATGAAAAACTTATTTTCTTGTAGCATGTAATATCCTTCTTACTCAGATGAAATATTGTTTTTTTCATCATTCCATTACTTTGTACACTGATACAGTGTTGCAGCAATGTAGTGAGTAATTACTGTTTCAGTAATTATACAAAAAAAAGTGTTTTACCATTCCATTATGGATTAATGTCAATGGAGCATTAATGTATATTCAGTGCCTCATTAATGGAGGTACAGACAATTATCTGATAACTCAGGAAGAACGTGGTAAGAAAAAGTTTAAGAATGCCTAAACTAACAGCTAAATTAGAACTATTTAAAAAAAAAATATTAGCAGACTGCGTCTTCATAGTTCATTAAGTTCTTCCTGTCTTTCGATAATGGCAGTATGTCTCCCAAAGGAAGTGTATGAAGTAGACAACATCATTGCTTGTAATATCTTCATCAATTACCATCACTTTTATTTTCTTTTACACAGACACTTATTATTTTATGTTATTTTCTTTTAGTTTAGTTTAGTTTTCACGGTATAGTAAAAATTCTGAGTTCTCATATCTAGTACTGTATAGTCATTTGTATGGCAGAGAGGGAGTAATAACAGTAAAAAGAAGACTGTGCATACTGGAGGTTATACTTGTAGAACACTGCTGTAGATTATGTGAGATCTTAACTAATATGGTTCATTATTGCTTTATAAAACCCAGCTCAAGCTGTATGCAAATGATTAATTTTTCCCATATGTTTGGTATTAATGTATCGATTACTTTGGCAAAGTATGAACTCTCGTCATTTTGTTTCATTTACAAAGGTTCCAACATGCATGTATGAGTCAGCCTTGGTCACTTTATGGCAACTTTCCACACTGCTCGATCTCTGGCAACCCCCCTAATCAATCCTTTGCCCCTGAAGTCACACTTTGTGACCTCGTCTCGTCTTTTTCGGTCTGCCTTTCGCAATCCAATCTCCGATATTCACACTTCTCTTTTTCTGCACCCAGTTGTCATCCACTATCCTCTCCACATGCCCAATCCATCTCAGTCTACTATCTCCTTATTACAACACCAGTACACTCGGTCCTAACCTTCCTGTCAATTCTGCAGTTGTAAACCTACTGTAGCCCCCTATAGGCCTTGCATTCGAGGATGCACTACACATCCACCTAATCACTGTCATTTCTGTACATTTGAGCCTACAAATATCATCGTCTTTTACTGCCCAGGCCTCACTACCATACAACATTACACTCCTAACACATGCTGCATACAAAGGTCCCCTAGCACAGAGTGACAGCCCTCTCAGTTCAGGAGAGGCAACAGGTCCCTGAACTACTTCCAAGCAATCCTCACACTAGCCACAGAGCTAGCTCCAGCCCCACCCTCAGTACATTACATATCTCCCAAGTAACAAAACTCTTCCCCACACTCAAGAGACTCACAAGCAAGATCAATTCTTTCGCGCCTGACAATGTCCACATGCTCTCCCTATGGCAAACATAAGCAGGCATCATTAAACATGATTGCAACTGGGGCAATTGCAGTAATGTAGAGCCATGGTGCTGACGTAATGCATACAGTATATTTACGTGTCATGGATAGGACAGCAGCAAGTGTTAACCAAATTCTGATAATCAGTATAGATAGTAAACAAAGTCATGCTGTGTGGTGTGCAGGTTGTGGACACGAACTCCACGGCTCTGGTAACACCACGCCTCACTCGTGCGCAGGACTGCAGCTACCGTGACCACCAGACCTGCACACCAAGTTCCTGCCACAACGGTGGACGCTGTCTCCCAAGCGGCGGGTAAGAGGTCCATAGACATTTGAATGGCAGGTACGGTTGAGGTCGAGAGAGAAGTAAAGGGAAGCAAACTTTGGCAATGCTCTTCATTTCAGTGATTGGAAAGTAAGGCTAAAAATGTGTGTGTGTGTGTGTGTGTGTGTGTGTGTGTGTGTGTGTGTGTGTGTGTGTGTCTTTTCATTGTGTGTACTTTCTTTGCATAAATGTACAGTACATAAAATTAAAAACAACCCATTGCATTATGAATTACCATGTATGCCCTAATCCCCTATAAGATATATCAAGACATTAGGAAATGCGCTATCAGTTTGTTTTTGGTTAATAAAACAGCTGTTTTTGTAACAGGACTAGCAAAGTACAGTCAGCTGATTGAATCGCAGAGATACGATGTGCCACACAGTAACTTGTGAAGGTGTATGGCATGAAGGAGGACTGCTGGGCCTCAGGCAGTGGACTGTATCTTCTGAGCCCAGAGTCCAACACAAAAAAATGTAATGGATAGGGCAACAAATTTATTAACAGTGTAGACGTAAGAAATACAGTGCAGAGTTTAAAGCCCTATTTTCTGTTTTTAATCAGCAAGTGACAAAAATATCCCTTCATTATACTACACACACACACACACACACACACACACACACACACACGCACGCACGCACGCACGCACACTATCTATCTATCTATCTATCTAGAGAGAGAGAGAGAGAGAGAGAGAGAGAGAATATCAAAAAATTCTTATACAGTACCCCAACACTTTATTTGGGTGAGAGAGAGAGAGAGAGAGAGAGAGAAAGTATCACAAAATTCCCTTATACAGTACCCCCAACACTTTATTTGGGTGAGGCTGTAGGGGAGACTCCACTGAAGTGACAGGTGAGGCTTTAATGTGGGTTTGAAAGTGAGGTTATTTACACTGTGACCACTAATTTTTGCCCTTGACAAGCTTTTTGGATACCTGAGAATTATTTTGTCTGACTGTTTGCAGGAAGGACAGTGAATGGTTTAAGGAATCATGTGGTTGTCAGGTGTGTGTGTCCCGGTGGGTCGTGGGGGCCCCAGTGCAAGATCCTGAGCCGTACGTTCTCTGGGAAGGACTGGGCCTGGGTGCGACCACTGCCCCCCTGCCTTCCCCTGACCATCTCCCTCCGTCTCCTCACCCGCCGCCCCCACGCCCTGGTGCTCTACTCAGGACCCCTGGCGCCCATGGCACGCCACCCCAATCACCCGCCCACGCCCATGCTGGCTCTCCAGCTGTGGTGCGGTCGCCCACAGCTGCTGGTAGAAGGTGTTGCTGGGGTCATAAACCTAGAGGTCTCTACTGCAGTTAATGATGGCGACTGGCACGCCCTGCACCTCAGGTTAAGCACAGAGGTTTGTCACTATACTTTATTCATGAATAGTTGATAAAGCCAATGTATTACATATATATATATATATATATATATATATATATATATATATATATATATATATATATATATATATATATATATATATATATATTGTTACGGAACAGAGAAAGATAACGTACACTTTAAGTGAGAATACTAAGAGTCACTACTGTCCCGTAAAGTTCCAGGTTCAAAACAAAAGAGTTAGGTAAAATTACAAGTTAAAGTTTAATGCACAAACTAACAACAAAACATTCAGGACTCATGAGGATAATGTAATGGCAAAAACAGGTTAAATATATGGTTAACTGCAATAGCCTCTATTAACACGAAATTAGCAAGAATAAATTTATCTAAGTCAGCCCTGATAAAATGAGATACCAGATAATACTCAGTGAATGCCAGATAAATTATTACAGATACAAACTATTATCAAAAATGACTGACATAAAACCCAACATTAATTACAAAAACTTCACTAGGCCTACAAATTAAACTTATGCTATACAGTACAAGAAAAAATGCAATAACAGTAATACTCAAATTACACACAGCTGCTAGATGGTTGGAGACTTCTTGAGCACTCACAATAATAATATCTGTACAGGGGAGGACAGAGATGTGAACAAAATGAGGAGCAGATCTAAGTGGCAATGATGCAGAGACTGAGCTCATTATATAGGGGCCAGCAGAGCCTGATACAACTTGTAAGAGGGACACGCAAATGAAGCCATGGGGACAGAGAGCTGCAAATCCCGCAAAGTATAACAGAGAGAACGACTTACTCTACTATAACGGTAGAAGGGGGGGACTGAGGCAGAACACGCTCGCGATCAAACATGCAGCAACTGTGCGTTAAAATTACACAAAGGATGATGAAATCATAGGCTATGTAACACCTCCCCACAAAGAAAAAAGAAATTTACAAAGGAAATTTCTTATTACTCTAAAACAATCTGTACATGGCATTACAGACCATGCAAAAGCCTTTCCTAGTGTTACAAAACATGAGATCTCCCTAGCACGTTCAGTCATAGGTACTTGCCAGTATCCCTTTAACAAATCAAACTTACTTATGTACCTGGCCTTTCCAATCTTGTCTATGCAATCTTCCATGCGAGGGAGAGGGTAAGTGTCTGTTTTGGTTATCTGATTAACACGTCTGTAGTCAATGCAAAGCCGCTGTGACCCACCTGGCTTAGGGACCAGAGTGACAGGAGAACTCCACTCGCTCTGACAGGGCTCAATCATCTTGTGGTCCAACAGGAAGCCAAGCTCCTTCTGGATGAGAGGAACTTTCACTGGGTTCACACGGTAAGGAGGCAATTTAATTGGCTTTGCGTCTCCAACATCGACATCATGCATCAACACAGTGGTTCTTCCTGGAGTAGCACGGAACACTTGCGGGTACTCCTGCAGTAATGCCAAAAACTCCTGCCTTTCCTTGGGAGGTAGGTGAGAAAGCTTAGTCTGGAGATCATTCATGATATCAGGATTCTTCCCCAAACTATCACTCAGGCTCATACTGCATGGGAGAGCTTCACTTGCAGACTCGGGTGGAACAGCTACAGTGCAGACTGGATTATTTTCGTCCCGCCTGTGATATGACTTTAGCATGTTGATGTGACATAGTTGCTTCCTCTTTCTACGATCTGGTGTGGCGATGACATAGTTGACATCACTGAGTTTCTTCTCCACGAAATAAGGGCCACTAAACTTGGCTTGAAGAGGTTGCCCATGAACTGGTAGCAGAATCAAAACCTGATCTCCTGGCTGAAAGTGGCGCAACCTGGACTTCTTATCATACCAAGTCTTCATCTTCTCCTGAGCAGCTCCTAAATTCTCTCTCGCCAGCTGTAAAGCAGTGGACAGCCGTTCTTTGAACTTCATCACATACTCCAGCAGGTTGACGTCATCTTCCTCCGACAGCCAGCATTCCTTGAGTAGCTTAAGGGGTCCTCTTACTTCATGGCCAAACAGTAGTTCAAAAGGTGAGAAGCCCAGTGATTCATTTGGAGATTCTCTTGCAGCAAACACAACGAATGGAAGACCTTTATCCCAGTCTTTCTGATGTTCCAAACAGTATTTCTTGAGCATCGATTTGAGTGTTTGATGATATCTCTCCAACGCTCCTTGGGTCTGGGGATGGTAAGCTGAAGACGTGATCTGGGTGATGCCCAACTCTTTCAAAGTCTGCTTGAAAACGTTTGACATGAAATTACTTCCCCGGTCTGACTGTACCTCCTTGGGCAGACCAAACTTTGTGAAGAACCCTAGCATTTCCTTAACCACGTTCTTTGCTGAGATATTTCTAAGTGGAATGGCTTCAGGATAACGAGTAGCCATATCAATCATGGTCAACACATAAGAAAATCCTGAAGAAGTCTTAGGAAGAGGGCCCACAATATCCACCAACACACGGGTGAAAGGCGCCTCAAAAGGAGGAATGGGAACTAGAGGTGCAACCTTTTCGGTCTGATTACACTTCCCCACAACTTGACAGGTGTGACAAGACTTACAATACCAGGAAACATCCCTGAAGATACCTGGCCAGTAGAAGTGTTTCAAAATGCGTGCCACAGTCTTCCTCACTCCAAGGTGTCCTGCCAAACTGGAATCATGAGCCACTCTAATGATATCCTGCCTACAAACCCGAGGGATGACAACTTGATGTACAACCTCCCATTCACAGTCGGCTGATGCTGTTGGGGGTCTCCACTTCCTCATAAGTACTCCTGACTTTACATAATAACAAGTAGAAGCACCGGCTGACTCTTCTTCACTGTAAGCAGAGTTAGCTAGACCTTTCAACTCAGGGTCAGCAACCTGCAACTCAACCAACTCTTGACGAGACAAATTATCAACACTACGGGGTACTGCCTCATCTGGTGAGTGGTCCAAATTAGCAAGAAAAGTGTCAGCTAGGATAACATCATCATCATCATTATCCTCTAAATCACCAGTAACTTTAGACTTAGCCCTAGTGACAGCACATGCAGGGAACACATCAGGGACATCACAATCCTGGGACGCAGCCACTGGCTCACTAGACAACTGAGGAGCTGGACACACTTGACTTCCACCAATATCATTTCCAAGTAAGAAAGTTACACCTGACATTGGGAGTGTCTCAACCAACCCAACCATAACAGAACCATTAACAAAACCAGACTCTAAATTCACTCTGCACAGAGGAACAGAGAAGTAATTATTCCCTACACCTTGTAAGATTACAGTTTCATCAGAGGAATTAACATTAGAGCCTAGAACACTGGTCAGCATAAGGGATTGGCAAGCACCTGTATCACGATATATATGAACTGATTTCCTGTCATTACTGTCCAGAGGACTGACAAAACCATCAGACAGGAAATTAGCACATGAACTCTTGAGAGTGTCACCCACGTTACTGCTCAAAAGAGGAGCTCCATCATGAGAATTTAAGTTACCCCTCAAAGCAGGTTCAGTTAACTCAGTTAAAGAATTCTGGGAACTCTCAAGAGTGGACACTAGACCAATTGACTGAATATTTAAAGACTCCTTTTTGTTCACATCACGCTGTCTCCTGAAACATCTCTCCGTAGTATGACCAAGCTTACTACAATAAGTACATTTACTTTTCTGAAATCTAGAGGTGAAGCTGGTATTTACTTCCTGAGAAACATCATCCTTATTCTCTTTCCTGTTACCTGTACTCTGAGTAGAGGCAACGTACTTACTCTCAGCTTTCCCTTTTTCTTTAGACTATCTCTTGTGAGTGAGAACATACTCATCAGCTAAAACTGCAGCATCAGACAAATTATCTATTCTTTTCTCATCAAGATATAGGCTTACATCTTTACTAATACACCTTTTGAAATCCTCCAGCAAAATCATCTGCTTAAATTTGTCAAAATCAGAATCCACATTCTTAGAATTTAACCACTGCTCCAACAAATCTTCTTTGATTTTTGCATACTCAACATGGGATTGCTTATCTTGCTTGTAAGTTGTCCTAAATTTTACTCTATAGGCTTCAGGAACAAGCTCATAGGCCTTAAGAATCAAGCTCTTAACTACATCATAATTATCAGACTGATCCTGAGGCAAAGATGCATAAGTTACTTGAGCTTTACCGGTGAGAACAGTTTGAAGGAGTACTGGCCAATACTTTTTAGGCCAATTAAAACCTGTAGCTACCCTCTCAAACAACTGAAAATACTTTGTTAAATCAGATTCATTAAAAGGAGGGACAAGTTTAACATTTTTAGCCACATCAAAATCATAAGAGCTAGATGATCCAGTTCCACCTTGTTTCATGCGATACTCATGGTCTGCCTGAATCCTGGCAAGTTCAACTTGTGCCTCAGCCTCTTTAGAACGGGCCTCCTGCAGGGCTAGCTGTAACTTAGCTAATTCAATCTGCGTTTGCTCATTTGGAGGAGTCACACTAAACAAGCTTTCATTAATCATGTCAACAATCTGATCTTTAGAATGATGAGAGCGAACAACAATTCCCAATTGTTGAGCAACAAGCTTAAGTTCATTCTTTGTTCTGTTTTCTATATCACACACTGTTTGCACATTTGACAAAAAATCCTTGGCTTCATCAAGTGTGGTAATAGTAGACATAATTAATAAGAAACAGTCACAAAATATCAAACAATATCCTTATGATAATATCCTGAATATCCTGATATGAGGTCGCCAAATTTATGTTACGGAACAGAGAAAGATAACGTACACTTTAAGTGAGAATACTAAGAGTCACTACTGTCCCGTAAAGTTCCAGGTTCAAAACAAAAGAGTTAGGTAAAATTACAAGTTAAAGTTTAATGCACAAACTAACAACAAAACATTCAGGACTCATGAGGATAATGTAATGGCAAAAACAGGTTAAATATATGGTTAACTGCAATAGCCTCTATTAACACGAAATTAGCAAGAATAAATTTATCTAAGTCAGCCCTGATAAAATGAGATACCAGATAATACTCAGTGAATGCCAGATAAATTATTACAGATACAAACTATTATCAAAAGTGACTGACATAAAACCCAACATTAATTACAAAAACTTCACTAGGCCTACAAATTAAACTTATGCTATACAGTACAAGAAAAAATGCAATAACAGTAATACTCAAATTACACACAGCTGCTAGATGGTTGGAGACTTCTTGAGCACTCACAATAATAATATCTGTACAGGGGAGGACAGAGATGTGAACAAAATGAGGAGCAGATCTAAGTGGCAATGATGCAGAGACTGAGCTCATTATATAGGGGCCAGCAGAGCCTGATACAACTTGTAAGAGGGACACGCAAATGAAGCCATGGGGACAGAGAGCTGCAAATCCCGCAAAGTATAACAGAGAGAACGACTTACTCTACTATAACGGTAGAAGGGGGGGACTGAGGCAGAACACGCTCGCGATCAAACATGCAGCAACTGTGCGTTAAAATTACACAAAGGATGATGAAATCATAGGCTATGTAACAATATATATATATATATATATATATATATATATATATATATATATATATATATATATCCATCCATAATCCAATCCTACGTTGCCCCATGAGAAGCGTAGGAGCCCTGGGCTAGGCAGTTGGTCCTGACATTTAAGATGAGAGTGACCAACCTCACTCATCCCTGAGTGGCACTATGTGAGCAATCAATCCTAACCACCACTTGGATAATACACCTTCACCGGTTCAATCCGATTGGAGCGCAATAATTACCCACTAAACCACCAGGGTCCATATATATATATATATATATATATATATATATATATATATATATATATATATGAGTGTGTGTGTGTGTGTGTGTGTGTGTGAGTAATAATGTTTTTTTTTTATGAATGAAATTATGAAATCAAAGCAACAGGGTTTGCAGATTGAAATAGGATGGCCATATTCTAATGATAAAATAAGCATCTAATTCCTGAATGGTGAATGTAAGCGATGACGAATATCTTTTGTGGAAGGTTAGTAAGAAAATAATATTATGATATGAAATCGAGAGCCCCAGGGTTTGCAGATTGGAATAGGATGACCATATTTTAATTATAAGGAAAGTATCTAATGCTCGAATGGTGAATATGGGCGATGATGAATATCGCAAGTAGTAGGTTAGGAAGAAAATAATATTAATGATTATATACAGGGTGTGGCAATGGTGGTGGACCTATGTGGCCGTGGGTACCATAACACTTCTGTGGATGATGGCCATTGTGCAGCAAGGGCGTCCTGGAGTAGTCCCAAAGGCCTGGCACCATGGCTGTTGCAAGTGGGTGGCTTGGCTCATACACCACCCAGTTCTGCTGACCATGGGTGGAGGGAGGCGCCGACACGAAGGCCACTTACTGGATGCATATCACATTTGCGCATCAATGGTCAGGTGAGGTGTTGATTAATATACGTGTGTCAGCTTTACTATGTCCCAGGCACAGCAACCATTACTGCCCCTCAGTTTTGTTGCAGCTGGTGGATCTGGGTGAACCTGCCCACAGTAGAGGCGGCTTGAGAGGTTGCCAACCCCAGGAAAGGGCATGTGAGGGTGGCTGTGGACACCGCGGCCAGTGTGTGGGTGGCTTAAACCAGCCGCAGTGTGAGTGTGACCCAGGGTGGACGGGGTCAGGATGTGACACACCCACCCTCCCAGCAACTTTCAGTTACTCTTCCTACATCAAGCTGGCACTGACCTTCACGCCAGCGGCGCAGGTGGTGACAGTGCAGTTGCGTTTAAGGACTAGAGGAGCCAAGAATATAATGTTGCTCAGCCTGGCTGCACACCAGAATGATGCTGCTTTTACACTTTATGTAAGTAGTTTTACTGATGTAAATTTTGCTTATGAGCACAGTTGTTGCCATGTTATTCAGTTAGATATGCTTTTAGTAATCATTATATCATTCACGGCTCTCCCTAGCTGCAGGAGGGGGTGGCATGTGTGCGGGTGTCGGGGACAGGGTGGACAGAAGTCACTGCCTGTGTTGAGGGTAAGCTGCTGGGTGATGGAGAGTGGCACACGGTCAGAGGTGAACGTCATGGCCACAGTTTGGTGGTGGCCGTCGATGATGGGGATGGATGGCACCGCAATGAGTCACTCGCTGTTCTGGCTGCCCCAGGGGAGGAGGCGCACTTGGGAGGCCCACCACGTCACTCCCCGCTGACCCTGCACGTGGACACTAATGATGGTGTGATGCTGGGAAAGGGGAGTTCTGAGCTGTTGGGAACAGACTTTGTTGACAAAACTGAAGAAGATGAGGACAGTAAGTACTGTTTCCTCTGAATATGCTTTTAGTGAATAACTTTGAAATTATGACGCAACAATGAAGGGCAGTAGTACTATATCATGTAATATTTTCTCCATTTTAGTTCAGTCTAAGGTGGCACTTTGTGAGAGTGGTTTCATCATTTTCATATTTCCATAATAGATCATTTACTAAACAGAAAATAGTACATATTGCTCCGTTCAAACAAATTCTTTGTTTAAGAATCCACAATCATAGGAATTTAATGTTCCTGTGTTACGAAAGAAATGGGAAAATCCATGTCCAGCATCATTCTGTACATGTAGTCTTGACTGCCACAGAAAACATGATTATATCCACAATACATCCATAGTGGAAAGTATCATTTTTTTTTTCATTAACAGTATTTTTAAAAATGAATGTTAATCACCCACCAAAATAAGCTGTTTGCTAAGGTACCGACTACCTACAAGCCAAATGTGAAGAAATTTCACAAAACGCTACAGAGTTCAGTCACCGCATTTCACAAAAAGTAAAAAGATTATATGACTGCTGTCATTCGATCGTCTTTGATCAAATCCTCACCGAAGTAATAGACTTCTGGACCTCCACCTAGTTGAAGTTTCCTGAAGGTTTGGTGATAATTCGTCCACAACTTTTTGAGATGCTTTTGCAACAGATGCACATGCACACAGGCACATGCTAACAAAAAGTATATTGCCTTACCATGCTAAAGGCGGACGATAAAAAAGAAAGAAAAAGAAAAAAGAAAAGCAGCCATGCACCTTCTCATCCACCTGCGTCACCTTGAAAAGTAAGCAAGAAAAAAAATGCCTTTTGGGATGAAATGTAACACTCATAAGACTATATCTGTGCTTGCAACCTGCCACATGTATTTGTTTTTTTGTTTTTTTCAAGAAGGGGAATGATATAATGGGTGGAGCAGTAAAGGAGACAAATGGAAAAGCGGCAATAGACATTTGAGAAGAAGGGATGGTGTGAGTATTCTTTACAGATTTTGAATGTAAATTGCCACATAGCATGGATGGAAAACTTCCTTGTGCAGATTGAAATGGGGAGGAGATCAATGGGTGTGATAGGGAAGAAAAGCAAGATGTAGAGAAGCATTACAGAATATGTGTGGGAACGCGGCACAGTGACGAGTGTCTACAGAGAGTTGGGAGAGGGGAGGGGTTAATGTTGCAAGTGCTTGATTAAACCTTTAATAAGGTTATATACTTTCTCTGAAGTAAGGTACCCGAGGAGAGGCAGAGTGAATACAGTGAATAAAAGTATGTGAAATAAAAAATAATGTTCAAGTTTTAGGAAAATATATAGAAAACGGGTGGAATCAGTCTGTCACTGTTGAGCCTACCAGTTAAGGTGTGTGGGAGATCGGTGATGGGAAGTTCAGTGCATCGTACACAACGCCATATTAGGAGGGAACAGGGAGTTTTCAAGTGTGACAACAAGTGTACGGATCAGCTTGCCTTGAGAACCGCATGAAAGATATACAAAAAAGGGGTGGAATCAGTCTGTCACTTTCATGAACCTGGGAAGGTGTATGACAAACATGACAGAGATGCTTTACAGCAAGTGTTTCACATGTTAGGGGTAGGCAAGAAATACCCAAAAAGCAGTGAATAGTTTTCACTAAAGAAACAGAGCATTCATGTGACTGAAAAACGAGAAGCGTGAAGGTCTTGGGATAAAATAAGGTGCATTGGATATGTGTGATGTCTCCCTGGCTTCATTTGTTTGTTAATGGGATGAGGAGGAGGATAGATATAAAGGTTTTGAGGTGAGAGGAGAGGAAAGTTCAAGGGTTGTAGAGAGACCGGGAAGTGTGCAAATGATACAAAATTGAATACACATTCAAAATAAAGTTTAGCAGTTAGTAAGTGCTTTTCAAAGAGTTTATGTGAGGAGGAAACTGAGATTGTGACAAAATGGCAAGGTGGTGAAAAGTTGTATAGAGACAGCACAGCGATATGAAAGTAAATCGAATAAGGAAGATTTGGAGCCGGAGAAGTGCTTAAATATTTGGTTGTTGACGTAGCAACAGATTAAAGTCTGGAACAAAGGCTAGGAAGAAAGGAACAGTATTTGGGGAGTTGAGGTGCAAGTGAAAGGAAAGACCACAGTATGGGTGAAGGCACAGTGGTGCGGATTGTCATGGACTACAAGTGGCTCCAAAGTGGGTCCCATTGTGAAACAGTGGTAGGTATGAAAGGCTGTGCTCAGACGGTTTTGAATTCGACTCTTTCACTTTAATGATGTCTTGTTTGTTTATTCTTCCTACCTCAAGTTGATTCTGTTCAGCTCAGGGGAGACTTATCATATTGCAAGAGTTAGTGTAGGATTATGTAACCTCTCCAGTTCGTAAAGTCTCTCTTCAGCTTGTTAAATTCGTGTGACAGTAGCTAGAATGTCATGAAAGTTACGTGCTTAGGCTGAAGGGTTAAGGAACTGCTCCTGTGATTTTTGTTTCACTCTTCTTCTGAGTATTAGGGAGCAGTAGATGAATATTACCCTTAAGTTATTTCTGCCTAGGCCGAGGAATTTAGAGTGATGGTGGATCGTGGTGAATTCAGACAGCGAGTTCCCACTCCTCAGCCATAGCGCCAGGTTAACATGGGGTACAAAAGTAGAACTGTCATATTATTTGAATAACTGAATCGCAATACCAGTGCTGAATTGGAACAAGAGTCTAGATGGTTAGAAAGTGCGGCAAAAAGGAAGGAATCATGTGAAGTTTTAAATGAAAAAGACAGGAAAAAACATGATAGTCTGCAGGTAGTCACATCGTTTTTTTCATCTCCACCTGCCATTTATGGTAATATGATATTCTATACTATGAAATTCATCGTTATCACAGCCCATAGACTGCACCAGGGAGTCACGAGGTGAGTGGATTCCAACAGTATGCAGACTGTATTGCTGCTACGTCAACACAGATATTAGCTACATTAAATCACCACACTTACCATTGTTTTCGAGCGTGAAAAAATGTAAACCTAATCCATCTTTTATCTGTATATCTTACCATCTGTCTCTACCTGTATCTATATATCTTTAAATACAAATAGATAGATAGATAGATAAATGTACATCTATTGAAAGTGAATTCGCAAAAATAATGAAAGCAGCCAGTGAACTATAACTAGTTTATTAAAAAAATCTACAAGTTTTTTTTTTTTTTTTTACAAACCTCATCAGTCAGATAATGTTTTATGGATGGCTTTGGAAAGTAAAGATTTCCTTCAGCTGAATGAATATATTTATCTGAGTCGAAATATATTTTTTAACCTACTCCGAAGTAGGTTATGGATTCTTTTTTTTTCACCATAGGAGAGACCCACCTTGATGAAGAGGTTAAAAACATTCTTCACTAATGCAGTCACTGATGAACCTACCAAGTGACAGAAGCAAAGAATCATTAATATTTCTTCAGTTGAGTAGAATGATTAAACCTTCCACTCACTGAATTTTGTTTGAGTATATTGATAATATATCGCCATAATATAATGGCTCCTACCTGATGATACTGTATGTAATTCTCACTAGGTTCAATATTTTGTGTTGATGACGTGCGTGTGTGTGGGCACGGGATGCCGCTGCCCCCCATCATGAACACTAGCAGGTGGGGCCAGGTGACCAGCTGGCAGGGTCTGGAGTCTGGTTGCTCTGCCCCTGATGCTTGTCTTAACACCACCTGCCACCCACCTCTCACATGCATCTCCACCTGGGGCACTGCCACCTGCAGGTACTTTACAGATTGATTTCATAATTTGCTTCATGCTTTTTCTCTAGTATAATTTACCCTGTCTTATCGACAGTCTTAGTTCTTTACTACTGTATAGAGAAAGGAATTGTGGATTTTTCTCTCTCTCATTTATCCAGCTTGATTGCTGTATTATTATCAGACAGTTTGATAAACTTCTATTCAAGGGGAATTAGGTATGTCCATGAATGACCTAGTGTTACTCTGCTCCCATGGTGCAGCTGTGGTCCTAGGCGTCATGTGGTGGGCCACAGTTGCCGTGACGTGGACGAGTGCCTGTTGCAGCCATGTCTGCACGGCGGAACTTGCAACAACCTGCAGCCCGGCTACCAGTGTGTGTGCAGCCCCACCCACACTGGGGACCACTGCCAGTGGACACATATCACAACTGCACCACACCCACTCACTGCTCCACTCGCCATTGCTACATTCACGTTATCAGTTCTTATGCTTGGTAAGATATGGTTTAGCAAGCTATACATGCTTCATAACTGATATATTTTGACTAGCAGTAAGGAGAATTACCGGGTCTTTTAAGTTAGTCTTGATAAAGCTTACAGATAGCCAATGTGAACATAGTGCATCAGAAAAAACTGCAACATCCTAAATAGAAGAGCAGAGAAAATATTACTATATTTACGTCATACTGAATATTTGTCACAGACACTTTCCTACAAGCCAGTCGTACAGCTGCTTGTACTACCAGTGAGGTATTTTGGACACCCGAGTCCGGTATCTGTTTCAGGGCCAGAAACACTTTCAGTAATGAAATAGTGATGAAGGCATAGAGGTACCATAGATTATTGGAATGAGGGATAAAAAAAATAGATGAAAACTAGTGTGGCAAAATTCAGTTAAACTGTGCAAATTTCTACAAAAAATTTCACTGACGTATATTAAAATAATCTTTGTTACATTTGCATTGACCCATGTTGAGTGTTTTACCTCTGCCAATGTCACATATCTTGTGTCCATAACACTGTCACTCCTTGCAGTGACATCATCACAGTTTGTCCTGTGATATGAATTTTGTTTACATTATCGCCAGTGGTGGCAGGTGTGGTGCTTTCGCTGAGGCTCCGACAGCAGTGGTTTACGAGAGGACACAGAAACATTCCCAGGGAGATGCAGGAAGAGGCGGGTCAGGAGGGCGACACCAACCTGCAGGGAGATGAGCGCCACCATGCCTTGCTAGAGAGACTTACACTTCCTCCAGCCAGTTCCAGCCAGGAGCAAGGTGCAGATCTAGTATGAGTCTATTTAACTCGAGCTTGTTATGCAACGTAACCTTCAAAATCATCTCCACATCTTGATTATCAGATTTATATCTAAGATAAACCACTAACACAACTACTCTTATTGTTGTTAGGGAAAAACGTGCAGATTGGGTTGAGTGAAAAAGTGACCCAGGTGGCCAGTATCATAGAGGCTCCAGGTTAGGGTGGAGTGAAAAAACTTTTTTTTCGATTTTCAAAAGGCCTGGGTAGGGAAAAGTTGTGGGTTCATAATACAAATACTGTGTTAAAATTGTTTTCCTCTAAGATAATATTTGGACTATGCACACTGAGCTTTAAGTTCTTCGCTATGACGCTAATTATGACGCGTTTCT
The DNA here is from genome assembly GCF_032717465.1 of Coenobita brevimanus. Classification (NCBI taxonomy): domain Eukaryota; kingdom Metazoa; phylum Arthropoda; class Malacostraca; order Decapoda; family Coenobitidae; genus Coenobita; species Coenobita brevimanus. The sequence goes on from NC_137001.1 coordinate 543,260, forward strand.
TCCAAATGCGCCAGGTGTCTGTTGTCAACAACTGTTGTGTAAAATAAGATATTTTAACAACTAAATGTGTAATAGAAATAATAGAATGAGAAAAGGTATTTGTTATCTTCTGTCTCTTCATACCAAAATGCTTTCTAAGACATACAGTATATGCAGCTCTTCGCTAATTTGAATAATATTTCTGTACTTTTCATATTATCCAAATCACCCAGAACTCACCACGATATTCTGAGTCAGGTTCTTTTATTAAGCTCACATGTTCTTCCACAAAAGAAATTGGATACTGAGTGCTACCATGGCTTTTAATTGAACGTGTCTGGTCTTTCCTCCCATCAAAGTATAAGCCATGTAATGGACCTCGGTCTTCCTTGCTTTGAATTACAACCTCCTTCCTTTGCTTTTTCCTCTCACGTTTCAGTTTACTCCGATCTATTACGTTAGTGGAATCAGTTTTGCTAACGATCCCAATATCTTGCAATACTGCTGTTGTTACTGAAGCACAAGCTCTGTCTGAGATACCATACCTATCACATTCTCTTGCTACAGTTGAAAGGCTTAGACGCATTTGTGATGTACGAGTACTAGGTTCTATATTTTCAGACTTCTGTTTCTTGAATTGTGGAGACCATTCACTGTCATTGCTATCAGTACTTTCATTGTTTTCCTCTGCATCGTCAGTCACAATATGCATAACACTTTGATCACATGTATGAGTCACAAAATATTTTTCCTTGCGCTCTTTCTCAGCCTCCATTCTCATCAGTTTTTGTTTCATCTTATTGGTTGCCTTCTTGTCAATTCCTGTGATCATCATTTTTCTCTCATTTCTTTGATCAGTTAGGAAGTCTCTTTCAGCCTTGGGCACTTGGTGTTGCTTCTCACACGAACACTCTAAGGAGGTACGGCATTTGCATGCAGCAATATCAAAAAGCTCAGCATTGGTTTTCAGAAAATCTTCCACACGTGTTTTGTAAGAAGGACTGTTTTTTCTATTCACTGGTTGTTTCAAAAGTTTCTTATATTTTTCATTACACTTTTTGATTAATTCAACAACTCTTTGATGTGACAGATGTGGGATTGAAGCCTTATCCCAAAGGTTTTCAACTTTGAATGCAACTAAATCAGCAATAGCATTAAACAAAGGATTTTGATCACCATTACATCTCATTTCATTATTCACATGAAGGCAGTATTTCAGTACATCAATAGTTGTAGGTAACTGAGTTTCTTTTAGTATAGCTGAAGTTCCTAGGATAGAGCACCAATGACTAGTTCGAGTTTTAAATGCCATAATGGGACAAGGTACCTGTTCTAGTTCTGTCTGAAAAGGAAAATATGTTTAAATAATTACAAAACTAGTTTACATTACATTGAAGAGACAGTAGATAACAAATGCCTTTTTTCATTCTATTATTTCTATTACACATTTAGTTGTTAAAATATCTTATTTTACACAACAGTTGTTGACAACAGATACCTGGCGCATTTGGAAGAATAACGCGTCATAATTAGCGTCATAGCGAAGAACTTAAAGCTCAGTGTGCATAGTCCAAATATTATCTTAGAGGAAAATAATTTTAACACAGTATTTGTATTATGAACCCACAACTTTTCCCCATCCAGGCCTTTTGGAAATCGAAAAAAAAGTTTTTTTACTCCACCCTACTCCAGGTGTTGCTGACGTGAAGAGAAATACAACGTGGCCAGATCCCCTACCAGCCAAGGAGGACCTCAGGGCATACACATATGGGGGGGACGGGTCCAGTGCTGAATCCCTGTCCTCTGCACAGTCTGGTTAGTATCTTTACTGTAATGATATATATATATCTATTTTAATGCCTAAAACTCCCATTAAACATTTAAAATCTAACATTGGATTTATATAAGGCAAAAACAGGACAATATATATATATATATATATATATATATATATATATATATATATATATATATATATATATATATATATATATATATATATAATCCTGAAATTGTTCCACTTAAAATACACACAATATACATAAAATCCATCCAAGACAATTTACCTACCAACAAAGCTCCAGGCCCAGATGGAATTCTGCCAATTGTTTTGAGAAAGTATTCCCCAGAACTTGCCTCTGTTCTCGCAAAATTATTTAGACTATGCATACGTACTTCATCATTTACTAATTCATGGAAAGAAGCCAGTATCCACCCAATTCCAAAGAAAGGAAGTACCTCTGACCCCTCTGATTACAGACCAATAGCTGTCACATCCTCTCTTGGTAAGGTATTTGAAACTTTGATTAATAAGCACTTGGTTAAACATCTTGAATACAACAACTTAATTAGTGATAGACAATATGGTTTTCGCCACGAAAGATCCACCATTGACATAATCTCCTGACTCATACCATCCATCAATCAATCGACCTACATGGAGGAACTCATGCAGTAGCCCTTGATATTTCTAAAGTTTTCGACAGAGTATGTCACCGTTCTCTGCTATTCAAACTCCCTTGCTAAGGACTAAAGTCTTTTGTTCCTTTGATTTCCTCATATCTCAGTGACAGAAAAATAAGAGTAAAATTAGATGATGTATATTCCAATTTCCACTCAAATAACGCAGGCATGCCGCAGGGATCAGTTCTTGTGCTAACCCTGTTCCTGGTTCATTTTAATGATCTCGTATCCATCACCCACAATCCCATCCGTTCATATGCAGATGACTCAACACTTCATAGTTCATTCACACTCAGACACCCATTTCCAAAGTCTGATATCTCTAACTCTAAGCTCATTACAGCCATCTCCATAAATCACGACCTATCTTAGATCAGTGAATGGGGACAAAACAACCTTGTCTCATTTAATGCTAGTAAAACTAAATATATACACTCTACTAATAGACAGGTATTGCCAGATTTGTTTATTACCTTTAGTGCTACAAATATTCTTATCTCCAAAATCATTGAAATTCTCGGTGTCTCACTTAACAATGCCCACAGCTGGACCTCTCACGTCAGATCTCTTGCTAAAACCGCCTCAAAGAAACTTAGATTATTGTGCAGAGTCCGTAACTTCTTCACTGACGAGCAGTTAGCTATGATTTATAAGAGTCACGTGCGCTCTCAGCTTGAATATTGCTCACCCTTGTAGAATGGATGTGGAGAGGTTGCATTAAAACAACTAGACAAAATTCAGAACAAGGCTGTTAGAATTATTAATAACCTTGCTATTACTAATAAACTACCTCCCCTATAGGAAAGAAGGAATGTTGCCTCCCTTGCATTATTTTACAGATATTTTTATAGCAAATGCTCAGACGAAGTTGCGTCAATTGTGCCACCTCTCCATGCCTTCCCTCGTGCTACACGGGCATCTGGTAGCGCTCATGACTGGAATGTCACTCAGCCATATTGCAGAACTTCTACCTATCAGAATTCTTTCATTCCCCGAACTGCATCTCTCTGGAACTCGCTCCCCCAGAGTTGTGTCCCTCAAAACTTGAACCTACAGCTGTTCAAGTCTAACTGTTACAGATACTTTATGAACAGAGGACACCAGTAATCTGGTGTATGGTTTAGCTTAGTTTTTTTTTAATCATTTGTTTTTCCTTCCTCTGTTCTGTTATTTTAAAAATATAATCAGATGAAGAGGGAAAACAGGGCTATCATAGGTGAGCAGTGTGTGAAGAATGATAAAGCGAAGGTAGTGGTGAACAGTGAGGCAATTAACGATGCCTGGAGAGAGTAGCGTAACGGGTTGCTGAATGAGGAATTTGACTGGAACAGGGAAGGTTCGGAGTCAATGGATCCAGTATGTTCAATGCCCTTGGCCTTTGATTGATGCTGCTACTATGAACTGGGTAATAGGCAGAATGCAGGTGGGAAGGTGGCAGGTGTGTCTGGGTTGACTGCTGAAATGCAGAAGACCTCAGGAGAAATAGAAGTGGAGTTATTTAGTAATTTGGTAAGTACGATTATTAATGACTATGTTGTCCCAGATGACTGGCAGTAAAGTGCGATCGTAAATGTGTACAAGGGGAAGGGTGATGCTCTGGAAAGAGGAAGTTATAGAGGCATAAAACGTTTGGACCAGATAATAAAGATAGTGGAGAGAGTTCTAGAGAGTGTGATAAAAGAATGAGTAAATATTGATGAGATGCTGTTTGGGTTTATGTCAGGCAAAGAGATCACTGATGCCATATTCACTGACAGCTTTAGGAAAAATATATAGGAAGGGAAAGTACCTTGTTTTTTTTCATTTGGTGAAAGCCTTTGACAAGGTCCCAAGGGGGCGGTGAAGTGGACAATGAGAAAGCTCGGGATCGAGGAGTGGCTGGTTAGGGTGGGTATGGCCTGCACCCACGCATGAGTGAATGGAGATTTGAGTGATGAGTTTTCCGTGAAGGGTGGTGTGCATCAGGGGTCAGTCTTGAGCTCTTTATTGTTTTTCATGGTGCGTGAAGCCCTTTCACGTGACTTCAGAAATGGACTCATGTGGGAGATGCTGTATGCCAATGAGCTGGTACTAATTGCTGAGAATGAAAGGGAGACAGAGGAAGGATTTAGTAAGTGGAGAGATGGTATGAGGCACAAGGGTTTCATAGTAAGTGCAGATGAAACGAAAGTGATGATATCTAGGACTGGTGGTGGTACTGTCAAACAAGGAGAGTGGCCATGTGTGGTTTGCCACAAGGGTGTGGGAAGTAATTCCACCTTGTGCAGCGTTTGTGATAAGTGGGTGCATAAGAGGTGTAGTGGTGTTACAGTTAGACTGCAGGACAATGCTCATTTAGTATGTGTGATGCGTCGGGGAGAGCATGTGGAGATTGTCAGGTGTGAAAGAATTGATCTTCCTGGTGAGTCTCTTGAGTGTGTGGAAAAGTTTTGTTACTTGGGAAACATGTTATGTGCTGGAGGTGGGACTGGAGCTAGCTCTGTGGCTAGAGCTGAAAGATGTTCAGGGACCTGTTGCCTCTTTTGAAACTGAGAGGGCTCTCCCTCTGTGCCAAAGGATGCGGCATGTGATGTATGGTAGTGGGACCTGGGCAGTAAAGAAAGAGAAAATTCTTAGGCTCAGATGTACAGAAATGACAATGGTGTGCCCTTGAATGTGGGGCCTGGGGGCTAAGCTTACGAAGGAAGAGTTGAGAGGAAGGATTGGACTGGAATGTGTTGGTGTTGTGATGAGAAGGGGTAGGTTGCAATGGTTTGGGCATGTGGAGGGCATGGGAGATGAGATTTGGGTACAGAAAGTGAGAAGTGGGAACGGTGAGGTAAGGTTATGAAAGGCAGACCAAAAAAGACTTGGGACAAGGTCACAGAGTGTGACCTCAAGGATAAGGGAACATATAGGGAGGCTGCTGGAGATCGAGCACCGTTACTAGATGCCATTAGGTGACCAGGGCCAATGCATGCATGCATATTGGAGCCTTTATAAACTATACAAAAAACATATATATATATATATATATATATATATATATATATATATATATATATATATATATATATATATATATATATATATATATATATATATATATATTGAAATACAAGATGGGTATGGGGTAGTACCAAGGGGAGACCATATAGAGGCACGAGAAGAAAATCTGCTATCGTGACAAGACGGACATACGTCCCCAACCACCACTTGCCCCTCTTCCCTTCAATGGAATTGACTAGAGGTACGTCACCCTGCCACATTACCCTCCACCTGGACCAGCGCTCAACAGAATCGGGGCAAGATCTGTGTGCCGGCAGACTCCCCAAGTAGGACCACGACGATGCCCACCATGGTCGTTGGGGAAAGGATGCCCACTGTGCTCCCTTCGCCTACAGCCCCCAGTATGACTGCAACCATGCCCACCGTGCTCCCTTCACCTAGTGCCTTCTGTAGGACCGTGACGACGCCCAAAGTGCTTGTCAGGGAAAGGACGCCCACCGTGCCCCATGCACCTGCAGCTACCAGCAGGACCACGACGATGCCCTCCAAGCTCGTCGGGGAGAGAACACCCACTGTGCTTCCCTCACCTGCAGCCCCCGCCCTGAGTAGGACTGCGGCGACTCCCACTGTGCTTGCCAGGGAGAGGATGCCCACTGTGCTTCTCTCGCCTGCAGTCCCAGTTCCCAGCAGAAATGTGGCTGTACCCACCATGCCAGTCGGGATGGCACCATCCACTGTACAGACCCTGCCTGTAAGGCCTAGGACAGCAGGGGAAGGTTCAATGAAAGGACGTGCCCTTCGAGCACACCACCCTACAGACAGAACCACAGCGGTGCCCACCGTGCCCACCAGGGAGGTCCCACCCACCATGCAGGCCTCATCTGCTGAACATTCGGCACCCATAGAGGGTCACGACCCTTGCTTGCCTCACTCTTCCAGAGGATGAGTGGGTCGTGCCCCTTGTTCGCCTCACTCCTCCAGAGGCGAGCGGGACGTCCCTCTTGCTCTCCCTGCACCTCACGGGTCAGAGCAGGCTCCCCAGCTTAGTCTCTGCTAGAAGACATCTGGAGTGGACCTATAGTGAGTCCTGGGGTACACGTTACAACCAGCACCCCTAAGTCACCAGTCACTGTTGGACTCCCAAAGAAGGCGAGACCACAGGAAACCTCTGAAGGGCTCCCTGGAAAGGATAGACAGCAGGCAGCACCGTCGGACTCCCAATGAAGGCGGGACCACAGGCACCAGACGAAGAGGGATGCCCCCAGGACGCCCATCCGAGACCTCCCTAGACAAGCCGGTAAACCAACCTCCACCAAGGGCAAGCACAAGGAAGCACCCCTACTAGACCTGTTCAGCCCCAGCCCAGAGGGCTGACACACCGACGAAGGCCCCTCTATGTAAAAGGCCTCCCTCTACACCACCCAGCAGCTCTCACCTGACTATTAAGAGTAAAATAGTGGTCCCGCGCCCCTTCACAGAGTGCACACCTGATGAGATACCTCCCACACCTAGGTGCCACCTGCACTTATCTTACCAGCCCACTAGTCCCAGACTCAGATCCTTATAATTCATATAGTGTGTGTAATCTGTCATATTGTATTGTGTCAAGTCACTGTATTCTTTGTAGGTAATATACGTTTCAGACTGGTTAGTCTGTGTTTATAAGCCCTGTTCCTTTGGTTGCATGCTCCAGACCCGGTCTTAGAAAGATCACAATATCGGGCCCACATACTCAAAGAGCAAGAAGTTGATCTCTGATTATGTGGCATAACACTGGTGGCATTGGTGGTTCTAGATCCGGTCACGAAAAAGCACAACTAGGAACTAAAAGGGAATATCTGACAAAATGGGAGCCAAACCACTTGTTAAATTACCAAAATTTGACCCTGAACAGTGCGATATAGACACATGTGTAACATTAAACCACTGTTGGATACTGGATTTGAACACAACAAAGAAAAGATGGCAGTAACACTACCCCACCTGGGAAAAGCTGTCTCGCTTGCCACGAAGATCGTCCCCAAGCTGACATGAGCACAATTTACATGAATTGTGACAGAAGCAGTCACACCTTCACTGGGAAAAGTAGTAGCCTTGTCCCAGCTTGATGCCATCACCTATGATGGCCACCTGGACAACACTCTTAACCAGGCTAGGTGACTAGTCACGGCCGCTTACCCAGAGGCCGATGCAGCCACCCGGGAACAACATATTTTCAACACTCTTAAGGATCCTCCCCAGCACTGTAAGAGAACATTTCACAATCTATGACCCAATGGGAGACTATGACAGAGATATTCAACTAGTCAGGCATCTTCTCGCTGCCTGCATCGCCCCACAACACATCGGTGCAATGAGCAGAATCCCAAAGCATAAAGTACAACAACAAAAAGCATGGACACCCCCCACCCACACCGTTTCACCACCAGTATGAGAAGGGCACTCCCCACCAAAAGGGGTCCCCCCTCCCAAGGAAAATACCAACCTGGTCTCCATAAATCCGTGAAAGTTTGCAGCATTCATTCACCGGTGCCCCATTCATAACATACAGGAACAACTTAAAGTTGACCAATGAAAGACAGCTACCCAAGGGTGCCACAAGGCCTCCTTTATAGATGATAATTGCGACGAAGACAACACACCCTCTGCCGAGTACTCGGACCCTGGTGAAGAAGGCCCGGACAAAGAGGATGCCCCACAACAACTGGATTTTTAGGACTGTCCCCACACCTCCCCTCGGTGGCAGGGGCCACCTCCCCAAAATATTGCCCCCCAGTCTACAATAAGATGAGACCGATTGGGGTGAAAGTGAGGCTACTGGTTGACACAGGAGTAGCCAGATCCTGCCTCTACCACCATTCTTACTTCTGTCATGCTTCGGCTTTTGGCCCGGTTCCCCCCACTTCAGCTCATCTCGCAGGTGCAGGAGATGGTCCCCTGCCTATCCGAGGGGAAACTCGGGTGTTGTGAGCCGACACTCACCAGAAAGTATCAGCCAAACTTCAATTCATTTTTGACTCAGTCTGCTATGCTTATGATGCCTACCTAGGGCTGGACCTCCTGCAGAAACTACGCACCAGTATCAACTGCCACAATCGATGTCTCCACTTCCAGAAGTCTCAAGACCACCCCCAGCCACACTGCACGTGCACTCCCACACCCTCTCCCTCATCTCACTTTCTTCCCACTGTCTTCTACCTTACTCTCCTGTATTCCTAACCATCCCGCTCCTCTGCATACCACTTTCCCTGCTACCATCGCCTCCTCCCTTACTATCCCTCCTCAGCACAAGACCTGTCTCCACCTTAGCAGGCTCACTGGAACCTCTATCTTATTCTCCCCTAACCTGCCTTCTGCAACCATCTCCACCTGTCTACTGTCTCCCACCTTCCTCCCCCTCACCTCGGGGTGGTAAGCTTCGCCAACATTTCCACCATCGCTCTCACCCTCCCTAAAGGATTAGTGGTCAGTGAAATGGAAGAAGCCGAACCATGCACACCCCCCCTTCCTCTCCTGTCACCCTTCCTCCTCTACCTGAACACCTGACACCACACAAAGCCAACAGCCTCCAACGCCTCCTCCTGGACTTTAAAGACCTTTTCTTAGCAGAACCTGTGGATATCAGTCACACCACGTACCTGACACACGAAATCCACACACAAGCCCACCGATTCACCAATTGTCTCAGAGGAAAAACACTAATCAGTGGGCTGAAGAATACCAGCAGGTCTAGGAAATGCTTGATGTCAGTTGTATATCCCCATCCACCAGCCCCATCCTCTCCAGTAGTGTTAGGTAAGAAGAAAGATGGCACCATGCACTTCTGTGTGGATTACCGACGCCTCAGCGACGTGACCACAAAGGATGCCACCACCCTACCCAGGATAGATGCCTCCCTCGACTCCTTGTACGGAGCATGCTGGTTCTCCATCTTGAAGCTCCAATCGGGATACTGGCAGGTCCCTGTAAACACAGAGGATAGAAGGAAAACAGTTTTCTCGACTAGCAACGGAAAGCATTACAAATTCAATGTCCTCCACTTTGGACTCTGCAATGCCCCCGCAACATTCTCGCAATTGATGGAAACAGTTCTCAGTGGCCTCACCTGGGAAATCTGCCTGGCATACCTAGATGATGTTATCATCTTCGGCTGAACATGGGCTGATCACCTCCAGCGCCTTAAACAAGTCCTCATTCTGATCCGACAGGCAGGGCTTAAGCTCAAGCTATCAAAATGCATCCTGACTAAACAGTCTCTCTCCTTTCTAGGACATGTCATCTCCAAGGAAGGGATAGCACCTGATCCTGACAATCTGCATGCTATCACAGACCTCCTCCTACTATAAGATGTTCACGAAGTCCATACCTTTATCGGGCTGACGTCCTACTACCGACGCTTCATAATGTGGTTCGCTAACATCGCAAAGCCCCTCCATGACATGGCTGAAATAGGCTAAACTTTCACGTGGACAGACAGTCACATCAACGCTTTCCACACCCTCAAGACCAAGCTCATCACCACCCCGATCGTCGCATGGCCTGACTACACCCTACCTTTCACCTGTATACCAATGTATCCCTAGTAGCAATCGGGGCCTTCCTTGCCCAAGTCCAGGAAGGATGAGAACATCATTGCCTGTGCCACCCATACTCTCAGTCAAGCAGAAAAGAACTATGCCACCACCAAACGAGAATGACTAGGCATCATCTGGGCCTTGGACCACTTTTGAGCCTATCCAGCGGGCACTCACGTCACTATAATAACAGATCACCAGTCTTTGCAGTGGCTACACCAGTATCAGACCCACAACAGCCAGTTAGCCAGATGGAGAAAAAGCCTCAAAGAATTTTATTTTGATATAGCGTATTGGCCTGGCAAATTACATGCAAACACCAACGCCTTGTCCTGGCAGCCCATCAATGCCATCAGCATTGCCACCAGCCTCCTACAAAAATGGCGAAGCAAAGATCGCCCCAACTGGATATCACCAAAAACTTTCTCGAAGCTACACCGACAGGTCAACCACCTGTTAACCCATACTGGACATATAGAGCTCGATCCTGACACCGCCCTAGAAACGATTACTCGCACTCAGACAACGGCATACATCTAGAGACCAAGAAACTCCTACAAGTATTTAATGAATTGTATTGGACAGTCGGCCACTCCACCTTGGCGAAATCAGTCATACAGGCCTGCTGCGCTTGTGAGCTAGGAAAAGACGTAACACGGATGCCAGACCATTCAGGAAACATCATTGCTCACAAGCTGTGGCAACTTTTGTCCATAGACATAGTCAGGCCCCTCCCTCCAAAAGCAGGCTACCAGTACATCATAACTTTCGTGGACGCCTATTTGAAATTCCTGATTGCCTGCCCGGCCAAGGAACACCACGCCGTTGCCGTGGCCAACACCCTCGTCTGCCACGTTTTTCCATACTTCGGCATTCCCCAGGCCCTTCACTCCAACAATGCCCCAGAGTTTACCAGCAAAATATGGAAAGAACTCGGCACCATCTTCAGGTACAAGCTATTTCACTCTTCCCCATACTGGCCACAGGGAAACGGGATATGTGAAAGAAGTCACCATATCCTCCTCAACCGAGTATGAACCAGGTTAGAAGAAACACAAAAGGAAGACTCGCCAGCCCACGTAAAAATTGTGCAGTCGGGGATGAACACCTGTCCCAGAGAAGATGGCGTTACCCCTCATGATCGAGTGTTTGGAGAATCTTTCCTTCTCTTACCACTCCGACAGCACCTACAGCACCCCTCCTCATCCCCCACATCTGACCCCCTTCACCACCTTAGGCACCGACTGCATCACCTACAAAACCAACAAGACCTTCAGCCTGACATCAGCTCCATAAATCCGTACAAATCTGGCAACTCAGTTATGGTGCCCCAACTACCATCCTTAACAAACTAACACTCCAATTCTCAGACCCCTACACAATCATCAATGTTCCCAACCCCTACCAGGTCACCAACCAATATCACAACACCACGCACATACTGGAATCTCCACGTGCATCTCTTCCACCCCTCACCACCCACCTCACCCACCACCTCCCGCACGCTGCACCCAATCTCCTACCCAGCTCGGCGCACCACTACTCACCTCCCCTGCCAACACGACTAATTCATACACATGCTACATCACACCTATATACTCCTCACCCTCACTCACTCCTCGTTCCACACTCACATCCTCCACCATGCCCCCAACCAACTCCACATCCTCCACACAGACCCCCCCACACACCCCCGGTGACCTCACCTCCCAGATCACAACTACCAACCACCGCTGCATCGCCACCAGCAAACACAAAGGCATCGCCACCCAACCCAGGAACCCCCCACCGACACCCAGCCACCTCACCTCGTGACCCGCGCTCCTCACCACCTACACCTGTCCTCACCACCACCACTACTAGATCCGGCCGTCTCTCTCACCCACCAGCAAGATATGCACCAGCACCCTCACCCCCACCTCCACCAGTTCCAACACCACCCAGAGAAACCACCTCCAGCTCCCACACACCAAACACTTTCTCCATAAACCTCAAAATGCATCAGGCAGGAAATAAAATTCCGGTGGCCAGACCAACCAGGATAATAATGTGTGTCAATCCAGTGCTTTTCCACCTGCATGACCTCATAAAACCCAGGTCGCCTCATCCATCTCCAGCATTCAGCCCAGAGTCACAGGCCAGTCACTACACACAGCACTTCCAGAAACGAAGATCAAGCATGTGCTCTGGACCTGTACCCAGGGAAACGAACAGTGCCTCCAAGGGACACCACAACTTCTGAATCTCCTGTGGAAGACCACACACGCCTCCATCCTTGAGATAGTGTACCAACCCCACAATGAGCCAAATACACCCACTCAGCACTGGATCTCACTCCTCCAACACCTCATGCCAGCCTGCCAGACCTCTACCTCTAATGTAACCACCTCCAGTCACAAGGACGTGACTTCTTCAGCTGTTGCGATGGTGAAATACAAGATGGGTATGTGGTAGTACCAAGGGGAGACCATATGGGGTGCAAGAAGAGAACGAGTGTTCGGGACAAGACGGACATACGTCCCCAGCCACCACGAGCCCCTCTTTCCCTCAATGGAATCAACTAGAGGTACGTCACCCTACCACATTACCCTCCACCTGGACCAGCACTCAATGGAATCAGGGCAGGATCTGTGTGCTGCCAGACTCCCCAAGTAGGATTGCTACAACGTCCACTGTGCTCGTTAGGGAAATGATGCCCATTGTGCTCCCTTTGCCTACAGCCCCCAGTAGGACCGCGACCACACCCACAATGCTCGCTGGGGAGAGGACGCCCACCGTGTTCCTCCCACCTGCAGTCCCAGTGCCTAGCAGAACCACAGCTGCACCCACCATGCCAGTCGGGGAGGCATCATCCACTGTACAGACCCCGCCTGTGAGGCCTAGGACAGCAGGGGAAGGTTTGAGGAAAGGACGTGCCTTTCGAGCACACTACCCTACAGGCAGAACCACGATGGCACCCACCGTGCCCACCGGGGAGGCCCCGCCTACCGTGCGGTCCTCATTTGATGAACCTTCGGCACCTATACAGGGTCATGGCCCTTGCTTACCTCACTCCTCCAGAGGAGGAGCTGGTCACGCCCTCGGCTTGCCTCACACCTCGAGCGGCCGAGTGGGACGTCCCTCTTGCTCTTCCCACATCACAGGGGACAGAGCAGCTCTCCAGTGGAGTCACTGCTGGATGAGGTCTGGAGTGGCGCTATAGTGAGTCCTGGGGTACACTCATTACAACCAGTGCCCCTAAGTCACCAGTCACTGTCGGATTCCTGAAGGAGGCAAGAATGCAGAAAACCTCTGACGGGCTCCCTGGAAAGGAGAGACCACAGGCAGCACTGTCGGACTCCCAATGAAGTTGAGACCACAGGCACCAGACAAAGAGGGATGCCCCCGGAACTCCCGGCCGAGACCTCCTTAGACAAACCAGTGAACCTTCCTCCACCAAGGGCAGGCGCAAAGAAGCGCACCTACTAGACCTGTTCGGCCCCAGCCCCGAGGGCCAACACACCGACGGAGGCCCCTCTAGTGAAAGGCTTCCCTCTACACCATCCAGCAGCTCTCGCCCGATGATCAGGAGTAAAATAGTGGTCCTGCGCCCTTTCAGAGAGCGCACACTTGACGAAACACCTCCAACACCTGGGCGCCACCTGTAGTTATCTTACCAGCCCACTAGTCCCAGCCAGATCCTTATAATTCAAATAGCGTGTGTAAAATATCATATTGTCACTATATTCTTTGAGGGTAATGTACGTGTAAGACTTTTTAAGCCCTCTTCCTTTGGCTGCATGATCTGGACCCGGTCTTAGAAAGAACCCAATATCAGACCTACATACTCAGAGAGCAAGAAGTTGATCTCTGAGTACGTGGCATAACACACACACACACATATATATATATATATATATATATATATATATATATATATATAATCTATTGCCAGACGCCTCAATCCCGTTTGGGGTGGCCACAAACAAATCGCCTCCAAGTCGCCCTGTCCCCCGCCATTTCACTGCCCTGCTCCCAACTCACACCCCCCTCTCTCATATACCTCTCCACCCCATCCCTCCATCTCATCCTCGGCCTCCCCCTCCCTCTCCCCCCTCCACCTCACTCACATACACTCTCTTCGTCAGTCTTTCACCCTCCATCCCCTACACATGGCCAAACCACCTCAGTGTGTTCCTCATAACGCTTCCTATCACATCCACATCCACACCACAACGCTCCTTTATATCCTCATTCATCAGCCTGTCTCTCCACGTGACTCCACAGGCTCCTCTTAAATAACTCATTTCCACTGCTCTCACTCTTGTCTATCTATCTATCTATCTATCTATCTATATATATATATATATATATATATATATATATATATATATATATATATATATATTATTTATGGATCAGGTGTCTGCTGTGAGACAAGTGTTTGAAAAGTATTTAGCGAAAGGCAAGGATGTGTTTTGGGTATTCATGGATTTAGAGAAAGCGTATGATAGAATTGATAGGGAGGCTTTGTGAACTGTTTTAAGATTGTAATGACTTGATGGTAGGTTGTTAAAAGGAGTGAAAAGTTTTTATGTAAATAGTAGAGCGTGTGTAAGAGTGGGAAATGCTGTGAGTGATTGGTTTCCCGTGAGAGTGGGGCTGCGACAGGGATGTGTGATAGTTGCCTTTGTTTTTTAATATATATATATATATATATATTTATTGTCACATGTTGTTGTGGATGGAAGAATAGATGTAAAAATGAAGTTTAGAAGGAATGAAGTAGGAAAGGTGCTGGAATGAATGAAAAAAGTGTATAGATGTCGTTCGCTTACCATTAATGTAAAGAGAATACTTTATGAGGGTGTTGTGGTACCGACTGCGTTATATGGGGCTGAAACATGGAATACGGGTGTAGCAGAGAGGAAAAGTTTGAATGTAATGGGAATGAGGTGTCTGAGGAGTATGTGTAAGTGTGATGTGTATGGATCGAGTGAGAAATGATGAAGTGCGAAGGAGAACTGGAGTTGTTCAGGAGATGGCTGATTGAGTTGGGCAGAGTGTTGTGATGGTTTGGACATGTGTGGAGAGAATGGATGAAGAGTGCTTGGTGAAAAAGATAACTGGATCAGATGTGAGAGGTGTAAGGCTGAGAGGAATACCACGAATAGGATGGATGGACAGTGTGAAGAGAGCGTTAGATGTCTGTAAAGCAAGGAAGAGTGGCTGCGCATGATAGGAATGATTGGAGAGAAATTGTGAATGAATAAATGGTGACGAGGCCCTGAGGGGATATCCTTCCGCATTTGGTCTTATCAACTGATCAGGTCAGGTGCCGGTAAGGGGATGGGTCCATTATGATGTGGCAGGGGTAAACCAGCTCTGCTGTTGGGCCCTGCCACGTTGTTGCGGATTGCACCACACAGTTGACCCTCATGCAGTGTAGTGTGGTGAGGATCTGTTCCTTCTTCTGTTAGGGCTAAGATACGAATAAATGTGTGTGTGTGGATGAGTAAATTGGGAGTGTGATGTCCTGTCTCGGCTACCCTCCTTTCTTTGGGGGAAGCAGCCTATATATATATATATATATATATATATATATATATATATATATATATATATATATATATATATATATATATATATATATATATATATATATATATATATATATATATATATATATATATATATATATGTGTGTGTGTAATGTGTGTGTGTGTGTGTGGAATATTACACACACACCTACACACACACACACAGAGAATGCAAATAAAATGTGAAATACCTGGAAGTGAGCTAAGTCTGTAGAGGACATTGAGTGCAAGTATGGCTCTGTTGCTCACATTACGTTATTGTATCCCGCAGGTGTAAAGGAGGAATTTCTTGATCGCGGCAACGTGAATCAGGTGATGCCAGGATTCCAGGAAGTGATAGACATCCTTCAAAACCTGCCTGAGGCTGCCAGGTCGCCTGCGCTAAAGCCAAAACCACCAAATATTATGCAGGACTCCAGCAAGGGAAAGACTCTGGAAGGTAAGTCTTAGCAAAAATGATATTAAAAACGTAATCTATGTCATCGATTATTGTATTAATTATATCATAATCTGTTTGCACGATCTGACTGTGCATGGTAATATAAAAAGATCGCTTACTTTCTTAAAAACTAACACATCTCTGTTTAATTATCTGGTGCGGATCCTGTTCATCTTGACTAATATAAGCACCCGCCTCTCCCACCAGGCCCCTCCTCCTCCCCTGGGCCTGTCCCCGCCCCACCTGAGTCCACCACTACGGCTCTTTCGTCACAGGACCTCCAACCCCCCTCACCGTCAGGCACGAGCAGATCACGGCCAGCAGAGTTTAAACACATCACACACCCGGACACGAGGTGACCACGGCCAGCTGAGTTGTCTACACACACATCACACACAGACACGAGCTGACCACGGCCAGCTGAGTTGTCTACACACACACATCACACACAGACACGAGCTGACCACGGCCAGCTGAGTTGTCTACACACACATCACACACAGACACGAGCTGACCACGGCCAGCTGAGTTGTCTACACACACATCACACACAGACACGAGCTGACCACGGCCAGCTAACCCAAGTAAATTCACACAAACACAGATACTGGTTCGTGAAAGTGTCGGTTCGATGAAAAACATTCTTGACCAGACAAGAACCCGAGGTAAATGGGATGTGGAAGTAATCAAAGTAAAACACGTGTAAGCTGCCTAGTACGATGAAATGAGGCTGGTGTTGTCGTCCAGAAAAGGCTTTGCTCAGGGAATATCATAGTAGCTTTTGGCTGGCTGGATATAGTTTCATTTGGGGGAGCGTGAAAGTTGGTGACTTCGTTAGAGTGCGTGAATTGTACGTAATTGTGTGTGTGTGTGTGTGTGTGTGTGTGTGTGTGTGTGTGTGAACGTAAAATTGACTGGTGTGGAGGTATCCACTCTCAGAGATATTTTCCCGTTACATGCGATGAACCTTGGCAGCAGGAATGAGACATGGGATCAATCTGTTAAACTACATTTTATTTCCTCCTTAATGTTAACAAAATTCATGGTCTTTACATTTCTAATAAAAATCTGACTCTGAATATTTTAGAAACTCACAAATTACTTAA
This sequence comes from Coenobita brevimanus, assembly GCF_032717465.1. Lineage (NCBI taxonomy): Eukaryota > Metazoa > Arthropoda > Malacostraca > Decapoda > Coenobitidae > Coenobita > Coenobita brevimanus. The sequence goes on from NC_137001.1 coordinate 560,388, forward strand.
CTTCCTATTGTATCATCAGCCTGAACTCTTCATGTACTAACTTTTATACATTTATAGACTATATAAAATACATTTTTAAAGTGCTCATTTTTCTTTACCTATGAACCTGTTGTAAACAGTAAAGTCTCAGTATGCAATAGTAAACTACTTCAGTTACGTATGTTCAAGCATTTTAATAATCTGCTGTATCACTTTAGAAAGAGAGGGTTAGAGTATGCGGACAGTATTCTTAAATATATGCATATAAGCTTCAGAAGAAGAAACTAACATTAAAGAGGTAAAGCTTTTAGGTTAAAGAAATGATTCAGTAGTCCGTGAGATAAGACCACTTTCCTGAGTAACATGGCACTTTTAAGCTAAATGTATGTACTAATTTTTTGCAGTGCTGCTACAACTGAATTAATATTATCCCTAACGTTAAGGGTTCTGACACACAAACCGAGCAAAGTGTGTCAAACACATTGGTCTGAGCGTGTGGTTGCTTTGGTTCATGGTGTGTGCACTGCAGCTGGGAGTCAGTCGTGTGCAGGGACGGACGTGGTGAGTTGCAGCTACTGTTCGCTCCACTTCGTACAGTTATAGTTTTAATCCTTGTTTTACTTGAAGCATAACACGTAACATATAAAATAAGCTAATTAGAGACCAGAGACGCTGGGTAGCTACTGGTCAGACTGAGGAAACCTCCCGCCTACACATCCCGATTCTTTACATATATCCTTCATTAATTCCTTTCCTGTTAGGGCGCTTTCTTGTGCGCCGCGGAAAACCATTTACACAGAAATAAATACAGGATGTCCGAGTGTGCAAAAAGTCTGAAACCAATAATATAACATTTTTTTACTTTACAGGCAAAAAATTGTATCAGCACTGGCAAAGGATGGATTAAGTCCTTCTTAGTGGTCGTTAGAGAGGCGTTTGCTGTAAAAACTGCTCCTCTGAACTGTCTGCATGCATTCCTCCACCTCTACGACGGGCGCGTAACACCTGTCTAGCAGCAAACTCTCATCCCTTTTCTGTCCAACTCTCTAATGCAAGAGTTAACCGTTACTCCCAGTCCTTCATTTATGCAGCAGGTTAACTCTGGAACTGTCTCCCTCTGTCTGTATCTCCTGCTTCCTATGATCTCCAGTCTTTCTGAAGCAGTGTGTCCAGGCATCTCGAAATGATCGGATCTTGAATTTGGCTCTCTCTTGTGTTTTGTTTTTCTCTTGGAGGGAACAGTTATTGCGGGTTCGTGGCCTTTGGTTCCTTCTTCGTCACATAAAAAAAAAAGGAACTTCGTCATTTTCGGGGGAGAATTGCCGAGGTTTGTGCTGCTGACGATCCCAGTATGCTGATCAGAATCCAATTAATCCTAACAGGTTTCTGAGGCGGGAAGATTATGTCTGTTGAATAGAATTAATATTACAGTTAGTGATAGTGATGTACTATTGCAATTAGCAAATTAAAAGAGAATAAAACACCAGGACCAGACAAAGTATCTCCACGTGTATTAAAGGAACTAAAGAATGGAATATTAGAGCCTTCCTCTCACCTTTTTAATTATTCAATAAAGAACAGTAATCTGCCACAAGAATGGAAGCTTGCAAATGTAAAGCCGGTATTCAAACAGGGCAACCAAGCACAATAAAAAAAACTACCACCCACTTAATTTATCATCAGTGATTTGCAAATTGCTTGAAACTATTATCAGAGGCAAGTTTGTGAAGCACTAAGAAACAATTTCATCAATGATGCACAACATGGTTTTCAGAATAAATCGCTCTTGTTTCACAAATCTGTTGGACTTTTTCAACGATATACTGAACATGTACGACGAGACTAAATCTGTTGTTGTCTAAGTCGATTTTCAAAAGACTTGACAACATTCATGACACTTCACGAGAGGGAAAAAGCTTCTGTAAACATTTTTGGGCATGTTTGGTCCATCATTCGTGACACTCTGTTGATTAATATATGTTCGTACACTAAGCTGGAGACCGACTGTAAGTGTTCAGTTCCCAGTTCTTTCGTCTTCATCCCAAACATTCTTCAGTTTGGTGTCGTTTTTTCATATCTTTACAAATTCACTTTAAACTTGGTACAGTTTCCTCGTCTTTCCTCTTTATCCCAAACATCTTTCAGTTTGGTCTTGGTTTTTCATTTCTTTACAAATTCCGTTTAAGCCTGGTACAATTGTTCCCTGGGCATGTACGCCACAGACACGGCTTCCATTTGGGGATATAGGCCTGATCCGAAGTTAATGGGGTCAAAGGTCAAGCCAAACAAACACGAAAATTTGCGGAGCCTTGGTTTTGTAAGTTTATTAATGATCACGGCAATTTGCAGAGAAGTGTCAGTGTATTGTAGCTGCATGGAGACCATCCTGCACTCCCTTGGGGATGGTGGTAATCGTTAATTCTTTTACTCTGCTTTTCTCTTCCTGCTTTTGGATCCTATGAGACTCATGTACCAGCAGGAAGAGTTAAATGGATGATGATGATGATGATGAGAAGGAGGAGGGTGATAATGATGACGATGATGAGGAGGAGGAGGAAGAGGAGATGGAGGAGGGTGATGGTGATGATCATGATACTGATGATGAGGAAGAGGACAATGAAGAGGGTGATGATGATGATGATGATGATATGAGAAGGAATGGCGCATAATGAGTGCACTTGGTCTGCAGTCAGTACCATATAATGATGTTTAGATTAAAGTTTATCCATCTGCTCCTATCAGTACATTCTCTTCCGAAGTTTTCCTCTTTCCTTTTTTTTTTTGGGGGGGGGTGAAAAATGTCAGGTATGGTCTAATCGTAATAGGTCATCATTTTGTGTGTTGTTCCATCAGTGATCCATTAGATCTGACATGGGAGACTTCGCACCACTCTTTAAGCGATTTATTTTCCTGATTACACTGAAATATTGTGTTTTATTCATTTTTTCATCTTTTTCAGTATATAGTTTGTATTATTAACTTAAGTATGTTACTAAGATCAAAAATGCCACATTTATAGCTAACGGAGAGGTGGTCTGCTAATACGATACGATGTTTGATCCATAACATGTTTCCTGAATCATTTGAGAGTTACATTACGCATAACGAATAATAATAATAAGTATAAGTGGCTGGGGAATGGCTTGGAGAAGGAGGGAGGTGAGAAGACAGGAAGAAATCAGTAGGATAGAAGTTGTGGAAGCAATGAAGAATGTTAAATTGGGGAAAGCCCCAGGAATTGATGGACTGGGTGGTGAAATGTTGAAGCATGGGGGAGAGATAGTAGTACAATGGCTGTGGAAGATGTGCAGATTGGCCTGGGAGGAAGGTAGAGTCCCGGAGGATTGGAAGTCAGGTATAATTATTCCCTTGTACAAAGGTAAAGGGGAAAAAGAAGTGTGTGGTAATCATAGGGGCATTTGTCTTCTTAGTATAATAGGAAAAGTGTATGGTAGGATACTTACTGACAGAGAGAAAGAACAGAGAAATTAGTTGGAGAAGAACAGGGAGGCTTTAGGAAGGGAAGAGGTTGTGTAGATCAGATATTCATTCTTAGATCTTTAGTGGAAAAGTTTCTAGAGAAGGGAAAGAAGTTGCATGCGGCTTTCATGGATTTGGAGAAAGCATATGACAGGGTGGATAGACAAGGATTGTGGAAAGTGTTAAGAATATAATTATGGAGTAGATGGGAAGTTGTTGAATGCTGTGAAGAGTATGTACGATGGTGCGAAGGCTGCAGTGCGTGTGGATGGTGAACTAAGTGAATTTTTCTTTTTGAAAGTTGGGTTCAAACAGGGATGTGTCATGTCTCCATGGTTGTTCAATCTGTACATGGATGGGGTAATAAAAGAGGTACAAGGTAGGGTAGTGGATGTTGGAGTGGCCCTGATGAGAGAGGATAGTGTTTGGAAACTCCCTGTACTGTTGTTTCCAGATGATACTGTGTTGTTGAGTGAAGACGAAGGGGAGCTGCAAGGCTTGGTGGATGAGTTTAGGAGAGTGTGTAAGAAACGGAATCTAAAGGTGAATGTAGGGAAGAGTAAAGTGATGGTCTTTGAGAGAGGTGAAGTCAGTGAATGTACAGCGAGGTTGGATGGTGAGGAATTGGAAAATGTGAGTACGTTTAAGTACTTGGGTAGTGTGATGAGTAAGGATGGAGGTTTGGAGGGTGAAGTGCTTGAAAGGGTACAGCAGGGAAGAAAGGTTGCTGGTTCTTTGAAATCAGTGATAAGAAACAGGGAAGTGAGCATGGAAGTGAAAAAGTTACTACATGACAGTATTGTGATACCAACTCTAACGTATGGAAGTGAAGCTTGGACGTTGTTGGAAGGACACAAGTCAAGAGTGAGAGCAGTGGAAATGAGTTTTTTAAGAGGAGCCTGTGGAGTCACATGGAGAGACAGGCTGACGAATGAGGATATAAAGGAGCGTTGTGGTGTGGATGTGGATGTGGATGTGATAGGAAGCGTTATGAGGAACACACTGAGGTGGTTTGGCCATGTAGAGAGGATGGAGGGTGAAAGACTGACGAAGAGAGTGTATGTGAGTGAGGTGGAGGGGGGAAGAGGGAGGGGGAAGCCGAGGATGAGATGGAGGGATGGGGTGGAGAGGTATATGAGCGAGGGGGGTGTGAGTTGGGAGCAGGGCAGTGAAATAGCGGGGGACAGGGCGACTTGGAGGCGATTTGTTTGTGGCCACCCCAAACGGGATTGAGGCGTCTGGCAATAGATAGATATATAGAATAATAAAATATGGACGCTCTCTACAGTATGTATTAAAGTACTTCTAGTGTCGAGCGTACACTATGGCAAATATTATTATACTGAGTTTGACACTCTAACTCGCTGATTCCGACTGAGCATTGTGCCATGATCAACGTTGGCATACTGAAGTGTAAAAATGCATACTTGGCTAATTCTTTATTGACGTCATTATTATAATCACTTACACAGGTCGAAATAGTGTCCGTTATAATATTATCAAGATAAATCTGATGTCGCATTATCATCCAGGGTGACTCAACTTTATGTAAAAACTTCCACTCAGTTTTATCTTCATTGTAGCTTTTAAATTCACGTCATTCAGCCTTCTACATCATAGACCTGCACCAAAAATGTACCCATCCAGTTCACCTGTGTTCTTGCTTCCCTATCCATTGTAACTCAGCTGGTTATTTCCTCTCTTCATAAGTATTTGTCCTGATATGTCTGCACACATTTATTCAGCAATACAATACAGCTATATTGCCAGTAAGAATTGGTCAGTATTTTTGCAAAGCCGTCAGCGATAAAGTGCAAGGAGGAAAAGTATTGCGCCGTTTGGTCACTTCCGACGAAAGTTGATACTAGACAGAGAGAGCGAGAGAGAGAAATGAAGAAATGAATTCCCCGATCTAGGCAACTAAGGCCATATAGCCCCGCTAGGGTTACAGGAGGGAGCTACCCCTCCCGGCAACGGTAGCCCGGGCGAGGCTCGAACTTGCGACCTCCCGATCACAAGCTCAGCGCGCTACCACTGTTCTACCGCGCCCCCCAGAGAGAGAGAGAGAGAGAGAGAGAGAGCGGTCATGCACTATTTGAGTGTGCGAATGTCACCCCTGGACTGCAAACAATATAGCCGTTTTCTTTCAAAAGTTCGAGGTTATGTCTGAGAAAACGATCCATGTCCTGATATACTGTGGTACACTGAAATGTTTGTGAACCTGAGAGATATTTAGTAAGACACTGTTCTGTATTTTGACGCCATCCATATCTGATGTTAAGAAAAACGCGAATTATTTTTCCAGCTGATAACTAAAATGCGTTACATTATCCCTATGAATTAAAAATGAACGAAGCTGGTAATACATGTCCGGACAATATTTATACATAAAAGTGCAGTATGATAACCAATGAATTTCATAATACGACACTAAATATTGTAATAATTTTGTTTCTTCACGAAAGGTAACAGCATAAAGAAATAATAACAACAGGCTACTTGACCTCACGGGAGCATGTCTTCCAGTTTTCTTACTCATATGAATACAGTTTGTTTTGGACAGGTTTAGTCAGAAGATTTGTTTTGATAGGAACTAGGGGCTCCCAACGTTAGGTTTAATGGCAATCCCAGGTGGGTAAACCTCAGGGAGTTAGGGAGTGGGAGCCACCAAGTTAGGTTAAGTTAGGTTGACAATATCGTCAATGAACAAGCTGCAGCGAGCAGCCACACAGCTTCCTTAAATACCCTAAAATACGTGATATTTGTTTGTGTACAGTACATTTTGTAGTCAAACATCGAGAAGCAATTCTTTGTGTTGCATAATGCACAAAACTTATTTTCCTCAAGAATGTGGGAGTGTAAGATGACAGGTGGACTTGCCGGGCCCGTGTGGTAAAGTTAAAAAAAAAAAAAAAATGATTACACTAAAAAGACGAACAAGAAGCCTCGGACAAGGACTGACCAAAAGGTGACGACAAAGGACCAGACAAAGGACATGGTAATTGCAACATGCAATGTAAGACGTGCGAATGATGAGGTGAAAGAGAGATTGTCCAGGTGCTTGAGGGTGCAAAAGTTGATATATGTGGAGTAACTGAAGCTAAATGGTGAGGTGAGAGTGTGAGAGAATGGGAGTATGGATGGGGTATATGTGCAGGAGTAGGTGAGACTGAGAGGGCAAAAGGAGGAGTGTGTATAGTTGTGAGTAAAAGATGGAAGAAGAGCATAAGACAGTATGGATCAGTTGGCTCAAGGATTGTGTGGGTAAGATTGAAAGTTGGAATACAAATGTGGGCGATTGTGTGCGTGTATGCGCCAACACAAGATCGTGCAAGCAGAGTGAGAGAAGAGTTCTGGACAAATGTGGAAGTGTGCATGGAAAAGTTTGGAAGGAATGAGAGAGTGTTTTTGATCGGTGATATGAATGGTAAAGTAGGGAATGTGAAGGTGGATGGAATAGTTGGTGAGTGGGATGTGCCTGCTGAGATAGATGAGAATGGCAGTGCGTTAGTGGACATTTGTGCTGGGAGGGGGTTGGTGATAGCCAGTACCCTCTTCAGGCATAAAATGATCCACAGATATACATGGCGAGTGATGAGAAGGGTGGGTGGTGAAATGAATGAAAGGAAGGCAATGATTGATTATGTGGGTGTGGATGAATAGATGCGAAGAAGTGTAATGGATGCAAGAGTTTATAGAGGTTGGGGGAGTGGACTTTCTGACCACTACTTGGTGGTGGCTAGAATCAAGACCCAAATAAGATGGAGAAATAGAAGAAGGGAAGGACGGGAAGAAGGAGTAGTTGCAAGGAGAGTGGAAAGGTTACAATAGGATGAGAAAAAGGCAGAATATAAGACAGAAGTAGAGGAACGATTGGGGAAACATGAATTAGAGCAGATGGGGGACGTGGAAGGTGTATGCAAGATATTCACAGAAGAACTATGTGCAGCATGTGAGGTGGTGTGGGGTGAAAAGAAGACGAACGGGGGTGCAAGGAACAGCATGGTGGAATGAAGAGGTGAGACAGGCTGTGGCACAAAAGAAGAAAGCATATAAGGAATGGATGAGATACAGGGGCGTGGAAGAAGTTGAGAGACGGAAGAGTTATATGTAGAAAGGAAGAGAGAGGTGAAAAGATTAGTAAGAGAGAGTAAGAAGAGAGTGGATGATCTGGAAGGAATTTGAGTGTAAAGTGGAGGGAATGTAAGAAAATATTCTGGAAAGAAGTGAAGAGAGTCAGACAGGGTGGCAATGAAGTTAGTAGGGGAGTGAAAGATAAAAATGGTAGATTACTAGTTGAGAAGGGAGAAAAAGTGAGCAGATCAGGGAGAACACTTTAACAAATTGTTGAACATAGAAAATGAAAGTAATGCGAGTATAAGTGGCTGGGGAATGGCTGGGAGGAGGAGCGCGGTGAGAAGACAGGTAGAAATCAGTTGGATGGCAGTTGTGGAAGCAATGAAGAAAGTCAAAATGGGGAAAGCCCCAGGAATTGATCAAGTGTGTGGTGAAATGCTGAAACATGGGGGAGAGATTGTAGTAGAATGAGTGTGAAAGATGTGCAGATTAGCCCAGAGGATTGGAAGTCAGGTATAATTATTCCCTTGTACAAAGGGAAAGGGGAAAGAGAAGTGTGTGTTAATCATAGGGGCATTTGTCTTCTTAGTGTAACAGGAAAAGTGTATGGTAAGATACTTATTGACAGAGTTAGAGAAAGAACAGATGAATTAGTTAGAGAAGAACAGGGAGGTTTTAGGAAGGGAAGAGGTTGTGTAGATCATATATTCATTCTTAGATCTTTAGTGGAAAAGTTCTAGAGAAGGGAAAGAAGTTGTATGCAGCCTTCATAGATTTGGAGAAAGCATATGACAGGGTGGATAGACAAGGATTGCGGAAAGTATTAAGAATATATGGAGTAGATGGGAAGTTGTTGAATGCTGTGATGAGTATGTATGAGGGTGCTAGGGCTGCAGTGCGTGAGGAAAGTGAACTGAGTGAGTTTTTCTCTTTGAAGGTTGGGTTGAAACAGGGATGTGTCATGTCTCCATGGTTGTTCAATCTGTATATGGATGGGGTAATAAAAGAGGTACAAGGTAGGGCAGTGGATGCTGGAGTGGCCCAAATGAGAGAGGGCAGTGTTTGGAAACTCCCAGTACTGTTGTTTGCAGATGATACTGTGTTGTTAAGTGAAGACAATGGGGAGCTGCAAGGCTTGGTGGATGAGTTTGGGAAAGTGTGTAAGAAACAGAATCTAAAGGTGAATGTAGGGATGAGTAAAGTTATGGTCTTCGAGAGAGGTGAAGTCAGTGAATGTACAGCGAGGTTGGCTGATGAGGAAATTGAAAATGTGAGTACGTTCAAGTACTTGGGTAGTGTGATGAGTAAAAATGGAAGATTGGAGGGTGAAGTGCTTGAAAGGGTACAAGAAGGAGGAAAAGTTGCTGGTTCCTTGATGGCAGTGAAAAGAAACAGGGAAGTGAGCAAGGAAGTGAAAAAGTTATTACATGACAGTACAGTATTGTGATACCAACTCTAACGTATGGAAGTGAAGCTTGGACGTTGTTGGAGGGACACAAGTCGAGAGTGAGTGCTGTGGAAATGAGATATTTGAGAGGAGCATGTGGAGTTACTTGGAGAGACAGACTGACAAATGAGGATGTGAAAGAGCGTTGTGGTGTGGATGTGGATGTGATAGGAAGAGTTAGGAGAAACACATTGAGGTGTGGTTTCGCCATGTGGAGACGATGGAGAGTGAGAGACTGACGAGGAGACTGTATGTGAGTGAAGTGGAAGGGAAGAGAGGGAGGGGAAGGCCAAGGATGAGATGGAGGAATGGAGTGGAGAGGTATATGAGAGAGGGGTGTGTGAACTGGGAGCAGGAAGTGAAATGGCGGGGGACAGGGTGACGTGGAGGCGATTTGTTTGTGGCCACCCCGTATGGGATTAGGGCGTTTGGCAATAGATAGATATATATATAGATATATATAGATATATAGATAGATAGATAGATATAGATATATATATATAGATATATATAGATATAGATATATATATATAGATATATATATAGATATACATATATATATATATATATATATATATATATTGATATAGATATAGATATAGATATAGATATAGATATAGATATATATATATATATATATATATATATATATATATATATATATATATATATATAATCATCAGTCATAACTAGTCCACTGCTGAACAAAGGCCTCCCTCAAACTTTTCCACGAATTCCCTGACTGAGCCAATCTTTGCCACCTTTTCCCTGCAAATTTGTCTATCTCACCTCTCCATCTCCTGTCTGGCCTTTTTCTGCTACACTTACATTCTCTTGGTGTCCAGTCCGTCAGCCTCTTACTCCATCGGTTATCTCTTATTCTTGCTATATGGCCTGCCCATCTCCATTTTTGTTCTTTTATAACTTCTATAATATCTTTGACTTTAGTCTGCATTCTCACCCAAGTTGATCTTTTCCTTTCTCGTAAAGATATTCCCAACATTGACCTTTCCATTGCTCTCTGAGAACGGATTAATTTATTTTCCATTGATTTTGTCTGTTTGCAGGTCTCACAACCATGCGTCATAGCTGGAATTATACATTCGTTATATACCTTTTGTTTCATACAAACTGGCAAGCTACTTTTCATAATGTCTCTATGTTTACCGAAAGTTTTCCATCCAATTGTAATGCGTCTTTTTATTTCGCTATCATGATCGTTCGTTAATTTTAGTATTTGTCCCAAGTAGTTGTACTCCTTAACTTCTTCAAGAATTTCATCGCTTATTCTGATAACGCTCTTTGGTGTTTGTGGATTAAACATTACTTTAGTTTTACTTCGGTTCATCTTCAGTCCTACTTTGACTTTCTCTGTTCAGGTCATTTAACATTTCTTGCGATGTCTCCGCTGTTTCTGAGATTAAGACAATGTCATCTGCAAATCTTAAATGGTTTAGCTTTTCTCCATCTATTTTCACTCCTTTGTTTACCCAGTCTAGCTTTCTGAAAATACTTTCTAGGCATGCTGTAAATAATTTTGGTGAAATTGTATCTCCCTGACGCACGCCCTTCTCAATCTTAATTTTCTCTGAGTCCTTATGTAATTTAACTGTAGCAGTTCCCTCTTTATATATGTTTTCGAGCAGTTTTACAATGTTCTCATTCACTCCTTGTTCTCGCAATGAATTTATAATTGCTATGTGCTCCACTGAGTCGAAAGCCTTTTCGTAATCAACAATATATATATATATATATATATATATATATATATATATATATATATATATATATATATATATATATATATATATATATATATATATATATATATATATATATATTCCACTTTTGTTGAAATCCTTAGTGTATACCTTGAAATACAGAAACTTAGGTATGGTGTCGTATTCATAACATGTTTGTAACTTGGCTAAATTTCTACAACCTTTGGTGATACCACTCACGACTAATGAGTTCACTGTTTCGAATTCTAGTAGTTTTGTTAGAGAAATTTTAGCACTAAAGTTACCGAAAGAGTATATATTAACTAGTTATGATGTAGAATCTTTGTTTACAAATGTACCCCTTGATGAGACTTTGGATATAATTTTGGAGAATTATAAACCGTCAGACTTTTTCGATATAAGTAAGGAGCTAATCAGGAGATTGTTTAAATTTGCCACTTCTGAATCTTGCTTTCTTTTTAACAGTAAATTATATAATCAGGTTAACGGTGTCACCATGGGGTCTAGCTTAGGTCCAATTTTTGCTAATGCTTTTTTATGTAATAAGGAGGTTAAATGGTTAAGGGATTGTCCGATTGATTTTAGGCCTATTTATTATAGGAGATATGTGGATGACACGTTCCTAATTTTCAAATGTGAGGAGGATAACCGTAGATTTTTCCAGTATTTGAATAGTAGGCATAAAAACATAAGGTTTACGTGTGAAAAGGAAAATAATGGTTCACTGTCATTTTTGGACATTCTTATTACAAAGTCTGGTAGTGGGTTAGTTACTGGGGTCTATTGAAAACCTACATACACAGGTCTTGGATTAAGTTGGTTTAGTTTTTGCCCTCGAATCTATAAGATTAATTTAGTCAAAACCTTGCTAAATAGGGCCTATGATATCTGCTCCAGCTATATGACTTTTCATGAGGAAATATGTAAATTGAGAAGCTATTTTGTAAGTAACAACTATAAGCAAGAATTGTTTGACTGTATTCTTAAGAAATTTCGTAGCAACAGGCTGTCACAGGACTATAGTAAGAAATGTGATGTACCTAAGTTGATGAAATATGTTAAGATGCCATTTTATGGTAAAATTAGTTATGAGTATCGTAAGTTAGTTCTGAACATTTTAAGAAATAGTTTCCCTGCCGTAAATTTTAGGATTATCTTTACCAACGATTTCAGAATAGGATCTTTTTTCAACTTCAAGGATCGTGTGCCGGACCCTCTGTGCTCGAATATTGTTTACAAGTTCACTTGTCCTAGTTGTCAGGCTAGGTATGTGGGGTGCTCTAGTAGGGCATTCCGAATACGAGTATTCGAGCACATTGGGAAAAGTTACAGGTCTGGAAAGTTTTTGCATAAGATGTCCTTCTCTGCTGTTAGGGATCATTCACTGAACAATGATCACCCTTTCACGCTGAATGATTTTCAAATTATTGGTAGGTTTGGGACTCATGGGGATGCATTATTGGGAGAAAAACTGTTAATTAAAAAGCTTGTTCCGGAATTAAATATTGTAAACAATACTTAGTGGTTTGATGAGGTTTCTGTTTCTGCTTCAGTGTTCACTACTCTTTGTTCCGTTGCCGATGTCTGACCTGTCATTTGACATAGTTGTACCAGTTCCTTACGAGCTCTATTCAGCTTAGTGTCTTGGGGGCTTTACTTTGCGATTGGTGAGCTTTATATTTTTTGTGCATTGCTTTTGTGTATTAATTTTATATGTGTATTTTTGCTGTAGTTTCCTTTTCTTGTCTTTATTTATACTATACGAAGACTATAGATTTGATAAGTTTGGTTTATGTTAGTTTATAATTTTTTTTCATGTTCTTCATTTCAATAATACATATATACAGTATATAGAAAATGATTAACTTTAGATCCATATATGTTGTAGTACAACGAGTATTGCTCTTTGGTAGGATCCCACATATGTACCCTGATGATGGCCACGTGAAGTGTCCGAAAATTCGGAGAAATATATTGAAAGAAAATGCTGGCGGGTGTCATCTCCATCCTTATTTGTCTTTTATGGAAGTTACGGTGCCATGGGTCCATTGCTGATGTGCTGATTACAAGATATGGAAGACAGACACTCTGTACCTACCGGAGCTTGGAAAAATTACATCAGTTATCCATCAAGATCGGATTGGATATCAAATTCTTATATATATATATATATATATATATATATATATATATATATATATATATATATATATATTTGGAGAGAGAGAGAGAGAGAGAGAGAGAGAGAGAGAGAGAGAGGTGGGGGGAAGTGCAGTAGAGTGGAAATTGCCCAAACCATATAATGTCCTTTGTCATGAACTGCCTTGACTTGGTTAAGGAATTATTTTATTTATAGCAATAACCATTATATTTATTGTATGAGAATGCCGATTTAAAATGATGAGAGCGTATACCCAATAATATGATGTTTTCACTCAGTACCTCAAAAAGTGCTAGACCAGCCATATCTTATTTGTTTCATATTTTCAGGCCTTATCATTCAGTTTCACTCACTGACATCGTTACCTGATTTACCTTCCTCTCTCTCTCTCTCTCTCTCTCTCTCTCTCTCTCTCTCTCTCTCTCTCTCTCTCTCTCTCTCTCTCTCTCTCTCTCTCTCTCTCTCTCTCTCTCTCTCACGCACTTTTTCCTGCAATTTTCCACTAGCAAATTTTTGTCTCGTGATATATCTGTTACTCTTATTATAATCGTTAATATCTACGTTGTTGTTGTTGTTGTTGTTGTTGGTAGTGGTGGTGGTGGTGGTGGTGGTCGAGAATCTGGCGGTGGTGATAATGTCAGTGGTGATGGAGAGCATAGGATAAGGGTAGAAAATTTGGTGATGATGATGGAGTGGTGACTTAATGTTGGTGATATAAGTGGTGTTGATGATGCTAGTGATGGGGAGAGTATGGTGTTAGTGATGGCGGTGATGCTAGTGATGGGGAGAGTATGGTGTTAGTGATGGCGGTGATGCTAGTGATGGGGAGAGTATGGTGTTAGTGATGGCGGTGATGCTAGTGATGGGGAGAGTATGGTGTTAGTGATGGCGGTGATGCTAGTGATGGGGAGAATATGGTGTTAATGATGGTGGTGATGCTAGTGATGGGGAGAGTATGGTGTTAGTGATGGTGGTGATGCTAGTGATGGTGATGGAGACTAAACGAATATTAATGAAGAATACATTGAAGGGTAAAAATATGGTGGTGGTGGTAGTGATGGTACTGATGATGATAACAGTGGTGTTGATCATGCTAGTGGTGGGAGGGTATGGTGTTTATGGTGCTGGTGGTGGTGGGGATAATATTCGTTGAAGGGTATAATTTTTGTGGTGGTGGTGGTAGTAGTGGAGAAAATATTGGCTGAATATGTGAGGTTACCGTATGGTGGCGCCAGGCTGGCTGACGCTGAGACACGGAAAGGAGATGAGAAGAGATAATGTAGGTCAGAAGGCAGGACAGAGAGAGAGAGAGAGAGAGAGAGAGAGAGAATGATGTGACTTTAAGGGGACGATGTGATTTCGAGGCACGAAGTCTGTGAGTTAGGGTGAAGAGGGTGTTAACCTTGAGAGAGAGAGAGAGAGAGAGAGAGAGAGAGAGAGAGAATGTGACTTTAGGGAGATGTGACTACGAGACAGGAAGTCTGTGAGTTAGGGTGAAGAGGGCGTTAACCTGAGAGAGAGAGAGAGAGAGAGAGAGAGGGGGGGGGGGACTTTTAACCCTTCAGTCTGAGGATGTATTTTGTTTCATTCTTGCTTCGGTGCAATGGCTGGAGTGGAACGCCTTCACAAGGTATCACCAGTACAAGCGGGGGCTCAACTGCCCGATTGTACAAACGTCCCCCCTCTCCCTATCACCCGAAGGGAGGATGGTGAACTGCAGTGGAGGAGTTACTTCAGCCTGCAGTCCACTGGGTTTGCATTCAGATGAACCTGAGGCCACAGCAACAAATACTACTGCTACAAGTCTTGCTATCTTCAGGCGATCTTGTTCAGTTTAGGACAGATTTTTCACACTCGAAGCACTAGATACAGGTGTCCCTCATCCTTGCACTACAACACGCATCGGTTAGGCTGAATAAACTCGTCTGCAGGTAGTAAGAATAAGGGAACTGGAGTGGTAGTTGCAGCCGCAGGGTCATCTGAACGTTAACCCAGTTGGCTACAGGTTGCAGTTTCTCCTGCAGCTCAGCATCCTCTTTGGGGGTGATAGGGAAAATGATGACGGATGTTTGTATACTCGGGCACCTCCACCATCCAGTTATAGCACATCCACCACGTAAACTTCAACGTTATGAAGGGGGCGTGAAGTGAGGCACGGGCGTGTAGTGAGATGTGACCAGGCAAGGGTTCAGGCAGACAGGCAAGTAGGTAGTGTAGGGAGAGTCAGGATGTAGGAGTAAGGTAGAATGTTGTGGAAAAAAGGTTAGGCAGGGCGTGAGGCAGGCCCGCAGTGTAGGGGTGAAGTTGTGGGGAAAAAGGTTAAGAGTGTGAGGCAGGCAGGCTGATTGTGTATGGGTGAGGCAGCGGTAGAAAATACGTGGTAAAGTGTGAGGAAGAAGGGTGTGAAATTAGGCAGGAGGCTGTGGTACGTGAGTGGAGGGTAGGCAGAGGGTGAGGCAGACAGACACAGCATACGGGTGAGGCAGACAGACACAGCATAGGGGTGAGGCAGACAGACACAGCATAGGGGTGAGGCAGGTTGTGCAAGGCAGAAAGATATAGTGGGAGGTGAGATAATGGTTTGTGGATAAGATAGGAGGGTATGGTGTGGTAGGGAGCGAGATAAGTTTGTCGGGGTTTGAAATGCATGTGAGAGGGTGAAGGAGGATTTGAAATTAGGCAGGAAAGTGTGGTAAGGAGGTGGGAGGTAGGCAGGGGGTGAGGCAAGCAGGCAGCGTAGGCGTAGCTGCTAGGGTGAGTCAGTGCTGACGTGGACACGGTGAGGGAAAGTGGTGCGTTAGCGACTCGCGATTCTCAACTCTGGTGTGTGTGTGTGTGTGTGTGTGTGTGTGTGTGTGTGTGTGTGTGTGTGTGTGTGTGTGTGTGTGTGTGTGTGTGTGTGTGTGTGTGTGTGTGTGTGTGTGTGTGTGTGTGTGTGTGTGTGTGTGTGTGTGTGTGTGTGTGCTCGATTCTATAACTTATTACTAATACTACAACTGTAATGTCAGGTACCACAATATAAATAGTACACCTACTTCACTACAAGTATTATCACTACAGTACTGCCATTACTACCATTATTGCCACGAGTATTACAACTACCACAACCACGACAACATCAACTATTACTACTGCTTCTACTACTACAGCTTATACTATTACTACTACTACTACTACTACTGCTGCTGCTGCTGCTGCTGCTGCTGCTGCTGCTGCTACAACTAAAACCACTACCTTAACTCGTTTTCGCAGTCATAACTAGTCTTACTATTAGGCATATTGATTGAAATTTACTGAAATTTATGATGGAAAAGCATAAGTTTATTTATTCATTATTTTTTTTTTTAAATTGCGAAACTCAAGCCTAGTATTTTTAACTGGTGTGCCGTTACCTTGCGCAATTTAATTAAGATAAAGAGAACTTAACCGCAATAGTGTTTTATGGAAGGAAGAAAGCAAAACATCGAGCCAAGAATAAATAAAATAACAAGCAAAAGCAACTAAGTGAATCTCAGAAACGAGTCAGCCGTACAGTTTAAAACCGACTTGTCAACCATAAGATAATTATGTGGAAACACGACACATGAATCTTCAGAGCTGAATGAAAAACTCAGTTTTAGGAATTTGGAATTGAAAATCGAAACAGCAGCAGAAACACGACTGTGTCGGAACATTTCCCTCCGACTCAGCTCAACGAGAAAGAAGCACGGAAGTTTGCCGCTGAAAAACAATCATTAATATCAATTTACAACGGACTCAGCACAGGATTTTTACCAAACTCTGCGCCACAACGACCATCCTGACAAAAATGTAAATAATCTTTTCGACCGCTTATAATGGAGCCTAATCCATGCAGATAAATTATGTAATCCAGTACAGTGATCAGGGGCCTTCAGTATTGGTGCTTGGAAAATGGAGGACAAGACTAATCGCAAAGATCATTTACAAATAGCTAACATCGATGGAGAGCTTGAGGCGAAGAGGGAAGTGAACTGAATCCTGTTAACGTAATTCGTAGTGGGACTGAAAACTGGCTCCTTGAAAATGTAAATAATAGGGAATAAAGTTAATCGTACAAGTCAATTTAAAATACATTGATAATAAGAGTACAAGATGAAGTGAATCCAAATCCATCAAGATTATTCGTCAATGGTTGCAATCCCGGCCCGGCATCAGGGAGACCTCGGCCCTCCGCCTCCACCTCCTCTCCTCTTGGTCGTCCTCCACGATGGCTAGGAGTGACACCGAGGAGGTGATAGAGGTCAGGGACATCCGAGACCTGAGGCCAAGGGTTAAGGCTTCCATATCCGGCTGGGGGTCGAGGTCTTCCTTTCTTAGCTTCAGGCTTGACCCCACTGACAGGTGAGTTGGCAGGTGATGCTGTATTCCACTGACAGATGAGTAGATGGATGAGGCTATACTTCACCCATTAATCCATCTCTCTCTCTCTCTCTCTCTCAGAAATTTCCAACCACACTTGAACATGTAGCAGTTTTTTCCTCTTCTTCAGAAACTCATTTTAATCGGTGAACCGAAAGCCGCTGCGGAATACTTTTTCTTTGCTCAGATTTATGGCATCTGAGTCAGCGTGGAGAGAGAGAGAGAGAGAGAGAGAATTTCCTTAAACTGCAACCTTTGCAGAAATAAATTTTAAGGAAGAACATTAGGTGTAATTCTCTAATTCTTTCTCTCTCTCTCTCTCTCTCTCTCTCTCTCTCTCTCTCTCTCTCTCTCTCTCTCCACTATTTGTGTTGGAGATGTTACCATGGCAACAGCCTTTCTTCCGATATTATACGCTGAAACAAAGCAAGATATTTTTGGACGTCCGTGGGATTGTACGGTGTAGAATGCTTCCTCCTCGCCTCTTTACCTTTGTCTATATCTATATCTGTTTGTGAAAATAGAGTAGTGTAGTATGTTACAAATAATCGTTTCGCTGTATTCATTGGTTAATTTGTGCATTAGGAGGGTCTGATGCGTAGTTATTTTTATTATGGGTCTTTATTTCTAGATGCGATACCTTGTTCCTGTATAGAGTTAAATATTTCCTTCCGAGTGTTTTGCCCTTGTATATGAATGGTAAGCTTTTCCTTGACATGACCTCTTATTATATTACTCATTCTTTCTTTTCCCACAGGTAAGACAACGCCTCCGAGGTTGGTGGAAGACACTGATTGCCCTGTTGAGGTACGGTATGTAACACTGGTATTATTATTATTATTATTATTATTATTTTATTATTGTTACTGTCATTATTGTTTTTGCTTACTCGTGGTACACCTTTTAGAGCCGATCAGAATGAGCAGCTTGTCTTTTGTACACTATTCACATTTTGAACAGAGAACGAATTGTTTGAAAATATCCTCCAGTAACATTTATTGTAAGTGTTCTGGTCTGATGAGTGCAGCCATGATCCCGGAACTCCATGCAACACTGTCCCAACAGAAATTTTTGCCTCAGGAAATAACACGAACAGAAAGAACACGCATGGTTGTTGTTGTTGTTGGTGGTGGTGGTAATGTGGCTCTATATTTACCTGAAATGTTAACTCGGTGGCCTGCAGGCTGAAGTTGTCCCTCGCCCGCGGCCCTGAATTCTCCTTTCGTGGGATAGGGAAGGAGTTGAGGGACGTTTGTATGCCCGGGCAGGCCAGAACCTGATGCCTCCCTTCAGTACCACACACATATATATTGAAACTGTCCACCACACGCATTATTTATTTATTTATTTGCCGATTATGAAAGCTTAGGCACGTTCATGTATATAATATTAGAGTCACAGAGCGAACAATTTATTTCTTTTGAACCAACGGGGAGAAGGAGACCAAAGATGAGATGGAGGGATGGGGTGGAGAAGTATATGAGTGAAGGAGGTGTGAGTTGGAGAGATGGCAGCCTGTTGAGTTGGGAGCGACATACACCTTGGTAATAAGGAACTGTGTAGGCATAAATAGCATGTCTTAAGCAGTGTATGCGTTGATATTATTGATGCTTGTCCTTGGTTGTGCACGTACTGACTGGAATGATTAATAACTACCAACAACACACACACACACACACACACACACACACACACACACACACACATAAAGAACTACACACAACACCAGAACTACACATTCTCTCTCTCTCTCTCTCTCTCTCTCTCTCTCTCTCTCTCTCTCTCTCTCTCTCTCTCACACACACACACACACACACACACACACACACACACACACACACACACACACACACACAACACCAGAACTACACATTCTCTCTCTCTCTCTCTCTCTCTCTCTCTCTCTCTCTCTCTCTCTCTCTCTCTCTCACACACACACACACACACACACACACACACACACACACACACACACAAAACCTTAAATTTGCGCCTTAGTATGTACCATTCTCTAGTAAAGCAGTTCTTTTAGTCACAATATTCATGGAAAGTATTCAAAGATGGGAGACAGCAAAGACTATGGTAGTAAAAGAAAGAGACATAGAAGATGTGAGAAAACGGTGATATTTTCCCTTCTTCTATAGTATATTAAATTTAGGCAGGAAAGAGAGAGAGAGAGAGAGAGAGAGAGAGAGAGGGAGAGTGAGAGAGAGAGGATTCATTACTGGTAAAAGATTAGTACAGTAAGACGGACGATGCAAGGTTTCTTTGGAGAGAAAGTGAGGGGGGATGGGGGGATTTTGCTGCCAGCTGTAATTACTATGCCTGAAGACAGTAACCTGAATTCGTGACTAGTTAACGGACCAAGTACCTTCCTAATTTTTCATCCTAACTCCTCCTCCTCTCTCTCTCTCTCTCTCTCTCTCTCTCTCTCTCTCTCTCTCTCCTGCAGTAGTAGGCTCTAGGATCTAGGATCAATAGGGACTCCTACCTGCTGAATCCTACGTTCCCCCTCTTTTCTCTCTCTCTCCTCTCTTTTCTTTGCCTCCCTCTTTTCCTCCATTCACTGATATTTCTCACTCTGACTTTACATTCTCTTTTCTTTAACTCACGTTTTCCCTTCAACTCTTTTTCCTTCCTCTTTTTTCCTTTTGTTTTTTTCTGTTCCTCACCTCTTAACCTTCCTATTCTCTAGTTTCATCTTTATAGTTTTCCTTCCTTCTGTTTTCTCCTTTTGTCTTCGTACCTTGATGTTAATGTACTTCCTCACTTCTTTCTCTTTCATTTTTCTTCCTCTCCCCTCAATACTTTTCTCTCTTTTCCTCTCCTCATCTCCATCTCGTCCGTCCGCCCATTTCCAGTTCCATCTCTTTTCTTTCCCTCCTATTGTTTCCTTTCCTACACTCTAACCCTCTTCACATTTCCCTTCCCTCAGTGTTTTGCGTCCTTCCCCATTTTCCTTTTCTCCGTTTTCTTTCTATCACTCCAGTTCCCTTCCTTTCTTCCCCTTTACCTTGCCTTTTCACTTATTTCTTATTTCTTCCTTCTTCCATTCCCTTTTTTTCTCGTTGTCTTAATTTCCTCTTTCTTTCCTCCTCATATCTTCGTATTTTTCCCCTCTCTTCTTTCTTAACCTCTCCTCTGTGTTTGTTTACTTTATCCGTTTTCTGTCCTCCTGTCTTCATATTCTGTTTACATTCGTCTTTCCCATGGACTAATAATTAACTTGTATTTACCCATTCCTCCCTTATCTAATTTCTTTCCTTCTTTGTTCTATATCGTTTTATATATATTTTTTCCTGTGTGCTCCTTCCTTTATCTCATTTTCATCCCTCTTCGTTTGTTTCGATTCTTTTCGTATCACATTTCTCTCCTCTCTTTCCTTCTCTTTTCTCGCTTCCTTTTCTTTCCTCTTCCTTTGTCTCCCCATACACACATTTCATTCTCGATTTCCTGTCGTATATGTTCCTTTCCTCTTCTTTCTATAGCCATCACTCATTTTCCTCTCCCCCCCCTCCTGATCTTTTCTTACTTTCGGTCCCTCCTTGCACACCTTCTCTCCCCTGGTTCATGCCGTTCTTTCTTTTCCATCCACACGTAACATAGACCCCAAGGCCCCTGTGGATCTCTCTCTCTCTCTCTCTCTCTCTCTCTGGGGGCGCAGTAGCACAGTGGTAGCGCGCTGAGCTTGTGATCGGGAGGTCGCAAGTTCGAGCCTCGCCCGGGCTTCCGTTGCCGGGAGGGGTAGCGCCCTCCTGTAACCCAGCGGGGCTATATGGCCTTAGTTGCCTAGCTCGGGGAATTCATTTCTCCATTCTCTCTCTCTCGTGCAGTATTTATTTACAAACACTCATGTACTGTTCTCTGTAAAACACACACACACACACATCCAGGGAGAGAGAGAGAGAATGATGATGATGATGATGATGCAAAGGAGGGTGAAGATGTAATAAGAATTGCAAAGGGTAGAGGAGATGGGGAGAGAAAGAGAGCAGGAGAGATTTGGTTACAGCGCGCCAATATTGGTCACATGATTCTCTCTCTCTCTCTCTCTCTCTCTGGCGTCGCAGCCCTCAAGTGAACTCTGGTGACCTTTCAATCGTTCGTTCATTCTTTTTGCCTTTTTCCGTCTTTCTTTCTCCTTCATTATTTTTTTTCTTTCCTTCTTCCAGTCTTAGTTTCTTTCATTCTTTCCCTTATGCCATTCGGGGTTTGCGATTTGGAAATGAAAGAAAATTTCAATATATCCATTATATCGTCATTTCCTTTCCTTTTATTTTTGGTTAATTAATGGGATCGGTCAAATTACCCTTGGGTTGAAAAGTATATGGTTAATACTTGCACAGAGAGAGAGAGAGAGAAAGAGAGAGAGAGAGAGAGAGGAGGGTTTGCGTGCGCGTGTGTTTAGAACGTTCCACTTTAGTATTGAAATCTCTCTCTCTCTCTCTCTCTCTCTAACTTCTTACTCCAAACTTATTGAAGGTTCTCCACGGCTAAGCCTCGTCTCCTCCCCGACGCTATCCCGACCTTCCTCCTTTCTTCCATTTCTTCCTTTCTCACTCTTTTCATTCCCCTCCCCCCCGGGGCGCACCCAGGAATTTTCTAAGGGGGGGGGGTAGTGAGGCGAGGTCAGGTAATCCGATGATTACCTGGAGGTCACCTGGAGGTTAACAATCAGGCAGCTGATGCCTCATGTGTTACTCTTTGTACTTGCCAGTTTTTCATGTTTTGCTGTTATCGATAAAAATATATATAAATTTTTAAAGGGCCCACAGAGCTAAGGGGGGGCCTGGCCCCGTGCCCCCCCCCCCTTGGGTGCTCCCGCCTCCATGCTTCCACTGTACCCCTCCTTCTCTTCTTTTCACACACTATCTTCCTTCCCTCCTTCCGTCATTCTTTTCTCCTCTCCATATATTCTTTTCCTCTCTGCCTTCCATTCCTTCCTCTTCCCTCCAGTCTCGGACCTATGCCATTTCGCTTATATCTCTTTGGAGATTTTATATATATATATATATATATATATATATATATATATATATATATATATATATAATGTGTGTGTGTGTGTGTGTGTGTGGAGAGAGAGAGAGAGAGAGAGAGAGAGAGAGAGAGAGAGAGATGGGGGGAGGGGATAGGAAAAGAGAAGAGGAGAGAGAGGGAGGGGAGGGAATAAGAAATGAGAAGAGGAATGAGAGGGGGGAGAGGATAGGAAATGAGAAAAGGAAAGACGGGAAAATGAATAAGAGAACAGGGTTAGAGGTAAAGATGCTTGGGTGAGAGAGAGAGAGAGAGAGAGAGAGAGAGAGAGAGAGAGAATTATGCAAACATTGGGAAGTGTGAGAGACAACATGAAACCAGTGGTTGGGGAGGGGGAGGGGGAGGGTCATGCAGTTAAAGGGAATAGGTGAGGAGAGGAGGAAAGGCAGGAAGGAAGGAAGAAAAGCAGACAGGAGGAAAGAAAGAAGAAAGGGTGGGAGAAAGGAAGAAAAATGAAAGGATGGGAGGAAGGAAGGAAGGAAGGGAAGATGAAGGGAGGACATGAAGAGAAGGGATGGAAGAGGTGACTGAAGACAGGGAGGGGAGAAAGAAGGTAAGCAGTAGGGGAGAGAAGAAGGAGAAGAACGAGAAAGGGATGGCGGAGATGAGATAAGAGAGAGAGTAAAGAGAAGAGGAAGTGAAAAACAGGAAGGAAGGCGGGGAGGAGGTGCTGAGAGAGAGAGGGGGGGGGGGGAACGTAGGTAAAGACGAGGCATGAAATGTGTTTCTTGAACCAAATGGAACTCAGTAAAACACGAAACCAAACTCTATTTTGCACAACTATCTGGGTCACACACACACACACACACACACACACACACATTTATCACCCTGCTTGTCTCATCAGTAAACCTAACACCACAACACACTATTACGCACACACACAGATGACGCGACGATGTGGTGTATGATTCTTTATCACTTAGTATCTCAGTCTTACGTGATTATTTTTTTAACATACATCTATATTGGTATATGTGAATATTTATATATTTGTCTGTATACCTACATGCCTGTAAGGATATACGAATATGTATATACTGCATATACGTATACGGTATATTTTTTTCTGTCTTTCCCTCTGTCTCTTGATCTGTCTACTTACCTATCTAACTTTAGGTCTGTCTGCCTATAAAGGTAAATTCTGCCCTCATTGTTCATCTTTAATTCCGTTTACCTCTATATCGCAGTAGGTTTATCTGTGTCTATGTGTTTATGTATATATATCCTCCTATACTGTGTCATATGCCATATGTCTTCCACAGTGGTATTTATGTGAGTAACTGTCCCTTCTCAGTAACAAAATTATCACCACCGTTGCTCATCAGTGCTACTACCATATACCGCCAGCTTAATTCATCAGCATAATCGTCATCACAGTCTTTCCTTATTATTATTATTATTATTATTATTATTATTATTATTATTATTATTATATTAAATTTCCCTTCAGCTTCATAGTGTCATTAGAAATATATGAGTTAAAATGCAAGCATCACAAGAGGAGAATGAGAATAGGGTTTGCGCTGTACTGTATGGTATATACGGTATTCCATTATAATATGCAGTAGGCTAGATTCTCTCTCTCTCTCTCTCTCTCTCTCTCTCTGAACAATTGTTCCCATAAATTTCCAATACCACGAAATATTTGACTCGATGAAAGTCTTTTTGCCAGTTTCGGAGAACTGGAGAGAGAGAGAGAGAGAGAGAGAGAGAGAGAGAGAGAGGAGAAAGAAATACAGTGTTGTAGCGCACATCATTGGTAGATCCATTAGCCTGCATCCCACATTACATAAGAGTCAGCAGCGTTACAGAACGTATTACATTTTTTACCATCATCACATGCTTCAGAAATTTATTTATTTATTTTCAAATCTTGGCGCTCTCAATTTTATCCTTTATAGCGACCGTAACCCTTACATTGGTGACTTTATTTTTTTCGATATTTTAATCATTAGCAGCGCATTCCCCATCACACACACATCCTCCTCTGGCGGGATAGGGAAGGATCTGAGTAGCGGGATAGGGAAGGACCTGAGTAGAGGGATAGGGAAGGACCTGAGTAGCGGGATAGGGAAGGACCTGAGTAGCGGGATAGGGAAGGATCTGAGTAGCGGGATAGGGAAGGATCTGAGTAGCGGGATAGGGAAGGATCTGAGTGGCGGGATAGGGAAGGATCTGAGTGGCGGGATAGGGAAGGATCTGAGTAGCGGGATAGGGAAGGACCTGAGTGGCGGGATAGGAAGGATCTGAGTGGCGGGATAGGGAAGGATCTGAGTGGCGGGATAGGGAAGGACCTGAGTGGCGGGATAGGGAAGGACCTAAGTGGCGGGATAGGGAAGGATCTGAGTGGCGGGATAGGGAAGGACCTGAGTGGCGGGATAGGGAAGGATCTGAGTGGCGGGATAGGGAAGGATCTGAGTGGCGGGATAGGGAAGGATCTGAGTGGCGGGATAGGGAAGGATCTGAGTGGCGGGATAGGGAAGGATCTGAGTGGCGGGATAGGGAAGGATCTGAGTAGCGGGATAGGGAAGGATCTGAGTAACGGGATAGGGAAGGATCTGAGTAGCGGGATAGGGAAGGACCTGAGTGGCGGGATAGGAAGGATCTGAGTGGCGGGATAGGGAAGGACCTGAGTGGCGGGATAGGGAAGGATCTGGGTGATTTTTTGTGTACTCGGGCAGTTCGACCACCGGAATGTGTCGATCCCTCCTCGTGAAGGCGTCCCTCTCCAGTACCAGACTTATAACCGTTTTGTAATCAACTGAGTCAGGGTCTTTATGATCTGTTCTTACTGCTGCCAGACGATTTTCTCCGGCTTCGCGAAGGGTTTAATGAAGCCAATATGTAACTCATCGATAATTTTTTAAAGCTTATTTCACGTGGTTCATTGGCAGAAAAAGTCAGTATTGCGGTGTTGCATTGTTTCCACAGCACTTCTTAATAACTAGCATCATATTCTGTATTGATTTATAATTACAGCTCACCGTCAAGATGGAGAGAGGGCAATTTTAGGTGAAGTATGGAAGTGAAGCTTGGGCCTTGTTAGAAGGACACAAGTCAAGGATGAGAGCAGTGAAAATGAATTATCTGAGAGGTGCATGTGGAATTACTTGAGAGATAGACTGGCAAATGAGGAAGTGAAGGAGCGTTATGGTGTGGATGTGGACGTGATAGAAAGCGTTAGGGAAATACAGTGAGGTGGTTTGTCCCGTTGAAGAGAATGGAGAGTGAGAGACTGCCTAGGAGAGTGAGGCGGAGGGGAGGGAGAGGGAGGAGGAGACCGAGGATGAAATGGGGGCATGGAGTGGAGCGGTATATGAAAGAGGGTGTGTGAGTTGGAGAAGGGCAGCAGAATATCAGGGGACAGGGCGACATGGAGGCGATTTGTCTGCGGTCACCCTTACGGGATTCAGGCGTCTGGCTATTGCTAGATAGAAAGATAGAGGGGGAAAAATGAATTTATGAAAAAATTTTACTTGAAGGCGTCTGATTTTTGAAATAGATAACGTCTTAGTGCTACCGTTTTCGAACATGGCGCTTCGAAGAAAACGCATCGAAATAAAACGGAGACGATTACCTTTGTCAGTTTGTCATAGTCCTCATTGTAGTGAATGTGTTAATATATTATTGTGAGGTATCACAGTCACCACTACAGCGACGAATGCCACTACCAACACACACACCTCCACCACAACTCCCACTGGCTTAACACCACAGCTATAGCCTACGGTCACAGCGGTGTAGCCAGGGGTTTGAAAATGGGATGGCCAAGGGCAAGCCTGGTTATGGGGTGGGCCACGGAACACTTTTGAGACTTGTCATACACACAGCGTTACACGGCTTTAGGTCACTTTTCCATACCATAGCATTCTGACCCATACACACAGCATAACACAGCTGTGAACGTCACCTTTCCATACCACAGTATTCTGATTCTTACATACAGCGTTACACAGCTGTATAGGTCACATTTTCGAACTATAGAATTCTGACCCGTCACCATTACCACAGTTACCATCATCACTACTCCTACCACAACCATTACTATCACAGTTATTCCAGTACAACCGTCACCACACCTACTACCATTACTATTTTCACCACAGTCAGCAATACTACCACAACCGTCATCATCACAGTTAGTACAAGTGGCACCACAGCTACCCCCATCACTACTACCACAATCAGTACTACTACCACAGTTGTCATTTTCACAGGTACTATAACGTAAACCACAGGTATCACCATCAAATACTTTTACCAGTCACCGCAGCTGCCACAACCTCCATTACCACAGTTATTACCACCGATATCACAGCTACCACTATCACCACTGTCCACTACTACCACAGCCATCCTTCTCACAGCTTCGACAACCGGCACCACAGCTACCACCATCACTACTTCTGCCACAATCACAGCCGCTACCAAACCCGTCAGTACCACAGTTACCACAGCCGGCATCACAGCTACCACTACAGCCACAGCTACCACAAACGGAATCACAGCTACCACTGTCACCACTGCTGCCACAGCCACATAACCACGAGCAATACTCCCACAATTACATCATACCCACAGTCACTACAATCACCATTACCACCACCACCGGAACTACCGTCATCATCACAGTCACCACTACCACCGTCACCACCATCATCTCACCATAATGCCGTGTTATCGCCAGCGCTAAATACCAGCTGTTTCTTGACTCACTAATATTGAGTCGAAGATATCAGCAAGGTACTTAAAGTGAGCATACAGGATAGAACTAGAAATAATGGTTTCAAACTAGAAAAATTCCGTTTCAGTAAGGAAATAGGTAGAAATTGGTTTGGTAATAGAGTAGTAGACGAATGGAATAAGCTACCTAGTAAAGTAGTTGCTGCCTCTTCCAGTGAGAGTTTCAAGCATAGGCTAGATAAGCATATGACAAATAAGGGGTGGATATAGAAAAAAGAAAATCTTATTACCAATACTAATTCATAATTTTTTCTTTTCAGGTTACACTATGATAGTCTCTATTCTTCTTTCACACTTTCCTGTAAAATGTCCACGCCAGTTTTTCTATACTGCGTGGTATTCTTTCTGACTTTTTCCTGCCGGCTTCGGCTGGAGGGTTTGGAGGGCGGGGGAGAGCCTTCTTCTTTGCTATCCTTATCTCTTTCTAGTAGTTCAGTTACTCTTCTAGGAGCTGCCTAGCATGGGCCAACCGGCCTACTGCAGTTATCCTCTCTTCTTATGTTCTTATGTTTTTACCGAGACGCAGCATTTCCGAAAAAAACAAAAAAAAGTTACTATTTCGGAAATACCGGGGAATGATTATAAATGTGATGTGAAATCGAGAATGAGTTATGAAGGCACGAGCAATGAGAGTATGGGTGTACAAGTAAGGCAGCACTACATCGAGTGAGGGGACGATAGGCCTTCCCTCCCCCCACCTGCAACTAATAAAAATGCAAAATCAGATTAAACTTTGAAATGGACACCGATATATTTATTTGTTCCTCAGAAAAATAATTGATCAGTTTCATTTTATATCGAGTTCATGAAGCCATTCAGTCAAATCATAATATTTAGTAATTATCTAATTTAGAGGGCGAAATTTTGAAGGGGTAATAGTATTAATGATCACGAGTATAAATTCTCTCTCTCTCTCTCTCTCTCTCTCTCTCTCTCTCTCACCCTGAAACGAGACACAAGTAGCTAATTACGAAACAAGCTTTAGAGTACTCACAGTATCATACACAAAGGCTGTGGTAGAAGCTCTTATCCGGCTTGTTAGAGAGAGAGAGGGGGGGAGGGGGAAGAAACAGTGAAATGGGAGGAAAATAAGAGAGAATAGGTAGGGAAAAACAACAGAATCCTTCAGTTACTGATTTCCTCCTTCCTTCCTTTCTTCCCTCCTTCCTTCCTTCCTTCTTTCCTTCCTTCCTTCCTTCCTTCTTTCCTTCCTTCCTTCCTTCCTTCTTTCCTTCCTTCCTTCCTTCCTTCTTTCCTTCCTTCCTTCCGTCCTTCCTTCCTTCCCTCCATTCGTTTTTTCTTCCATCCATCCATCATTCCTTCCTTCCTTCCTTCCTTCCTTCCTTCCTTCCTTCCCTCATTCCTCTCCTTCCTTCCCCTCCTTCCTTCCCTAAATGTTTAATACCTTTTCCCGTCATCCCTTCTTCCTTTTTTCACCTCTAGTTTTTCTTTCTTCTAGTCTTCCTTCCATTCCTCACTTCTTCCTTCCCTTCCTTATTCCACGTGTATTGCATTCCTTCATTTTACTTTGCTTTCTACTTTTATCCCAGTTGGTCTTCGACATTCCATCCCCTCCTTTCATTCTTCCCTCCATCCTCCCTTTTATTTAGCATGCATACATCTTTTTTTTCTTTCTTGTACCTGCTTTCTTTTTTCTTCCCTTCCCTTCCGTTCCTCCTTCCCTCCATTAGTCACTCATTCATTCCCCCATTTCCTTCCCTTGCTCCATCCTTCATTCCTTCCTTCTTTCAGGGACAGTGTCAGCGCATCACTCAGGGGAAATCTGTGAGTGTTGAAGCAGGATGAAAGTGAGTGAGAGTTTGAGATAGTGAGAGAATAGGCCAGGGTAAAAGAGAGAGAGAGAGAGAGAGAGAGAGAGAGAGAGAGAGAGAGAGAGAGAGAGAGAGATGCAGGCGAGGGATTGACGTAGTGTGAGATTATAGAATCCAGACATGAACTAGAAAGCTCCCACAGAGCGTATACCTCCGTCAATGCCATTGCCATGAAAAAGAGTCCGGATTCGGACCCGTGGATATAGGATCCGGGTCCGGGTCCGGATCTGCCTCCAAATTTAATCAATTTTTTCTTGATCCTTGGCCCACCTTTCCACAAAATTTCATTGAAATTCATTGGGCACTTTTGGAGATATTGTAAGGGATACTCCGGATCCGGATCCTGCCCAAAATGTATTCATTCCTTCCTTGGCCCACGGCCCACCCATCCACAAGATTTCATCAAAATCCTTTCATAACTTTTAGAGTAATCCTGCTAACAGACAGGAAGACAGACAGACAAACCACCGCTGGGTAAAACATAACTTCCTTAGCGGAGGTAATAAATGAGAGAGAGAGAGAGAGAGAGAGAGAGAGAGAGCAGCTAGTCCGAGACATGACTCATACGCGTCTTCTGTATCGCCCCTAATTGGCTGACTGGATGGTGCAAAGGCAAGGTTAAAGAGAGAGAGAGAGAGAGAGAGAGAGAGAGAGAGAACACCGCACTCCCCATCCTATGTTAAAATGGAGAGCAGTTAGAATTATGCCTGTCTTAACAAAACCAATTATAATTCTCGTTATGCTTTGAACCCCTCCGTTGTATGTAGTCTTTCATCCTTTATATTGTTCAACCAACGGACTCTATATATGATTTAGCTTTTGTAGCAATTAGAACTGGAGGGGTATTTATCTATCTATCTATCTATTGCCAGACGCCTCAATCCCGTTTGGGGTGGCCACAAACAAATCGCCTCCAAGTCGCCCTGTCCCCCGCCATTTCACTGCCCTGCTCCCAACTCACACCCCCCTCTCTCATATACCTCTCCACCCCATCCCTCCATCTCATCCTCGGTCTCCCCCTCCCTCTTCCACCCTCCACCTTACTCATATACACTCTCTTCGTCAGTATTTATGTCCTTCAGTAACTCGATCACTGAGCTGCATAAACCATTTAGCCCGGGGATATCATTTTCATTTATTTTTTGTCTCATTGTCCTAATTCTTGGATAGATTATTTGTAACTGGAGGGAATAGAACATCCTAAATTTGCCCTTGAAATCCGAAAGACTTTTCTTTAATTGAAATGAATCGTCATGAAGCTTAAAAAATGTGTTTACTATATACAGTATAGTGATATGGAAAATATAACGTAGAAGACAGGCAGAAGAGAGAGTTATATGTGGAAAGGAAGAGAGAGGTGAAAAGATTAGTAAGAGAGAGTAAGAAGAGAGTGGATCAGGAATTTGGAAGGAATTTGAGTGTAAAGTGGAGGGACTGTAAGAAAATGTTCTGGAGAGAAGTGAAAAGAGTAAGACAGGGTGGAAGTGAAGTTAGCAGGGGAGTGAAAGATAAACATGGTAGATTACTAGTGGAGAAGGGAGAAAAAGTGAGCAGATGGAGAGAACACTTTAAGGAATTGTTGAACGTAGAGGATGGAAGTAATGCGAGTATAAGTGGCTGGGGAATGGCTGGGAGAAGGAGGGAGGTGAGAAGACAGGTAGAAATCAGTAGGATAGAGGTTGTGGAAGCAATGAAGAAAGTTAAATCGGGGAAAGCCCCAGGAATTGATGGAGTGTGTGGTGAGATGCTGAAGCATGGGGAAGAGATAGTAGTAGAATGGATGTGGAAGATGTGCAGATTGGCCTGGGAGGAAGGTAGAGTCCCGGAGGATTGGAAGTCAGGTATAATTATTCCCTTGTACAAAGGAAAAGGGGAAAAAGAAGTGTGTGGTAATCATAGGGGCATTTGTCTTCTTAGTATAATAGGAAAAGTGTATGGTAGGATACTTATAGACAGAGTTAGAGAAAGAACAGAGAAATTAGTTGGAGAAGAACAGGAGGCTTTAGGAAGGGAAGAGGTTGTGTAGATCAGATATTCATTCTTAGATCTTTAGTGGAAAAGTTTCTAGAGAAGGGAAAGAAGTTGTATGCGGCTTTCATGGATTTGGAGAAAGCATATGACAGGGTGGATAGACAAGGATTGTGGAAAGTGTTAAGAATATATGGAGTAGATGGGAAGTTGTTGAATGCTGTGAAGAGTATGTATGATGGTGCTAAGGCTGCAGTGCGTGTGGATGGTGAACTAAGTGAATTTTTCTCTTTGAAAGTTGGTTTGAAACAGGGATGTGTCATGTCTCCATGGTTGTTCAATCTGTACATGGATGGGGTAATAAAAGAGGTACAAGGTAGGGTAGTGGATGTTGGAGTGGCCCTGGTGAGAGAGGATAGTGTTTGGAAACTCCCTGTACTGTTGTTTGCAGATGATACTGTGTTGTTGAGTGAAGATGAAGGGGAGCTGCAAGGCTTGGTGGATGAGTTTGAGAGAGTGTGTAAGAAACGGAACCTAAAGGTGAATGTAGGGAAGAGTAAAGTGATGGTCTTTGAGAGAGGTGAAGTCAGTGAATGTATAGTGAGGTTGGATGGTGAGGAATTGGAAAATGTGAGTACGTTTAAGTATTTGGGTAGTGTGATGAGTAAGGATGGAGGTTTGGAGGGTGAAGTGCTTGAAAGGGTACAGCAGGGAAGAAAGGTTGCTGGTTCCTTGAAAGCAGTGATAAGAAACAGGAAGTGAGCATGGAAGTAAAAAAGTTACTACATGACAGTATTGTGATACCAACTCTAACGTACGGAAGTGAAGCTTGGACGTTGTTGGAAGGACACAAGTCAAGAGTGAGAGCAGTGGAAATGAGTTATTTAAGAGGAGCTTGTGGAGTCACGTGGAGAGACAGGCTGACGAATGAGGATATAAAGGAGCGTTGTGGTGTTGATGTGGATGTGATAGGGAGCGTTGTGAGGAACACACTGAGGTGGTTTGGCCATGTGGAGAGGATGGAGGGTGAAAGACTGACGAAGAGAGTGTATGTGAGTGAGGTGGAGGGTGGAAGAGGGAGGGGGAGACCGAGGATGAGATGGAGGGATGGGGTGGAGAGGTATATGAGAGAGGGGGGTGTGAGTTGGGAGCAGGGTGGTGAAATGGCGGGGGACAGGGCGACTTGGAGGCGATTTGTTTGTGGCCACCCCAAACGGGATTGAGGCGTCTGGCAATAGATAGATAGATAGATAGAAGACATACAGTTTATTGGGATATTAAGTTTCATTATGGAGGCGCTATTATTAGTGAACTGTTGCTAACACCACACAATTTTCATTCGGTTCAGGTCTTATGGTGATGACGGTCAAGGTCCAAGGATAGAAGGTCTGTCCAGCCCGGGCGAGAATTCAACCTGGTTGGCGCATGACGTCACGTGGGAGACAGCTACTCACTCCACTCACTCAGTCACTTAGTTTCCCTAGTCCGCAATGGTGGAGAGCTCGGTGTTCCCATATATTTATCTCCTACTAGGACAGTTATCAGAAAGATGCCACTTAACTATGCAGTATTTGGATGCTATTCAGTCAGCAGAAAAGACAGTGACATCAAATTCTTCAGGTTCCCTCAAGATGAAGACACTAGAAAGAAATGGGTCCAGCTGTGTAAGAGACAAGACCTGGTTAACACAGAGGAAGCCCGTGTCTGCAGTCTACATTTTGCTGTTTTATCCCTCATTCCCCTTCTTCTCTCTCTTCACTTTCTTTCTCACTCTCTCCATTTCCTCATCTCTCCGGAGTAGTCCACCCTTCCCTCAGTTACTGCTTTCTCTCACATCCTCTATTCCCTCCTCCTTTTCCTTCAGTACTCCCTCTTTCTTTTATTCCCTCCATTCTCTCTTTCCTTTCCTCCATCACTCCCTCACTCTTTATATATATTCCACTGCTCCCTCCCTCCTTCCACTATTCCTTCACTCCATTACTCCCTAACTTATTCCTTCATCCTTCTATGCATTCTCTCCCTCCCTCCGTTATACCCTCTCTCCCTCCACTCATCCATCATTCTCTCCATTCCTTCACTCCCTGCCGCCCTTCGCTGCTCCCTAATTCTTTCCATTCATCCACTCCCTCCATCCCTTAAGTATTCCCTCCCTCACTCCTTCCATCCAACTATCTATCCTTCTAGCGAATCCCTCCACTCTCCCGTAACCGCATCCCTTCTTTCCCTTCCTCGTTCTCCATTTTTTCTTTTCCTTCTACCAACTTTCCCTCAAGGTTTTCCTCCATCTCCTCTTCTTAATGCCTCCCTCCCTCCACTAGCTGTCCTTCTCTCCCACTTCTACTCCTACTTTCCTCTCCCTCCAATTTCCCTCACCCGTTCCCTCAATCTTTCTATCCCTCAGTCAATTACCTACTTTCCTTCCTCTGCCCATCCATCCCTTCCTCTCCATCCCTCCATCTTGCCCCCCCGTTTTTCTTTTCCTCCATTTTCTCTCACTCTTCCCTCATATCTGCCTATCTATCCTCTCAGCTATACCCTCACTCCCTTCCTTTAAAAAACATTATTTTATACACTCTCTCTCTCTCTCTCTCTCTCTCTCTCTCTCTCTCTCTCTCTCTCTCTCTCTCTCGTTAACTGTTACATCCCCATTAACTAGTAGAAATGTTAATTATACAATGAAAACATTTTAACCATAATATGATCAGCTGAAAGTTCTGGGGGCGAAGCTGTATAACATTATATTACCTCAGTAAAAAGCAGTATACCCTAAAAGAAAACGGAAGTCACCTTCGGCCGCCCGTTTATCTCCCACCTGACGTCATCAGAATGTGCGCACGAAGAGACCTTCTCTCCTTGGACCTTGATGGCGGTGAGACAATCTTCATAAATCGTTTAATAAATGATGCGTATTTTTATCATTTATACATCTTAGAACGAGAAACTCTGCTAAGTGAAGAAAGTCAGCATTAAAACAAAAGGAAATATCATTTAATAGTATCGAATAATGTACGGTAATTGTAGAATGATTGCAGTGGCACTTTTGTGTACCGTATCGCAATATCATTTCTCAACCTACGCGGTGGTGCACTCCGCCGTCACATCTCCCGTTAGCAGTGTCTACCCTGTATCATTTATTCACTTCCTGCTCCCACTGCCGCATTCACGCCCACCTCAGCAGACTGGGCCGCCCCCGCAACACGTACGATACTACCAGGTGAAATTCTACTGGAGCGCTATTTTCGAACCAGCCTGGATATCAGCGTCTTATTTAACTCTTGTGATGGCGGTGGCGTAATTGGTAGCGCAGTGGGACCGTAGTCGAGAGGTCCCGGCTTCAGATCCTTTGCTAACCACGAATGTCACATCCCCCCAGCTAATTCCCGGATAGAACTGAAACAAGGACCTAAATTGTTAATACGACGGTTGTCTACCTGACTCTAAGGGGATGTTCGTTGGATGTTATCCTTGTCAGTCAGTCGTAGTAAGTGATTTATACACTAGCATATTCTTCTGTTATATACCAACATAATTTCTGTTTTATACCAAAATATTTGTCTGACGTATACCAACATACTTTTCATCGTGTTGAAATCCTGTTTGTAGTCTATCCAAGTAAGGTAAAATATATATTGCTGCGGAAAAAAGACGGATGGCATTGCTTAAAAAAAAAAACGAAAAAAAAAAATCTGCGAAAAAGACCCATGACTGCTCAAAAAAAAAAAAAAAAATGAAATACAAACTGGACGGGCCATTTCCTGCCGGAGGAATAGGAAAATATAGATAAATTCAGAGCCTCTGACCTTTCACTTGCCGAGATGCAATTTTCTACTGCGTTAATTCTACTTATATTTATTAACGTATTGTTCATTTATTTATTAGTTTGTGTGTGTGTAATTCACCGGGTCGGTCAGGATCACTTGATGGTCGTGATCGTCAGCTTTTACCCTCCCGGAAGGGAGCTGAGAGCTCATATAGTCCGATCTAAGGGCAAGGCTGTGACCTTCACAGACGCACACACCCGTCCCCTTGCTCAAGGGGGACAGTAACCACCCACTTCGTCAGTGAAACTTTTCACAACCTGAGCGAGGCGCGAACTCCCGTCCACCAGTTGGCAAGCGAGAGCGTTACCACTGCACCAGCGAGCGGTGTGTGTGTGTGTGTGTGTGTGTGTGTGTGTGTGTGTGTGTGTGTGTGTGTGTTTCATTTGGTAAAATTTTGGGTATTTTCGCTACTTATTTTTCGTTTCGTCCCTGCTCATTAACGATTCCTCTTTCGCGATACTGTTATGTATTCCCCATTTCTCCTCCTCCTCCTTCTCCTCCTATTATTATTATTATTATTATTATTATTATTATTATTATTATCATTATTATTATTATCATTATTTTTGATAATATTGTTATTCATGAACAACTGAATTGCTTTTCTCCTCTCTCTCTCTCTCTCTCTCTCTCTCTCTCTCTCTCTCTCTCTCTCTCTCTCTCTCTCTCTCTCTCTCTCAGTAAGCGTTGCAGAAGAGTATAACACACATCAAGGACCCTTTACATTGCCTTGTATTCGCGATCGCTCGACACGGAATGTTCGCACTGATACTGGGGAAGGTTGGAAAAGGTTTTGCGGTATATTGAAACATTCATTGGTTGTAGAATCGGCCAACAGTGTACCCGTGTTCGATATTAAAAAGCAAGTGTCCAAGCCGGCGATGTGTAACGTGCCCGAGCGAGCAGAGTGATATTTATGCCGCTATTCGGCCACGTTAACCTAATGTTAGAGAGAGAAATACACACACACACACACACACACACACACACACACACACACACACACATACACAGGGAGAGAGGGGGGGGAGAAGGAAAATAAAAGGAAGCTGACAGTGAATGAAGACTGAAGTTAACAAGGAGAGGAGAAACTGAGAGGGCATGACGAAGGTAAAACAATGCTGAGGCAATATTTGGGCACGGCATGGTAAGAGAGGGTGACGGAAAGGCAGAGGAGAGGGGTAGTTGAGATAGGAAGGCAGAAGTGAGGGGTAGGTGGAGGTAGCAAGGCAGAAGAGAGAGGTGGATGGAGATAGGAAGGCAAAAGAGGGGTGAATCGGAGAGAAATTTAATGCACTAACGGTGGTAGGCAGAGGAGAAAGGTATTCTGGGAAAAGAAAGAGCTGTTAGGCAGAAGGGTGAGGCTGGGGAGGGTATGGCAGAATTGTGAGACGGGTTGGTAAGGCAGAAGGGTGAGGCAGGGTAAGGCAGAAGAGTGAGGCAGGGGAGGGTAAGACAGAAGAGTGAGGCAGGGGAGGGTAAGGCAGAAGAGTGAGGCAGAGGAGGGTAAGACAGAAGAGGTGATTCAGGAACAGATGAGCGGAGGGTAGAGGAGAGGGTAAGGCAGGAGGTAGGTAAGGCATGGTGGAATAGGAGTGTTAAGACAGAAGGATGAGGCAGGGAGAGAGTAAGGCAGAAGAGATGTAATACTGAAGCAGGTTTAATATATAAGAACAAATGCACTATTGGTGGTAGGCCGAGGACAGGGGTAAGGCAGCAGCTGGGTAAGGCAGGGTACGAGAGGCAAGAGGGTTAAGGCAGGTTAGGAAGGGAGTAAGCCAGGACAGAAAGGGGGTGAGGAAGGAAGGGGTAGGCAAGGCTAGGCTGGTATATAAACGGATAAACACGAGTGTAATGTGGGAGTTAGTGGCCGAAAGGGATAAAGTAGCAGCTGGGTAAGGCAGCTTAATGGAGGGGATGATTGAGGCAGAATCAGAGGTAAGGCAGTGCAAGAAAGGGGGGTGAGGCATGGTTGGAAAGGCAGGATAAGGCAGAGTTGGAAAGGGGATATGACAGGACAAAGGAGAGATGTGAGATAGGGTAGGGGTGAAGCAGGGCAGAGGTGAGGCAGGATGGTAAGACAAGGCTACAATTCGGGTAAGTCATGACAAAAGAGAGTTGTGAGGCAGAGGCAGGGTAAGCCAGGACCAAGAAGAGATGTGAGGCAAGGTTGGGGTGAGGCAGAATCAGGGGTGAGGCAGAATCAGGAGTGAAGCAGAATCATGGTAAGGCGGGACAAAGGAGAGGCGTGAAGCAGAGGCAGGGGTGAGGCAGACTGTCAGTGACGCAATAACCACAGTGTAAGACGCACGGACGCTCTCTCTCGCTCCGCAGACAGACACAGTGTATAGTCCTTCTCTCTCGCTCCCTCAGCACCATGACGTGCCTCTTGATTTAATCGTACTGATTCCGGACGATTATATCGAGCACATATAATCTAATTTTTCTGCTGCCAGACGATTGTATTATTTTGGGATACTGTAGTGGAGGGATTAAAATTACATGGTTTCCGACCGTTCCCTGCGAGAGGATTGACCACAGTTGCATAAAATCTTCTTGTTTTAAAATCGTCCTGATATCGCAGGAATACAGTGAGAAGTTTGTGATGGGATTGAAGACATTAACTTCCTAGATATAATGACGTGGTGTTTATTATATAATTTGCTTCCATCAGACGGTTTTATTGAACCTTGGAGAAACGTTTGGAACTGGAGAGGTTAATAACAGTAGATGCAACGCCAGGCTCATCCTGAACGTGAACCCAGTGGACCATCCACTTGTCAGGGGACAGGGAGGGGACTGATGGGCGTTTGAATAACCGGGCTTCACCGCAAGGCCATATCGGTGACACTACGTGAAGGCTCCAACACCCACTGGAGGGTTACAAACGGAATTCATTAACCCCTTCACTACCAGGGGCCTTTCAAAAGCTCAGTAAATAAATATGGCTGCTGGTATATGCTGTCCACGTTAACTTGGCTTAAAAGCTGAGCGTCTCCGTGATTGCCGAGCTGCGACAAGAGGTTAACAGGAGATCATGGTGCTCGTCATGAAGGGCTGTGGTGTTCATTTTTAACCATGCGTAAAATTTGCATATCTCCTTGAATGCAGTGCTATAGAGGAGAGACTAGAACATGGTGCTAGTCACGAAGAAGTGCTATTCAAATGAAAAAAGTACTAAACTCTTGATCAAGTTTAATGATGGAAAGAGTACAGGCGTAAAGTATGCTTATCTCCGCCATGATTACCGACCTATAGCAGAAGATTAATATTCGAATATGGTGCGAGTCACGAAGAAGTGCTGTTGAAAGGATGAAGATCCCTATTATCGTGTTATTGAGCTACTGGAAGTAAGCCATTAGACAGATATCTCAGTCAGGTTAAAGTGAATGGACTAGAGTAGCTGGGATGTGATGCTAGTCACGAAGAAGTTGTATGAAGAGGCAAAGGATCAGGAGTCGTAGTAGTATTCTAAGTGGCTTTGGAGACTCCGTAACATCACTACTTTAGCGATTTGATCTGCACTAACACGTTAATATCCTTCTGTATGTTGCTAATGTAAACTGTCATTATTAAGATGAAGTCAGTAGGTAATCTGCCTTATAAATCGCTAAGGGAGAGGTGCTACGGAGTGCATGACTGGACTCGAAAGCTGCGTCAGAATACAAGGATTTTATATTGAAGGCGAATTATTTGTGACTGTATTATATATGGGAATATTAGATGTTTGCCATTATTATTATTATTATTATTATTATTATTATTATTATTATTATTGTATTTTTTGTTAGGTGAGGGCGCTCACCATCCACTCACTCGATGTAGTGTTGCTTTGGGTGTCTTCCATTTCCTCTCTTCCTTCCTCCCTCTTCTGTCTTTCTTTCCTTCATTCTTTCCTTTTCTTTCAGCCCATGGATTACTCTGCACTGAGTGACAAGCCAAATGGTTTCCTATACACCAGGAAACTATTTGCTACGCTGGGTGGTAAACATACAACCAAATTATGGCGCCTGGTGGTTTACTGCGTGGTAGGTGGGGGAGCTCACCATCCACTCACTCAATGTAGTGCTGCTCTCGGGTGTCTGCCCTGTCCTCTCCTCCATCCTTCTTTCCTTCCATCTTCTTCTATTTTTCTTTCCTTCATTCTTTCCTTGTCCTTCTGCCTACAGGTGACTTTACACTCCCTCTTCTGTCTTTCATTCCTTCATTCTTTCCTCTTCCTTCTGCCTGTAGGTGACTCTACACTGAGTGACAAGCCAAATGGTTTCCTGTACACCAGGAAACCATTTGCTACGCTGGGTGGTAACCATACAACCAAATTATGGCGCCTGGTGGTTTAGTGGGTAATTAAGGCGCTCCAGTCGGATTGAGCCTGTGTATGTTTATATCCAAGGGATGGTTGGGGTTTATTGCTCACTCAGGGATGAGTGAGGCTGGTCACTCTCATCCTAAATGTCAGGACCAACTTACCAAGCCCCGGCCTCCTACGCTCCGCATAGGGCAACATAGGGGTGAATGATGGATGGATGGATTATTAATAATAATAATAATAATAATAATAATAATAATAATAATAATAATAATAATAATAATAATAATAATAATAATAATAATAATAATAATAATAATAATAATATTATTATTATTATTATTATTATTATTATTATTATTATTATTACCGGTATTTATTATTATTATTATTATTATTATTATTACTGTTATTATTATTATTATTATTATTATTATTATTATTATTATGTGGTAACCATATAACCAAATTTTGGCACTTGGTGGTTAAATGGGTAATTATTGCGCTCCAGTCGGATTGAGCCAGTGAAGGTTTATATCCAAGGGGTGGTTGGGGTTGATTGCTCATGTAATGCCACTCAGGGA
Organism: Coenobita brevimanus; assembly: GCF_032717465.1. Taxonomy (NCBI): domain Eukaryota; kingdom Metazoa; phylum Arthropoda; class Malacostraca; order Decapoda; family Coenobitidae; genus Coenobita; species Coenobita brevimanus. Next base: position 599,951 of record NC_137001.1, read on the forward strand.
TGAGTGAGGCTGGTCACTCTCATCTTAAATGTTGGGACCAACTGCCTAGCCCCGGGCTCCTATGCTCCTTATGGGGTAATGTAGGACTGGATGATGGATGGATGGATTATTATTATTATTATTATTATTATTATTATTGTTATTATTACCTGTATTTATTATTATTATTATTATTATTATTATTATTATTATTATTAATTACCGGTATTATTATTATTATTATTATGATTATCTTAATCATTATTAATCATTTTGTTGTTTTTTGTTCATTATTATGTAGGTTTGTACATCCCCGAGTGAATTGTCTGGCCCAATTAGACGCATCCTGCATGATACCTGCCTCATCATGTCCTAATTATAGGGTCACCTGCCACTAAGCCCTGCCTCATTTCCTCATCTTGCTTCACCCTGGGTCATCCTGCCTCACCCTACCCTGCCTTGCCTCATCCCTACCTGCCTCACTTACTCATATTGCTTCATCCTGCCTCACCCTGTCTTATGCTACCCTGCAGTATTTCATCCATATCATTTTCATTTCTTGTCTTACCCTGCCACACCCTGGCTCCCTGTACGTCGCCCTGCCTCATCCCTGTATGTGTCATTCTCTCACCTTAGCTCACTCTGTCTCACCCTTTCCTTTCTTTCTTATCGTGACTCACCCTGCTTCAGTTCTCGTCTCACTCTTTCCTCACCTCTACACAACGGTGCCTTTTCCCTGCATTCAATTCTCTTCTAGTCAGTCTCTCAGTACCTTGCACAATCCTGCCTCATCCGTATCCCACCGTTGCCTCACTCTACCTCACCCTGCACTACACCTTTCTTCTTGCTTTACTATCCTTTTACTAAACACCTACAATGCATATCATAGTCATATTCTCTGTAACAGTCACAAAAGGTCCATTAGTTCTGATGCTTGCTACATTCCTTTTGTATTCAGTTGTACCCATTTCTACAGTCAGACACAAAAGTTAGCTTATTTCAGTGCTTGTAGTTCACGCTTACGATACGCCCATTGCTCTCCTTCCTGACGCATCATATCAAAGAAAAACGTAGCAAGCCTCTCTCAGAATATTAGCCAACCCAAGTAAAGTGTCAAGTGATGAAATATTAGGTGGACTTTTGTACTTAGGTGCATAGAGGCACACCTACCCTCTATCAGCTTAGGAATATTAGCCACCAGAGGAAATGCACAAGCAAAAGAGACGAATTATTAGTCAGATTTTTCTTTCGCAATGTACCTCGCCCACTCACCCCTGGCCCCCCCTGCCCCTCCACTGCATTAGCCCCATCACGCCACCTGCCAGCTGTACCCTGCATCCTCTAGCATGGGTTTATTTCTTTACTCTATCTGATCCATAGCTCAGTATCGTTCTGATTTAGTCTGTCTTTGAGTATTTATTATTATAAGTGTGCATGCTGTTATTAACCCATCTCTCTCTCTCTCTCTCTCTCTCTCTCTCTCTCTCTCTCTCTCTCTCTACAAGTATATATATATATATCCCTCTCACACACACACACACACACACACACACACACCACACACACACCACACACACACACACACACACACACACACACACACACACACACACACACACACATCAGCATGCTGGCAGAGAGAATGAGTGACAGATCCAACACACTGAAATATGCAGCATCCTGTTGCAATAGATTCTCTCTCTCTCTCTCTCTCTCTCTCTCTCTCTCTCTCTCTCTCTCTCTCTCTCTCTCTCTCTCTCTCTCTCTCTCTCTCTCTCTCTCTCTCTCTCTCTCTCTCTCAGTACCTTTTCATTCCATCCCATGCAGTTTTCTTTTACCTCTTTCGGTGTCTCTGCTCATTCTTTCTATCTATCTATCTATCTATTGCCAGACGCCATAATCCCGTACAGGGTGGCCATTTAACTCTGAGTTACTTGTTTTACAGGGAGGGGCACTAACCCTCCACCAACCCACTTGACACGTAGGGAGCACATATGGTTTGGTTATATGGTTACCACCCAGCGTTGTAAATGGTTTCTTGGCTTATTCTTTCCTTTATTTAATTTTTCTATTTTCCCTCCATTTTTTAAATTCCTACTTGTCCGTTCCATCCTTTATTCTACTCCTACTTCTCTATTCTGCGCCCTTCCTCTCTCTCTCTTCTCTCTCCTTCCTCCATTCCTCCCTCTCCATGCTCGTCTACTCTCTCCCATCACTTTTTCTTTCCTCCCCTCCTCTCTCTCCTCTCCCCCTCTTTCAGCCAGACTCGCACCCTCCCTCTCCCTTCCCTCTCTTCAGTTCTTCCGTTTTTCTCCTCCTCCCTACCTTTCCTCCTTCCTTTTCCTTCCTCCCTCCTCTCCCTCCCTCCCTCATTCACTCAGTACTCCCTCCCTCCTTTCCCTTTCTCCCTTCTTACACATCCGTCCCACCCTCAACCCCTTCTCCTCCCTCCCCTCCCTTCATTCCCTCTCTCCTTCCCCGCCCTCCCACCCTTCTTTCCTTCCCCTCCCTCCCTCCCATCTCTCCCTTGCCTCTCCTCCCTCCCTTCTCTCTTATATATTACTTTTGGCTTAAGACGGAGAGAAGGAGAGGAAAAGGAGGAATAGATAGATAGATAGATTGAAAGGTGGATAGATTGATTGACAGATGGGTAGGTAGGGTGATAGATTGATAGATAAATAGATAGATAGGCCGAACGAGAGGTAGACATAGGTAGGTAAATAGATACCGTAGTATTGATGGCTAGAGATATAAATAGATTAACGAATAAGACGAGAGAGAGAGAGAGAGAGAGAGAGAGAGAGAGAGAGAGAGAGAGAGAGAGAGAGTGCTTGTACTGTATAGTTACCATTCTTTAGGACCGAAGCTAACAACACACACGTAAATCAGGCCAAGAGTGAATTGTAGGACTATGAGGATGTTAACAAACACTCACGGGTTTGCAGTCTCTCTCTCTCTCTCTCTCTCTCTCTCTCTCTCTCTCTCTCTCTCTCTCTCATACACACACACACACACACAACCAGGATACCCCCCCCCCCGCACCGTTACAGAAGTTTCGTTCCATTTGCATGGTCACAACAGTACTCAGCCACATATCCACCCTGGTTCCAGCCCTGTTAATTACTGACCTTCCTTTAAGCGTATAAAATAACCTGTAATCCGCACCCCTCTACCCCCGTACACTAAGCAGGGCAGACTTACGTATTGTATCTTTGATGTTCTTGTACTCAGGACACTTTTCATCCTATTAGGAGATACATTTTGAAGCGGAGGGGAGTGTGTTGCAGTTATTAACCCCTCCCCCACTAGGCAATGTGTTCTAAGCTACATAAAATCACCTGGAATTATGAAGAATGACATGAAATGAAAGATATATCAACGATTTCAAGGAAGGAAGTACAGACTTTCAATTAACATCGGTATGCAACAAGTAATTCACACTTTAGTCTCACACGGGATGTAGGAGTCCATATCTAGTGCCAATATTTTACGTCTTATATAACGTTAGCCGTTTGCTCATTGCGTATACAAGATATCAGACCGTGGGTGAAGAAGACGCTCTGACAGACACATAGTGAGACAGACTGACCAGTAAATTACCTATATTTTTCCTTACCAATACTCAACATATATATAATGGAGGAAGATGTTACCAGGTCTTACGGAGGGAAAGCCATACAGCCCTAGGGACCCCCTCCATCACATGTAACTAATTACGTGTCAAGTGGGGTTGGTGGAGGATTAGTGCCCCTCCCTGTAAAACAATTAACTCTAAGCCTTGGCCACCCCGTTTGGGATACATGGCGTCTGGCAATGAATGAATGAATTACATACAGTCCGGCACAAAAATTTTCCCTACTATTACAGTGTGCTTATATCACACTTGAGGCACTTCCATCACGTTCCTCCATAACGCATCGTATCACAAAATATCATCTATGGCGCAAAATTATGACATGCCACCATCGGTATTGTTACCAGCTGTGGAATATGAGTAACTGACGAGGTACAATATTAGAAAAAAAACTTCTGTCACAAACTACGTGACGAGAATTACAGGAAACAGTCGTTAACGCACCATCTCCCGTCCCCATCCCCCCCCTCCCCTCTCTCTCTCTCTCTCTCTCTCTCTCTCTCTCTCTCTCTCTCTCTCTCTCTCTCTCTCTTTCCAGTGCACGAGGCAGGCAAAATCAATACACAAAGGAGAGAGAGAGAGAGAGAGAGAGAGAGAGAGAGATGACTTTACAAACTGGACACAGACAAAAGCACTCAGTTTATGTTCCTCTCCCTCTTTCGCTTTCCTCCTTCACATCGGTAATATTATCTCAATTTTCTTTCTCTCCAATCTGTCTCTCCTCGCGTCTCCCTTTTTCCCTCCTTCGCTCCCAGTCTTCTTCCTCTCATTCTCTGGCTTCTCCTCCCCCCCCCTCCCCATCGTCCCTTTTTCCGCCCCTCACACTCTTATGTTTAGTTTTCTCCCTGTCTCATTTTATAATCACTCTCTCTCTCTCTCTCTCTCTCTCTCTCTCTCTCTCTCTCTCTCTCTCTCTCACCCAAGCATCCTTTTCCTCTAACCCTGTTCTCTTATTCATTTTCCTCTCTTTCCTTTTCTCATTTCCTATTCCCTTCCCCCATCTCTCCCTCTCTCTCTCTCTCTCTCTCTCTCTCTCTCTCTCTCTCTCTCTCTCTCTCTCTCTCTCTCTCTCTCTCATGCACTCACACAAGCCACCCTTTTCAATGATTCTCTTCCAGTACCATAATTCGTTCTTTTAATCCTAATGTCTTCTTTAACTTCCTTTGTATAAGAGACAGACAGATAGATAGATAGATAGAGAGAGAGAGAGAGAGAGAGAGAGAGAGAGAGAGAGAGAGAGAGAGAGAGAGAGTATCTGTAGTCGACTCATAACTCATAGATGCTTGGGATTCAATACAGCTCATCGCAATTCATTTCTCTCTCTCTCTCTCTCTCTCTCTCTCTCTCTCTCTCTCTCTCTCTCACTCTTAGCACTCTCAGGCGAATAACTCATTCCCAGGTGAATAATACTCTAGCCAATATCTAAACTACAATAATTCTCCCTATGGTACGGTAGATGGGAGATAATGACCAGTTGTATGCTACCTGGTAATTGATGGTGGCAGGTATTGGTTGCGTGGGTACTTTGAGAGAGAGAGAGAGAGAGAGAGAGAGAGAGAGAGAAAGAGAGAGAATCCGTGCTTAGTTGTGCTAAATAACAAAGCGATACTCATTCCTGACCCCCCTCCCTCTCTCTCTCTCTCTCTCTCTCTCTCTCTCTCTCTCTCTCTCTCTCTCTCTCATCGCCGTACCTCACTCTAACTCTCTCTTTTCCTACTCAGCCTCGCTCTCATTCTCCTTCTCCCCACTGCTTTCACCGTATGCTTGTCACTGTCTCCCTCCCTCTCTCTCGCCACTACACTTTCAACGTTCACTCGTACCACTTTTGTACCTCTTATATAAGTTTATATGCCATTTTCACACTATCAATCACTGTAACTCTCACCCTTTGTCTCACCAGTCAGTTCCCCCTGGGGAGGAGGGAGGGGAAAGAATTCTTCCCCTGTATCCCTAGTTGTCGTAAGAGGCGACTAAAAGGGGCTTTTTATGTCTTCCATCCTTCTCTCCTTACTCTCTTCCTCTTCTGACCTACCTCTCCTTGTTATTTCCGTGTTTCTTCTGGTCTTTATTTTCCGCCTACTCCTAGCAGGTTAGACATTTGGTTTCATGACAGGAATTGGTTAAGGACTTCCCACTGACGTTCACCCTTTCTACCTTACACCACTTTCACGCCAAGACCACTTCAGCGCCAGCCTTAGTGCCATATAACCAGATTATGGCTTGGCGCTAATTCTCGTTATTCCTTCGTTCCAGTTCTTCATTATGCCGTCCTTCCATCACCAGTCACTGCCATTTTCACCTCAACACAATCCCACCCTCACCTCTCTCATTTCTGTATCCTCTCACCACGTAATTTCACTTTAACCTTTCACACCCATATATATACTATATCTCTTATCACTCCTGTCTAACTCTCACTCTCTCACCACTTTCCGCCCAACTCCCGTCACTCTTACCTCACTATTATCCCTCCCTCACCGCTTTCTCTCTCACTCTTACTCCCTTGGCAGGGTCCGAATGAGAGAGGTTTAAAGCTCTTGTTCTCTCCCTCACTGACGGTTTTCCTTCATTAGTGAGGTGGGTGTGAGTTAAATGGACTCTCTCTCTCTCTCTCTCTCTCTCTCTCTCTCTCTCTCTCTCTCTCTCTCTCTCAGTGCCCCCATAATTTCAGGTTACTCCTGTGCACTGTTCTAATTTTCTCTCTTACAATAGTATGTTTTGTAACACTGAGGCATTTATGCTTTTCTTTCTGTTTAATTTTGGTTGTCCACATAGCTAATAATTGTCTAGAATTACATAGGTTATATATATATATATATATCTTCTCGCTTCTTGCTTTCTGAATTATATCCTAGTTCATCTTTCCACATAACAAAAATATCTGAGTCACGTTTTAAATTTTGGTTGTCCATATAACCATTATCATTAAATAATGAGAGAGTTTGTGTTGCCCATCTCTTCTTAACATCTGAATTACAGTATATATAGGGTGCATTATATCTGAGGTATTTATATCCTACTATCCCAGTCCATCTGTCTAGTTGCTGTATATTTAACAATGGTTTTTTTCCCCTCTACATGAGCAGTGTAATATACAGTATTATCCATGAGCAAATAACTTATTATTAACCAGTTATTCTTAAGTACTTACAAGCTAATTCCCTACAAACATTGATGATATAATTTAATGTTTTTTTTTCTTGGTTTTGTGTGTGTGTGTGCGTGTGTGTGTGTGTGTGTGTGTGTGTGTGTGTGTGTGTGTGTGTGTGTGTGTGTGTGTGTGTGTGTGTGTGTGTGTGTGTGTGTGTGTGTTTTGCCTATGCATGCCTTCATTTGTGCTTCATTAATATACATTGCCTGTGACTTCCTTGGTCCCAGTGCTCTCTCTCTCTCTCTCTCTCTCTCTCTCTCTCTCTCTCTCTCTCTCTCTCTCACACACACACACACACACACACACACACACACACACACACACACACACACACACACACACACACACGCTAATGCGTTGCTGATTGTTGCAAGTTTTCTCGGATTTGCGAATTGCTAATTATGCTGGCTTTGGTTTTCCTGAGCCACCACTGCTACAGTCACAACTACTACCACTACCACTACCACTGCCACTACCACTATCACTACCACAAACATGCCACCACCACTACTACGGCCGTAACCACTACCACCGTCACTGGTACTGTTACTATCACAAACTTGCATGACCACTACTACCATTGCTACCACTGTTACCGCCACTACCACTGACGCCACACCAGTACCAGTCACCACACCCCCACCAGCCACTACACTACACTACACTACGCACCACAGGCAGCTTCCCATTCTCTACTAGGTACTGTAATCAATAGTTGGCAGGCTGAGGTGTGTGTGTGTGTGTGTGTGTGTGTGTGTGTGTGTGTGTGTGTGTGTGTGTGTGTGTGTGTGTGTGTTTTAGGTGCCGTATGTGTGTGTCTGGGTGTGTTTTGGAAGGCGTAGTGTGTGTGAAAGAGAGAGAGAGAGAGAGAGAGAGAGAGAGAGAGAGAGAGAGAGAGAGAGAGTTACCATGAATGAAATGCAGATGAATGTTGTTGTTCCTCGTTCAGTGAGAAAAGAGGACGGGAGACTAGGCGACGACGAGAGTGACCAGCCTTCATATTCCCTGAGTGACATAATTTAAGCAGTAAACCCCAACCATCCCTTGGATGTAAACCCCTCAGGAACGCAGTCAGCTGGATATCCCCTTAAGCAACAGGACACCTCGTTTGTTTTTGTTATATGGTAACCACCGAACCTTGTAAATTCACTCCTGGGTTACGGGAAATCATTCGGCTTGTCGCTTTAGCACCTGAAGACGACGGTACCAGTGAGTGGAAGGTGGGCGTCCTTACCTACCAGTAATCAGAGGGAAGCATATATAAAGGTAAAATACGCCTCACTTCTATGCTAACATGTGGCACCATTACTTTTAATTGAAATGGTGGCAATTTTTAGAGAGTCTTGGTGTGTGGTACATGGTTTTTCGTGAATTGTTTTGAAGTTTGCTCTCCCCCCTTCCTCTCTCTCTCTCTCTCTCTCTCTCTCTCTCTCTCTCTCTCTCTCTCTCTCTCTCGTTCTTTTTCCATTTCGTTACCATTTGCTTGCTCTTTTACTCTCTAATGACCATCTGTTTAACTAGCTCTCACAATGTGTGAGGTTTGCTCTCTCTCTCTCTCTCTCTCTCTCTCTCTCTCTCTCTCTCTCTCTCTCTCTCTCTCTCTCTAAATTGGCCTAATTGTATCGAGTAGGAGACACGTAGTACCAGTTACGTGTATGCACACAGATGTACACGATCAAATACGCACACATGAACGTATACAGACAGGAATAAACTAGAAGGTAGGTGAAGTGTGTGGTTCGTTAAACAAACACTTATACATACACAAGCATATACGTACACAAGCCTCCGTAGTGCACACACACACACACACACACACACACACACACACACACACACACACACACACACACACACACACACACACACACACACACACACACACACACACACACACACCGTTAACCTACTCGTATCTCATTTCCTCACTACATCTATTTAGTTTCCGCCTCTTCGCCGCAATGTTGCCTTTCATCCACGTGCAGTAATTTCCCATAATAATTCTTGTCACTGGTGTTGGGACACTCTTCCTGCCCACCCTGCCCTTTTATCTCCTGGCTACGATGACAGTTTTGGCTGAGAGAGAATTTCCATGAGTGGCTCTGTCCAGCTTATATTCTCTTACGATTTGCGGATGCTTCTTAACACACAGCACCACATCACACTAAGCGATATTACCCTCCCACACTACACCACGCCACACCACATCAAACAATATTTCCCTCCCACACCACACCACGCCTCGCCAAATAAAAATTCTCTCTCACACCACACCACACTACGCCACACCACAGCGAAGGTACTAACTAAATGGCCCTGAAGCTTCCGCACCAAGTACTGTTGCATCTGTTTTGTTCCTTCCATCTACAGACAATTTTATGCAACTTAAGTTCAACCATTCGAGCTGTATGGGGTAAGAAATATCCCTCATTGATGCTAGAAAAGGATGCTATCATATTGTTGTGCCTATACGACCGTGGGTTGGAGCTGCCCGGCTGCACAGACTTCCCTCAGTGACCCTCTCAATTGAAAGGAGGATGGTGGATTGCAGAAGAAGGGGCAGGTTTGGCCTGTAGTCCACTGAGTTCATATTAATATAAGCACAGAGTTATACCATTATGTGTTTATTACAGCCAAGTTACTACAACAAGTGGTCAGATATGGAGTAATACATTTCTTCTTTCCCAGTGCTTACGACCTCTTGCTGTTTTGTAGTATGGAGTATAAAGTGTTTGTGAGAGAAATTCGTATGAGTCTGTGAGAAGAGGCATATGTGTGTGTGTGTGTGTGTGTGTGTGTGTGTGTGTGTGTGTGTGTGTGTGTGTGTGTGTGTGTGTGTGTGTGTGTGTGTGAGTGGTGGTTGCAATCAATACTACACTGTCAGAGAGAGAGAGAGAGAGAGAGAGAGAGAGAGGTGAGGGTAAGAATGTGATAGGTTTACTGGGGGATATATTCCCTCTCTTTCTCTCCTTTTCTCCCTCAACTCCTTCCTCTTACTCTCCTGCCTTACTGTCCCTCTCTGAAATACATTCATTTTATTTTTTCCTTCCCTTCCTCCTTTCCTGCCTTCTTTCGTCCTTCTTTCCTTCTCTCACTTTACCTATTCCTCACCACTCCCTTCCTTCCTCCTCCTCCTCCTCCTCCGTGTCCTCCTCATCGTACCTTCCTCCCTCCCTTCCTCCATCTCTACCTCCTTCCCCTCCTCCATTCCTTTCGCGCTCCCTACCTTCTTCCTTTTCCTTCCTCTGCATGCTTTTCTTTCTCCCACTCTTTCCTTCCCGTTCCTCCTCCCTAGTTCTCCTCCTTTCCTACCCTTCCTCCATTTCCACCTTGCTGCTCTTCCTCTTCCATCTTTTATCTTCTTCCTTACTTCTTTGCCTCCAACCTTATTTTCCTGTCTTCCCATTTCCCCCTATAATTTCTTCCTCCTTTCGTCTTCTCCCACTTTCTCTCCTTTCCCTCTGTGCTGTTCCTGTTTCTCTTTCTTCTTCATCGTCCCTTTCTCCCTCATCCGTGTCATTTTCCTTCTCTTTTCCTACCCTGCTCTTTGCTCGCTTCCCTCCTTATTCCTTCCCTTTTTCCTTACATTTTCCTCTCTTTCCTTCATTTCTTTCTTGGTTCCTCATTATCCTTCTCTCTCTCTCTCTCAGCTACAGTTATCATCATCATCATCGTCGTCGTTGTCGTCGTCGTCAACAGCTTAGCAGTATTAGTAGCAGGAGGAGGAAGAGGAAGAGGAGAAGGAGGAGGAGGAGGAAGAGGAGGAGGAGGAGGAGGAGGAAGAGGAGGAGGAGGAGCAGGAGGAGGAGGTGGAGGAAGAAGCCAAGGACAAGGAAGAGAGGACGATGGCGATGGTATTTGTTGTTTCCGCAAATACTATAGATCTTTCAACTAAACTATGCCTAGATTTTTGTCCATTTGGCAGCTTATTTCACGTAGCTTGTTGGCAGCCAAAGAATGCTACTGCTCTGCATGCCTTACACAGCACTTCTTCGTGACTAGGGTAATAATCTTATGTTAATTTATAGCTTTTGCTCAGTGTTCAAGATGGGGAAATGGCAATTGCAGGCCAACTTAAAGTAGAAATAGTGTAGTGTGTATATATGTAGACCATTTTAATTCATGTTAGAGAAGACTCATGTATAGAAGCTGCTAGAAAGTACTACATTTAATACAAGGAAAAAAAAAACACTTACCGTATTCCTCAACAACAGTAATCCCCCTGGGGAGGGGGGAAGAATACTCCCCCAGTATCCCTGCTTGTCGTAAGAGGCGACCGAAAGGGGGTTTTTGGCCTCTCAACTTTACTTACTGTTCTCTTTTCTTGTGCTCTACCTCTCCTTGATAATATCCATGTTTCCCTCCGGCATTTCGTTTCCGTCAGCTCCTATCAGGCTAGACATTTGGTTTCATGACGTGACTAGTTTAAGGACTTCCCACTGACGCTCCGTCTCCTTCACCTAATCTAAGTTCCCCTCTTTAGCTTCTAACTATCCTCTGCCGTGTCTTGCCTACTCCTTGCTATACCTTCAAATCATAACATAGTGCCATGTGATCTTTGCTGTCTGGCAATTGGATTTCATTTACTCTTACTCACTCACTCAGCGGCAGTAATTCACAAAAGTTATTTTCCCATCTTTCATCGCTTCAGTGTTCAAAATATTCAGAAAATTTTTAACTTGCAACAAAGGTATACGGACAGGTGAGGAAGAAGCGAAACGGCGAACAATGGAGAGGAGAGATGATGTAGAGGATATAAGGATTATTTCATTCATTCATTCATTGCCAGACGCCATGTATCCCAAACGGGGTGGCCAAGGGCTTCGAGTTAATTGTTTTACAGGGAGGGGCACTAATCCTCCACCAACCCCACTTGACACGTAGGGATGCCAACAGCATCTGGTGTTCCCAGGCGGTCACCCATCCAAGTACTAACCAGACCCTTATACGGTATGAAAAAGAGAACCATTAGAATAGTGGGCTTCATGGCACTATCAAACCCACTGCTCACTGTTAGAATGTAAGACTTATGCAGCAGTAGTGTTTAGCTTCAAAATATTCGTGAGTTGATTTTCCCCCTTTCAGGTCTCAGGTTTATAGCACAACTGTATGTTCGTGCAGAAAAATAATGGACATAAGTGGTCACGAACATGATAAGTAAAAGTACCGGGTAATATGAACTGCCCAGGAGATAATTTAATATATTGCCTGTCATGAAAGATGTGTGGAATTTCTTACATGCTGTATATAAATTGATACATTAACGAGAAGCGAAATATCGTCAAGTTGAGCGAAAATCAAAATTACATTATTGTAAACCGTGCCAAGCTATTTGCAAAGGTAAAATATACTCAAGGTGAACGGAAATCAAAATCATAATTGTATACACTGTGAATCTATTAGGAAATGTGTGTGTACCCAAAATGTGCTATTGTTTCAGCTGTACATTGTTATTACTTACCGGTGCTGTATAAGAAAAAAGCATAATCAGAATATAATATAGTTGTTGTGACCCGTATACTGGGAAGAAGGGGAGGTCTTTCTTTCCGTGTTGTGTTGCATTGCGTGTTCCTTTGTACGACCCGGAAATCAAGAAGGCAGGGGTTACGTAGCGGTGAAACGTACAATTAAGATAGGGTGAACACTGTGAGGTGAAACCGAAGCTTGGTGTTATTTGGCTCTGAAAATAAGGACCTAATACGTTAAAAAGAACGGTATTAAGCCTCGCGGAAGAATGAATAATTAAACCTACCTAGAAAGAAAGGTATTAATCAAGGAATAAAAGGAAAGGTACAGTTACAGACAAAGAATTAGCGAAGACAAAAATGTGCACGTGAGGTAAAAGAAATATGAAAGAAAATTATTAAGAGACATTTAAGTATAGGTTAAAAATTAAGAAACTATATTAAAGAGGAAATAGAAAAAGAAAATAGTTATAAATAAAAAGAACGTGAAGTGTTGAGATAAAGGTGAAAATTACGCAGGTGTTATACAGAATGAAGTGTGTATGATGAGTGAACATGGGTATGGCGGAGGAGGAGGAGGAGGGGGAGGGGGTGATTCTTCCTCCACTGGGCGTTCCTCCCACACCTCCTCCTCCACCACCCCCCTCACCGAGAGTGGGGGGAGGGGAGGAGGGCGAGGAAAGGGCTCGGGCGGAGAATACTGGAAACCCACGCCCATTCTGGAGGCTCTAGCCCATCCCACCCAATTACGTAGCCCAAGTGTAGTCGCGAGAAGACTAATAAGATGGAAAAGGATTGCCTCTGATGACATGGAAAAAAGCATGGCAGAGGAAAAGGAGGAGGCTTTGGAGAAGGGGGAGGAGACGGTGGAGGAGGGAGAGCAGATGGAGGAACAAATCCCCAGACACAGTGTGGACAGCTCTGGCGGGGAGGTACTGGAGGAAGATGGAAAAGGCAAATGGTCCGGAGTGCCTCGCTTGTCCGACTCCGAGGTGGATTCTACGCACGTACTCCTGCCCGCCCTGGATACGCTAAGGTAGGGGAGAGAGAGAGAGAGAGAGAGAGTTTATTATTGTGTTTTTCTGTCTTCCTGTGTGTGTGTGTGTGTGTGTGTGTGTGTGTGTGTGTGTGTGTGCGTGCGCATACTTCCCATTGCACTTATTTGTGATTAGCACCATAATCTAGTATCAATCTTTTCTTTCAACTCGCTATTCAAGATGTAGAAAGGAAAATTTTAGGCCAAGCTGGAGTGAAAAACATTCTAGTCACGAGGAGGTGCTTTGGAAATGATATAGAGCCCTAGTATAGTTTCATTCTGCCATCTAGCTAGAACAGGAGGGTAATCTTAGAAGTGCTAGTCATGAAGAAGTGTTATGGAAAGAATGTAGTATTTTCGGCAGGTTAGATGGATGGAGACTTCCCTAATTACAGTGGGATAATTGGGATATTTGATAATCACGAAGAGGTGCTGTGGAATGGGTGTAGGACTTTCATTAGTGCTGAAGGATGGAGAGTGCTTTTCCAGAATTGCAATTCGATTAATGGAATAAGGTGTTTGTCACGAAGAAGTGCTATGGAAAGTATTGCAATGGGATTAGTAGGTAAATGTCAGAGACTGCAAGTGTTCGGCATCTAAGGACAGGATTAAGATTACTGAAGTGAGAGAGAGAGAGAGAGACAGACAGAGAGAGACAGAGAGACAGAGAGAGACAGAGAGAGAAACAAGAACAGAATAGGGGTTATTGCGAGTAGGTGCGACTCTGTCTGTCTGTCTGTCTCTCTCTCAGGCGATGGTGGTACTGATTCCTGACATAGTCACCAATATGGGCCTCATATCGGCTTAATGGGATGCATCTTCACCCTTAAGGTCGATTGGATAGATTGACTCTGTATCCTGTTTTGAGAGAGAGAGAGAGAGAGAGAGTGAGAATGGAGAAATGAATTCCCCGAGCTAGGCAACTAAGGCCATATAGCCCCGCTGGGTTACAGGAGGGAGCTACCCCACCCGGCAACGGTAGCCCGGGCGAGGCTCGAACTTGCGACCTCCCGATCACAAGCTCAGCGCGCTACCACTGTGCTACCGCGCCCCCCAGAGAGAGAGAGAGAGAGAGAGAGAGAGAGAGAGATCCGGGCAAAAGACAAACACTGGATTTTTCTTTGTGTTTGTAGCCGTGACAAACATGGGAGCGCCAGAGAGAGAGAGAGATTTTGTATGTGTGTGTACAATGAATTACAATTTTCTTAATGAATGTGTCAACACGGCGCCATTCACTCCACTGATATCGCGGTGGATCAGTTAGTCTTCTAAGAGAGCCCCTAGTTGGTTGTTGGCGTTTTTTTATCTGACGGAACTGGGTCACAGACAGCTTGAATGCTACGTCCTGATGGCAAGGGATTCGACGAGTATTATATATTAGCTGGAAATGAATCTCCTTAATTACTAGTTACACCAACCCTCCAGTCTGACTACACTTGGCCATCAGTTGAGCTGAAAGAGGCTGGGGATATTTGTCAGGTTTAAACGCGCTATAGCTGGGAAAAAAAAAAGTGTGGGAGGGAGGGAAACGAAAAAAGTGTAAAAATTAAGACGACTGGAAAACGAAAAGCAAAGTCAGGGAGAATATGAGAGGAAACTAACGGGCGTGTGTGTGTGTGTGTGTGTGTGTGTGTGTGTGTGTGTGTGTGTGTGCGAAAAAGAAGAGAATTAAAGAGACATGAGAAAGGTGCGAGACACAGAAGAACGGAGAGGTTGACAGGGAGGAGGGAAAGTAAGGGAGAAAAGAGAAGTGCGAGAGGAAACGAAAGTCAGAACGTCTATGACTGAAAAAGAGAAAATGAGAAAGAGATAAGAAACAATGGTACTTCGTGAAAGAAAAAAGGGAGAGAGAACGTGTGAAAGTAATAAAGATAGAGGTGTCCATAGAAGAGTGAAAGTGAGAAATGAAAATGTTAGAGATCGGAGAACAGATAAATACCATTTTTTCTTCCTATCTGTAGTCACAGCTTAACAAAGGGGAGCCAGAGAGAGAGAGAGAGAGAGAGGAGAGAGAGAGAGAAACAGATAAACACAAGTATTGGAAATATTGTGTTAAAAGTATAGCCACTTGATAAAGTACTAACACTTTTTTTCTTTCATTCCAGGTAGGAGAAAAAACGTCACAGGAATCGTTACGTAGGACGGATCGCAAGGTGTGTACAAACTACATATCTGTTTGAGGTATTTATAGGGATAGGTAGTAGCCAGATGATTAGAGAAGTAATTGTTAGCAACCTGAATAGACACAAGCGTGAATCCAGCCCTAGACCTGGAACAGTTTGATCATATGAATTTCGTAATATCGAATCAATGTTTACAGATCTTCCACAAGGCCTTTCGACAAGTCATATAAACATCGTCGCTAATACGAGAGTATCAGGCCCGACTGAGACAAGCCTACCATGGATTCGGTATGGACGGTAGGCAGTAGCGTCCATGTGGTAACATGTCATAAAAACTATCCTGCTGATATCATGCACCAATCCTGAATGGCACAACCCTTGCCTTTATTACGTGTGGTGGGTAGGTGTCAGCCGAAGTGGTGACATGTGAGGGTGTAAGGCATGAATGAGAACTAGTGGGCCACGCAGAACACGATGTTAAGGCAATGTCCATAGTCTGAAACATTTAAAAATTGGAAAGGGCACCGGCTGTGGGGATGGGAAGGCCAGGGGGTCAGTTGCACCTCCTGAATTTTGAGTGGGAGGCAGTATGGGGTTTTTCCCCTCCTTCCTATGTATTGTCGTGAACACATCCCAGATATGCTACGCAGCACTAACAGCAGATTTCAGTGCATATGCTACGGTATATTATTCTTCGCAATAGCATGAGTATACCATAATCTGCCCAGTTGATGCAAATGAAGACGGTATGTTAGTTTTGGGGGTAGCCACAACTTATATGGCCAAGAATGTCATGATAAATACGAGGGTGATTTAGAATCTTAATTACCCTCTATTTCTGATTCATCGTTCCCCGGGGAACTCCTTCCAAGGTTGGCCACATGTTAGAATAGCCTCCAGTTGTTGTTTGAATGTGTAATCTTCACACCATAACCTCTGCCTTCCTCCCTATTCCATCTTTTATATATTATTTCACACGGTCCTTCGAACATACGGGAGGTGTCCCTCTTACACCTGAACCTACAGTTTAGCTCTGATATCAGTTGCATATACGGTGTATATTTTTAGCTATGTCTTTCTGTCTGTTGATCGATCTGTGTACAGTTATGAATAAATATAGATAGAGATACGTAGACTTAGGTAGATAAGTAGATATCTTAACGATCTGTACTTTGACTCTCACTGGCTGTACATTGCCTCCCTCTCCCCCATCGTGGACTGCTTCTGGCGCTACTGGAAGTGGACGCTGTAGGTCTTTCACCTTAACATGGCACAGAATGTAGTTATATTGCAGATTATTTCACGTTTATTAGAAAAACCAAAGCTGCTGCATAACATACTTGCCTCAGCACTGCCTCATAATTGCCATCATATTTTAGTGTTACCTTGTTGCGGCTCAGCATTGAAGATAGAAAGATGGCAGTTTTAGGCAAAGATATTGCCAAAATGATGTACCGTATCAAGTGTTGAGGAGAAAAAAGCGGTCGAAGGAGAGAGAGAGAGAGAGAGAGAGAGAGAGACGGCTTCTGATAATGATGCTATCGCTTCCTTTATGGCGCCCCGGAGAGAGAGAGAGAGAGAGTATCTTCGTACCCTGTAGCGTATTTTCTCGTACTTGTGCATTTACCAGCATTGAAGCCCTTCTCGCAACCCACTCACAGGCATAAGGAAGGTTTATCTCAGCTGACGCCAGACGATTTGACCCAGCTGAGTGAGTCATAGGAGCCTGACAGTGTTCATACGTCAAATAAACCCTTTGATCGTCGGGACAAGTCTAGTATGTTATTCCACCTTACCTTCGCACTGTTGAACACATTCACTACTTCACCCTCTTGCACTCCTCATTCAAATCTCACATCATCATCATCATCATCATCATCATCATCGTCATCATCAGTATAATTATTCTTCACGAGAAACATAATCATGAAATATTATGCAGTCTTTTTAAGCGACAGTATTAGACTTATGTCTTTTTACAAGCAAAATACACTTACACACACACACACACACACACACACACACACACACACACACACACACACACACACACACACACACACACACACACACACACACACACACACACACACACACACACACACACACACACACGCAGGCAAATAACCAAGTACTTAGACGTGTGGTAATTATACCATTTATCTGATATGAGGCAATTAGGCAGCTAATTGGGTAAAAACGATGTCACTCAGAAAATTAGACTCAGGCATAATGACCGACAATTTAGCTGCCGTATATGTGTGTTGGTTATTAGGGAGAGAGAGAGAGAGAGAGAGAGAGAGAGAGACTTAATGCATTCACCGATATAAGCATTCAGAATGAAAGACCAACAGAGTAAGTGTCCTCAAGCACTACTGAGAGAGAGAGAGAGAGAGAGAGAGAGAGAGAGAGAGAGAGAGAGAGAGAGAGAGAATGTACTCGAGTGTGTGTGTGTGTGTGTGTGTGTGTGTGTGTGTGTGTGTGTGTGTGTGTGTGTGTTCATGGATGTCTCAGTTTGTGCTAATTTCTCTTCACATGTATGTATGTCTGTATGTATCTGTGTGTATAGTACGTATTCATGTATGTATGTAAAACTACACACATGACTGCAGTTTACAAAAGAAAAAAAAAAATTATTGACCCTAATTTCCCTAACAACTATTTCCCATTCATTGCTTCTTCGTGAAAGACAGACTTTTTCAATTTCAGGTCCACTTAATGAACATATAGCTCAAAAAAAAAAATCAGGTATAACTGCACAAACGTAAGCACTTTTGTCTATATTATTCCAGAAGAGACAGTTTTATTCAGCTTGAGTCCCCAGTAGTCTGTTTTCATCTGGGAGAACTGGGCCATTCATAACTTGAATGCTAAGTCGTCTATATTGCCAGACGCCTGAATCCCGTTCGGGGTGGCCACAAACAAATCGCCTCCACGTCGCCCTGTCCCCCGCCATTTCACTGCCTTGCTCCCAACTCACACCCCCCTCTCTCATATACCTCTCCACCCCATCCCTCCATCTCATCCTCGGCCTCCCCCTCCCTCTCCCCCCCTCCACCTCATTCACATACACTCTCTTCTCCAGTCTTTCACCCTCCATCCTCTCCACATGGCCAAACCACCTCAGTGTGTTCCTCCTAACGCTTCCTATCACATCCACATCCACACCACAATGATCCTTTATATCCTCATTTGTCAGCCTGTCTCTCCTTGTGACTCCACAGGCTCCTCTTAAATAACTCATTTCCACTGCTCTCACTCTTGACTTGTGTCCTTCCAGCAACGTCCAAGCTTCACTTCCATACGTTAGAGTTGGTACCGGTATCACAATACTGTCATGTAACTTTTTCACTTCCATGCTCACTTCCCTGCTTCTTATCACTGCTTTCAAGGAACCAGCAACCTTTCTTCCCTGCTGTACCCTTTCAAGCACTTCACCCTCCAAACCTCCATCCTTACTCATCACACTACCCAAGTACTTAAACGTACTCACATTTTCCAATTCCTCACCATCCAACCTCGCTGTACATTCACTGACTTCACCTCTCTCAAAGACCATCACTTTACTCTTCCCTACATTCACCTTTAGATTCCGTTTCTTACACACACTGCCATACTCATCCACCTAGCCTTGCAGCTCCCCTTCGTCTTCACTCAACAACACAGTATCATCTGCAAACAACAGTACAGGGAGTTTCCAAACACTCTCCTCTCTCACCAGGGCCACTCCAACATCCACTACCCTACCTTGTACCTCTTTTATTACCCCATCCATGTACAGATTGAACAACCATGGAGACATGACACATCCCTGTTTCAACCCAACCTTCAAAGAGAAAAATTCACTCACTACAGTAAGTCGTGGTTGCATGAAATTTAATGAGCCTTGATAATGAGTAGGATGCGTCTCCTTGGTTACTAGTCAAATGAACCCTCCAGTCTGGCCTCGCTTCTTAGAATGGGGTGACAATCCTTTGCTAGTTTTTTTTTTTTTTTTTTTTTAACGTAGAGGAGAATTAATCGTATCTGTTCGGTGATGATTTTCCTTAATATATTCTTGCGACCTTCAGGCGGATTTCTTAAGTCTTGGATTAAACAAGGCTGAGGGCCCGATGAGTCCCATTGCGTGAGCGATTTATTATATACAGTACACCCCACCCTTGAACTACTTGTTACTTATGTCGTTGTAATACAGGCATAATGTAGGTCAATAACGTACAAGAGGATACTGACGCAATTTGCTGAACAAATCGCCGAGGAAGAAGTGTTACGAAATCTGCAAATGGCACTTGTATTAGGACCCTGTACCTAACCGCTGCGCCTCGGAATATACAGTATATCCTGAGCTGAAGGAAATTATCTGGATAAAGGCAGTGGATTCCGTACGAACATAAGAAGAGAGGATAACTGCAGTAGGCCGGTTGGCCCGTGCTAGGCAGCTCCTAGAAGAGTAACTGAACTACTAGAATGAGATAAGGATAGCAAAGAAGAAGGCTCTCCCCCGCCCTCCAAACCCTCCAGCGGAAGCCGGCAGGAAAAAGTCAGAAAGAACACCACGCCGTATAGAAAAACTGGCGTGGACATTTTACAGGAAAGTGTGAAAGGAGAATAGAGACTATCATAGTGTAACCTGAAAAGAAAAGTTTATGAATTATTGGTTATAAGATTTTTTTTTCTATATCCACCCCTTATTAGTCATATGCTTATCTAGCCTATGCTTGAAACTCTCAATGGAAGAGGCAGCAACTACTTTACTAGGTAGCTTATTCCATTCGTCTACTATTCTATTACCAAACCAATTTCTACCTATTTCCTTACTGAAACGGAATTTTTCTAGTTTGAAACCATTCGTTCTAGTTCTATCCTGTATGCTCACTTCAACCCTAGATAGGTAACGTAGGGTCTCAGAAACCCTAGTCCACGAAATTAAATTTTTAAAAATATGAGCATAAGGTGTACAGATCTGTCCGTCTCATTACCTTCCTGCCTAGTGATGCTCTTCATGGGGATGATAGGGTCATGGCTGTACCTGGCTCTGATTTTGCACTATAGAGCCATTGGGGTATGTTAGACCCCAAATTACCGATAATGTAACCTCAGTTGAGCCCTCTTGTGATTTTTTTTATTTTAATTTGCTGTCTTTCTCCTTTTGTATACAGAAGGTCCCAACATCGGTATACTGCAGACCACCTAAGGAATCATGATATTATTTTTCAGTTTTGCAAGATTTAATTTTAAAATTTGTATACCTAATATATGATTATTTTTGTATAAATTTTAAAAAGTATATATATTTTTTCAACTAAACTTAATTTTTTCTGGCCCTGTTTAAAGATAAGGGGTTGAATTACTTCTGTATTGAAGCATTTTGAAATATCTCAAACGGAAGTTTTTTTTTTTTCTTCCGTGGAATACGTCATACCCCACGTTACCTAATATAGTAACAAAAAATGGTTACCTATCCGGGGTTAAGTACCTTTGCTAGGGGTTGTCTGGACTGAGAAGCCTAGCCCTGGGCCCCTACACACCTGATTTTTGTCGTCTATATTACTTCTCCCATACACGTCTCATTTATCGTTGCTTTAGTTATACCTTGATGCAATGTACCCATTCTCTTTGATTTTTGTTAACCGTTTTCTGTCATTTTTAAAGGGTAGTTGTGTAGAAATGTTGATGTTATAAGGGTTTGCTCAAGGTGTAATTCACCGGGTCGGTCAGGATCACTTGATGGTCGTGATCGTCAGCATTTTACCCTCCCGGAAGGGAGCTGAGAGCTCATATAGTCCGATCTAAGGGCAAGGCTGTGTGTGTGTGTGTGTGTGTGTGTTACATATTCAATCTCTTTAACATTCAGGCTTCTATGACGTAACCCTCAGTTTAATAAAACCGTCTGATTTTAGGTAGAATACACCACGAGATCTGCCCCGATCGTAACAGGGTAAATAACTAGATTTTTCGCTCACCATCACTCACATATCGTCTGAGCCTTCGATTGTTAGGAACTAGACTCTTGTCTCTTACTTCAGCTAATAGCAGGCGATTCAGCGAAGCGTGAGTCATGAAGTCCTGAGAGTGTTAGCGTGGTCGTCATTAACCTCTCCGATGGCCAGGACAGTTCCATCATTATATTCCTGCCACTAACAGACTATTTATTTTATTTAGCCTTGAGTAAGTCTATAGTGTCTCATGGCCACATTTTCTTTAGTTACTTATTTCGGTTAGCGCCAGACAGTTTATCACCTGAGAGGGTTTGTAAGGGTTGGTGTTAATACTGTCACAATAACTCGTCATGGTTGTGACATTTCTAATATACTATATATATATATATATATATATATATATATATATATATATATATATATATATATATATATATATATATATATATATATATATATATATATATATATATATATATTCATTTTTTCATTCATTGCCAGACGCC
Organism: Coenobita brevimanus; assembly: GCF_032717465.1. NCBI lineage: Eukaryota > Metazoa > Arthropoda > Malacostraca > Decapoda > Coenobitidae > Coenobita > Coenobita brevimanus. The sequence continues at coordinate 621,784 of NC_137001.1, forward strand.
ATGCATCCCAAACGGGGTGGCCAAGGGCTTAGAGTTAATTGTTCTACAGGGAGGGGCACTAATCCTCCACCAACCAGTTAGGGTCGGATGATTATAGTCAACAGATACTGAACCATAGGAATCTGATTTTTTTTTTTTTTTTTTTTTTTTGTAGTAGTAGTAGTGGTGGCAGCAGTAGTAGTAATTCCATTATCAGCACATACCAGTCACTTCCATTACAGGTGAGTCCAAGGCCCAGTACAAATTAATGGGTGTTTATTTGGTCAAGAACACAGGTGTCACTACGAGAACAGCTTCACACTGAGGCTGCAGGGGAGAACTCCGGCTGCCCTTACTGGGTCATAGACATGTGGTTATTACAGTTTTTTAAATGACACCTGTTTACCAAAACTAGAATTGGCACGTAGGCCTTACACATTACTAGATAATGGCTTTACAAGATATAGTGACATAGGCTTTACACACTGTTAGGTATAAACTAAGTTATGGTCTTATTAGTTTTTGTTTGAATGGAATTATTACATCAGGAAAACAAACAACTGTTGCTGTTTCTGCTGCTGTTGCTGCTGTTATTGTGGTTGCCTTTGATCTTGTCGTAGTTGTTGTTGTTGTTGTTGTTGTTGGTGGTGGTGGTGGTGGTGGTGGTGTATCATCTACAGGAAAACTATATCATAGAAAAATGTCCATCACTAATAAAAGCTTTCTTCTTTTCAGGTAAGTCACCTATATTAGAAGCCCGGATGAATGGTAAAGTATCCATGTACATTTTTTTTTTTTTTCTTTGTCAAAAATAGTATAGACACGTCTGAACGATGGGTTTCTTTTCGTATGATTTTCAGTGTATCCTTCAAAATTTTCTCAGATTTATTAATCCTTGTATTTGCCAGATATATGCATTCTTATTTGTCATAGCAAGTATCCTGTATAACACCGTTTTTTTGTATACTGTGTTGTACTTTTTTTCTTTCATTTATTCACATTATACTCATCTTTCAAATTCCTCCTCCTGCACCGACTTATCAATCATCAGGATAAGTGTAACGTGTCTTATCAGTTTATAATTTTAAAACGCTAATTCGGCTGCGTATCATTTCGGTCGGAATATATCTATCTATAGCCCGACGCCCTAATCCCGCAATGGGTGCAAACAGATCGCCTACAATTCGCTCTGTCACCCACCAAGTGACTATCCTCCCCCCAACTCAGTCCCCCTCCCTCATATACCTCTCAACTCCATCCCTCCACCTCATCCTCGGTCTACCCCTCCCTCTCCCTGCCTCCACCTCACCTACATACACCCTCTTAGTCAGTCTTTCTTTCTCCATTCTCTCCACATGTCCAAACCACCTCAGTGTATTTCTCCTAATCTTCTCAACCACATCCACATCCACCCCACAGCGTTCCTTCACTTCTTCATTCGTCGACCTGTCCCTCCATGTCACTCCACATGCTCCTCTCAAGTAACTCATTTCCACTGCTCTCACTCTTGACTTGTTTCCCTCTTGCAAGGTCCACGCCTCACTTCCATACGTCAGGGTAGGGATCACAATACTATCATGCAGTGACTTCTTAACTTCCATACTCACCTCCCTATTTCTCAACACTGCTTTCAGTGAACCAGCAACCTGCCTTCCCTGCTGTACCCTTGGGTTTCATTTGACGGAACTGAGCTCCCTTAGCAACTTGAATACTAAGTCATGGTTGTTTAAATTCCATTTATTTTTGGTTAGAAGTCAAATTTATCGTCTAATTGAAGATGCTTGGCCATTAACTAAGCAAATACAAACCGAATTAATAGTAGAACAACCCCGGTCTGTCTGGCAGGCCCATCAGCGTAGACAAGCAGTCGTCCTGCAGTGCCGACCCGCTTAGCGAGTTGACGTTCCCTTGCGGTGGATAGGGCCTCGCCACAGAGAGGCGTTGGGAAGAGGGTAAAGGTTTGGTTCCTGGACGGACGCTGCATTTGTGTGACTCCACCTAGTTAACAGGGGCACCATAGTTGGCATCACATCATCCCGATATTTTGGTTATATGGTTGCCACCCAGCGTTGTAAATGGTTTCCTGAGTTACACGAAACCATTAGGTGTGTCACTTAGTGTAGTCACCTAAAGGTAGCACTACATCGGGTGAATGAAGAGACTGACCTTTTGAATCCTGACTTTTTTTTGTTTTTTGTTTTTTGTTTTTTTGCAAACATCACAGTGAAAACGTAGGCTACTATATTTACTGGTTTCTTTTTTTTTTCTTTCTTTCCTCCAAACACTTTTCACATCGGTCCTGCTCCTTCAGTTCCTCACCAGTTCACTTCAGACATGGCACAATTGTTTCGTGGGTAAATTCTCTTAGACACCAATTCCTGTACAGGACAGGGGTTCAGTTGAAATAAGAACCGAATATACTGAGAACAAGAAGTACGTAAAGAGACTAGTGAGGAGGAGAAAAGGAGGTAAATGACGATCTAGGATGACAAGTGAACGCAAATTATTCTGAAAATAGGAAGTTATTCTGGCAAGAGGTGCGGAAATGTAGAAGTGACAGCGGAAAGAAATGTGAAAGTGTGAAGGAAAGTATGAAGGATATAGTGGTATATTATTAACCCATGGGGTGAAGTAAGGACCAGATGGAAAGAATATATTGAAAGCCTGATGAATGGGAATAGAGAGAGCAGGGCCGCTTTAAACATGATTGGTTTTGGAGGTGTACAGAGAAGGAATGCAGTGCCAGGAAACGTGACACTCGCAAGGCTAAAGAACACTGTGAGGGGACTGAAAAATGAGAAAGCAGCTAGGGTTGATGAGGTGTATGTAGAGATGATTAAGCGTAGTGGGGAGAGCAGAATGAAGTGCTTGTTGGAGATATGTAAGAAGGCATGGATGAGTGAAACTGTGCCAGCAGAGTGGAAAAAGATTGTGATGATTGTACCCCTGCACAGAAATAAAGGTGAGCAAAGTGAGTGCAAGAATTATCGTGACATAAGGTTATTGAGTGTGGTAGAGAAGGTATATGGAAGAATTATTATAGAGAAAGTAAGGTATCAGAAGTCCTAGTGAGTGATGAACAGAGTGACTTTAGGAGTGACAGAGGATGTGTGGATCAAATATTTGCAGTAAGACAGATAGTGGTGAAGGCTTGTGAGAAGGACTATAAGGTGTTTACGGTATTCATGGATCTGGAAAAAGTGTACGACAGAGTAGACAGAGGAAGGGTGTGGAAGGTTTTGCGCATGTACGGTGTAAATGAGAAGGTGGTAGGTGCCGTCAAGAGTTTTTATGATGGTAGTTAGGCATGTATATGGGTAAATGAGCATCTAAGTGAATGGTTCATGATCAGTGTGGGCGTTCAACAAGGTTGTGTGTTGTCCCCATAGTTGTCCAATATACTGTATATATGGAATGGGGTGATGAGAGAAGTAAAAACAGGAGTAATGGAGAGAGGAATGACGTTGGTAATGAATGGTGATGGGTGGAATATCTCAAATTTGTTGTATGCAGTACTACTTGTAAATACCGGACAAGAACTTGGTAGACTAGTGCAGGGTTTTGCTGATGTCTGTGAGCATCGTGCCTTGAGAGTAAATGTAGAAAAGAGTAAAGTGATGGTTATTGAGAGAAGAGGTGACTCCCAGTGTGATGTTACAGTGAATGGAGAGAGACTGAAATTGGTGAGGGAGTTCAAATACTTTGGTACAGTGATGGAAAAGAGAGGAAAATGTGCAAAAGAAGTGGAAAGTAGAGTGACACAAGGAAGAAAAGTAGCTGGTGCTATGAAGGCCTTGATAATAAACAGAGGCTTGAGTGTTGCAGCTGCGCGAGGCTTACATGAGGGAGTGATAGTGCCAACTTAACATATGAATGTGAGACTGTGGTGTGGCATGAAAGTGATAAGTCAGGAGTAAGAGCAATGGAGATGGGACTGCTGAGGAATGTATGTGGAGTACAGAGAGTGGATAGGATACGAAATAATGTGATTCGTGAAAGATGCAGAGTGAGGAAGTCTGTGGACACCAGAATCGCAGTGAGTGTACTGGGATGGTATGGTCATGTGGAGAGAGTGGATAACAACAGAATGGTGAAAAAGGTATACCTGAGCGAATTTGAAGGAGGGAGGAGGCGAGGTAGGCCAATGAGAAGGTGAAGGGATATGGTGGATGTGTGTGTGAGGAAGAGGTATGGAAGTCGATGAAACTAGGGGTCTGACAAGAGATCGAGTTGGCTGGATAAATGTTGTGAGGAGTGCCTGATCAGGGATTTGGTATCCCTTTTTAACATGACATCATCCGGATTGACTCTATCGGATACGTTCATGTGAAGCTACAGAATGTGGCGAATGTTTTTGGTGTATCAGATATAGCCAGGATTCCGGGGGCTTGAATGGAAGCGTGGCCCATTGGATTGGACAGACTGGGGCTGTCAGGACGTTGCTGCTCCTCACCCTGCCCAAGAGTGGGAAAGGAGGTCAGGATGATGTATTATTATTATTATTATTATTATTATTATTATTATTATTATTATTATTATCATCGGCAACGTCACTCGTCATTATTATTATTATTATTATTATAACATGAGAGGGGGATGTGAGCTGAGAGCAGGGCAGTGAAATGGCGGGAGACAGTGCGACATGGAGGCGGTTTGTTTATGGGATTAAGCAGTGTGGCAATAGATAGATGGATGATTATTATTATCAACTAGGCTTTTGGAGGTCAACGATCAACCACACACATAAATTTTGTAATCCTACTTTTTCTGTATTCATCAGTCATCATGTCTATTTGCACCTAAGTTTGTAAGGTGTACCGTAGCTCTGTGGAGACCATCTTACATTCCCCTGGGAATGTTGGCAATCTTTAATTTCTTTCTTACATCAGACGATTTTATTCAAACTAGGAAAAGCCTGTTGTGTTGATGGTGCTTTAAGGCTGCATCAAACCCTCTAGGCCTTACTAAGTACCGGTTAATATATAAAGAAATAAAAGTTTCTCGAGGGGAATGAAAACAAGTGGACAGACAGAAGCAGATTTTAATACATTATAGTGAAGGAGTTTGGTTTTAGCATTGTGGTATATGTGGTAAGAGCTGGTATAACGGGTTTACGGTGGTATAACTCAGTTTATTGCTGTGAAACTGGTATGATAATAGCATGACTGTGTTGTAACAAGTATGGCAGTCACATATATTGCATGAAAGTGGTATGATTACTGGCATGTGGTATAGCGGGTTGGTATAACTGGTGAGTATAGCTGCTAATAATAACTTGATATGGTATGAGTGATATGAGACATCAGCGCCTGGTATAACTGGTATAACGTCGGAAAGGATAATTATGACAACGATATGAAGGTATAATATTAATATAAGCAAAATATAACAGTTGCACAAGTAATATGCCGTTGTATGAGTGGTATAACAGTAAGTGGTGTGATGGTAAAGTGACTGAGACTGTAACTGGTAGAGACTGGTATGTCAATACTTTACGTGACATGGACTGGTAAAGCTGGTACGAAAGTGGTATAATAATAGTATGACACATAAATAACATGGATTGTAATTGATATGAAAGTGGTATACATACAGTACGACATATGTGCGAGTGGCATAGGTGGTATTGACGGGTATAAATGGTGTATCTGGTATACCTACACCATCCACCTTCAATGCGGAACGTCAGGGAGGCAGGGAGGAAGGAAAGAGAGAGAGAGAGAGAGAGATCAAGGAATAGAAAAAATATTATCGGTAAATGAATACCCCTTCTCTCTCTCTCTCTCTCTCTCTCTCTCTCTCTCTCCCCAGAAAAATGTCCCCTGGCATTATTCATGATCCCAATAGTTTACCAGAGCGATGAGGGAAGGACAAAAACTATGCATTGTGCGTGGTGGTAAACGAACAATAACGTTATAGAGAGAGAGGGGGGGGGGGCGAAGTAGGTGAGGTGAGGGGGAGAGAAAGGGAGGAGTGGAGGGGGGGAGGGAGAGGGAAGGAAAGAGAGGCTGGAACTTGGAAGGGACACGCTGTTAGTATGTGGTGGGAGTGAGAGGGGGACTGTTGTGCGGGAAGGCTAGAGAGTGAGAGAGAATGCTGGCTCTATCACTAATTTTCCTTCCTTTAAATCCTTCATTGCGGTGGCGTATTTTCTCCTTCATTCTTGAATTCCTTTTATCAGATGATTTTTTTTTTTAACTTTGTCTCTCTCGCTACCTCCAGACGATTTTACTCAGCTCAGGGAAGACTTTGGAAATGGAGGGGTTAGCTATAGCATTACTTTACCCTCTCTCACATTTACGTGGCTCTCCTGTGCTGAATAAAATAGTCTCGCATGATGAGAAAAAATTACGTTCTCTTGTATGAAGGGGTTTATTTCGTAATCTTTAAAATTCCCGCGAAAATTCGGGAAAAATTTGCGGTCTGTTTATATATACATATATATTTTTTTTCAGCATGGTTTTGTGATACTATTTTATCCCGTCTGTGGAGGGAGAATTGTCGTGTTTTGTAGGCAAATGAAAAGAAGGAAAGTGAATTATGTAACGTGAAAAGTGCTCTAAATTAGAATATAACAGTGTTTTGGCGGTGTGAAGCAGAGAGCATTGAAAAAAAAAAGAGTTACAACTAGTGAGTGAAGTTTGTACAACACCCCAGGGAGTAATATACAGTCAGGGTCAAAAGTACGCCTACCATTCCACTGCGTCTGCCTCACAGTTATGGCGTGTCCGTCACTTTCCTCCCAGAAGCACCAAATCAGAGAGAGTCATCTGTGGACAGGGAAACATGCCAAACCTTTCCCAGCCTAGAAATATGAGCGAGACCAAGGAAATGAACAGCACAAAGGGTGAAATTTGACAAGAAATTTTGTATCTGTGGACAGAAAAACTTATGAAGCCTCTCAACTTGGATGTTTTAGTGTGAGGAGGGAAGGGAAATGTATGAGGTGGATTTGTGGATCTATGGAGAGGGGAACGTGCCAGGCCTTTTCCTACTTTGGAGTCTTCGAAAAACATACCAAGCCTCTTTCAGCTTTGGAATATTAACCAGCAGAAGTGACAAGTACAAGAGAAATTTTTTCCGTCATATATTGCACCTTTTTCCACATAACTATCGTTGGTTTGCTTTCATGTGATGGAACTGGGTCACACACAGCTTGACTACCAAGTTGCAGTTGCTTGGCGTTTACTGAACCTTAGTTATAGTGTATGAATGAGTTCCCTTGGTTACCAGTTAAATCATTCCCCTCCAGTGTGACATCCCTTCGCCATCAACTGTGCTGAAAGGGGTCAGGGATCATCGTAATAATAATAATAATAATAATAATATTAATAATAATAACAATAATAATAATAAAATAATGTTAATAATAATGATAATAATAATAATAATAAATTAATAATAATAATAATAAATTAATAATAATAATAATAAATTAATAGGTGGTTTGGCCATGTGGAGAGGATGGAGGGTGAAAGACTGACGAAGAGAGTGTATGTGAGTGAGGTGGAGGGGGGAAGAGGGAGGGGGAGGCCGAGGATAAGATGGAGGGATGGGGTGGAGAGGTATATGAGAGACAGGGGTGTGAGCTGGGAGCAGGGCAGTGAAATGGCGGGGGACAGGACAACGTGGAGGCGGTTTGTTTGTGGCCAGCCCAAACGGGATTGAGGCGTCTGGCAATAGATAGATAGACAGATAGATAGAATAATAATAATAATAATAATAATAATAATAATGATAATAATAATAATAATAATAATAATAATAATAATAATAATGATAATAATGATAATAATAATAATAATAATAATAATAATATGCAATAGCTGAAAACAAGGAGAAACTGTATAATGTTTTTGGTAAAAAAATAAATAAATAAATAAATTACCGCGGCCCACCTCAAAGAACGTTACGATAGGCGACATTTATAGAAGAATTTTTGCATATTGAAAAATGGAATGGAAAAAATCTATGTAAAAAAAAAAAAAAGAGTCTGGCAGTGGTATGTGAGAGTTCTGGAAAGATATAAATCACATTGTTTGTAACTTCTTAACGATTTATTATCCTCACTGCAACTCGGCGTTCTTGTGCATGTTATTTCCTTGTACTCATCAGTAATATACTTGTACAAGAGGATATTGAGGTGCAGTATAAATCGCGAAAAATGAAGTGTTACGAAGACTGCAAAAAAACCCATTGTGACGTGTTCCTCGATTAAGGACGCTCTCTACAACCTTTTCTTATGCGATTTATTTTGCGTGTTACACCTTACTACCCTATTCCGTATAATGTAAAGCCTTGAACATCGACAAACTCTGCATAAATAACGTACAAAAGGATATCACCCAGCCATAGCCAAAAATAAATCGCTTAGGAAGAGGTGTTAGGGAGCCTTCTTACGCGACAAAAATACGACCCGTGTCATGAAGCCAACTTTTTCACCAACATGAGGCCATCACTGTATCCAGTACTGTACTGTGTGAGGCGTGGGTGTTGTGGTAAGCATATATAATACAGCTTAATAGTTTGGCCATACGGAGAGGATGGAGAGTGAGAGACTAACTAGAAGAGTGAGAGTGAGATGGAGGAGGGTGAGGGAAACCGGGGATGAGATGGGATGGAGTAGAGAGGCATATGAGAGTGGGGTGGGTGGGTATTTGTGGGAGGAGAGCGAAATGGTAGGGGACAGGGCGACATGGAGGCAGTTTGTATGTGGCTACTACCCCTTACGGGATTAAGTCGTCTGGCTATAGATAGGTAGATAACACTGGAGAAAGTGGTCGTTGATGTAATGGGGAAAATTCTGAAACTTATGTGTATTTAGCTGGAAAATTTGGGATAGCGAATGTGAGGAATGCATGATGTGTTTTGGAAAAGAGGAAACTCGAGGAACATATGCATAGTGTGAGAAAGAGAAGTAAACAGATAGGCAGATAAACAGATGGACGAATAGATGGATATGTAAACAGGTAGATACACTGAAAGGACGAAAAATAGTCATAGGCAGAAGACAAAAAGACAAACCACAAGATATAGATGGATAGAGAATGAAACGGATAGATAAATAGAAAAACAGATTCACAAATTACAGACAGCTCGATGGATGGATAGACAGGAATGAACACAGAGCGTGGAGATTGACACACAGAGGCAGATAGATAAACAGATAGATAGATAAACGGGGGTGGAAGGCCTTGGCAGCTCACAAGACTAATTTATTCATTCGTTTTGTATTACGTGCGTGAATAAATTTTTCTTTTGCAATTTTTCGTCCTTGTTTTGCAATACGACTACTAGGCTGTGTGTGTGTGTGTGTGTGTGTGTGTGTGTGTGTGTGTGTGTGTGTGTGTGTGTTTATGCATTTTACTTCTGGCCTTGAATAGACATCCCTTTCCCTGAGGCCCGGCAGAGCTCCTACGGGCAAGAGATAGTGTCACACAGCTTCCCACATACTTGTGTAATGGAACTGTGCAAACAAGGAACGAACAGTTTTACGTCTCTCTCTCTCTCTCTCGTCCTTCACCTGTACCCTAATTCTGCCTGCCTGTGTGTGTGTGTGTGTGTGTGTGTGTGTGTGTGTGTGTGTGTGTGTGTGTGTGTGTGTGAAACAGCTCCATTTACTCACTTCCCACAGTCGTCTCGTAATAGACTACTGTAATGTAAGAAGTCATTGCACTGAGAGGGGTATTACGTTCGAGTCAGTGGAAGATTGCTGTTCTTTATTCTTGCTGTCTTGGGCTATGTTATTCCCCCGAAAGGAGGATGGTCGACTGCAAGAGGATAGCAGCTTCATTCTAACACTGGGTCTAGGTTTCAGATGGGCCTGGTACCACAACAAAAACAACAACAGCTAGAACAGGAATATATCTCAGGCAGGCATTTCAGGACGGCCATGTCTAACCCTCCCAGTTCGGAAAGTCTCAATACGGCTGAATGAAATCGTCAGGAGGGAGCAAGAATGGTACTAAAAAAGCAACTAAAATATGTCTTCGATATGCAAGGCCTGAGCCGAATAGATGGTCAGGACGTAACCAGATCGTAGCATAAAATACATCAACGTGGTGCAGAAGTGAGCCCTTTCAGTCCAATGACTTGTTTCTCATTTAATTCGTGCGTATGATATGCGATTCTGTATAATTCAAAACATTCCCCTCGAACACGATCCATAATGATCATGTTGCCCCTGATTATTTAAATCAGGTTCTGAACTTAACATTGAACTCCGTACGCCAAACGCGGCCATTCAGGAACTGTAAACAAAGATGGTAGTTCCCATGGTAACGAGGGCGCCTTACTCCTCTTTGCTCTTCCCGTACAAATTTGTAAACTGGGTTATGTGTAAAGTTATTTATGGAGTGGTGACATGCGAAGGTGTGTTGCAGTTAGGAGTAAACTGAGTTACTGTACGTAAAGTTATTTGTGCAGTGGTGACGTGTGAAGTTGTGTTTTTTTTTTTTTTTTTTTTTTTTTTATGCGAGGAAGAACGAACCAAAGGCCATGAGCCCGCAGTAACAGTTCCCTCCAAGAGAAAAACAAAATACAATATAGAGCCAAATTTAAGATCCGATCATTTTGAGATGCCTGGACACACTGCGTTTGAAAGACTGGAGGTCATAGGCAGCAGGAAATACAGACAGAGGGAGACAGTTCCAGAGCTGACCTGTTGCATAAATGAAAGACTGGGAGTAACGGTTAACTCTTGCATTAGAGAGTTGGACAGAAAAAGGATGAGAGTTTGCTGCCAGACGGGTGCTACGCGCCCGTCGTAGAGGTGGAGGAATGCAAGCAGACAGTTCAGAGGAGCAGTGACCATTAAAGTAGCGATAGAAAAGAGATAAAGATGCAACAGTGCGGCGAAGAGACAGAGGTTGAAGGGAGTCAGTAAGAGGAGGAGAGTTAATGAGACGAAAAGCCTTTGCCTCCACCCTATTGAGAAGAGCTGTATGTGGGGAGCCTCCCCACACATGAGAGTTGTACTCCACACAGGGGCGGATAAAACCCCTGTATAGAGTCAACAATTGTGCAGAGGTGAAGAAAGTGCGGAGTCGGCTTAGCACACCCAATCTCTTGGAAGCAGATTTTACAAGAGATGTAATATGATATTTCCAAGATAAGTCCCGAGTAAATGAAACCCCAAGCATGTTCAAGGATGATGCAGGATTAAGCTGAATATTATTAAACATTAGTGGGTATACCTGTGGAAGATTTTGTCGGGTTGATAGGTGTAAGAACTGAGTCTTAGATGCATTAAAGACAACCATATTATTTTTACCCCAGTCAGAGATACGAGCCAAATCAGACATTAGGTGTGCCACAGCCTCATCCCTTGCTTGTTGAAGTAACTGTTGGGATGGGCGTTGCGGGAACCGAATGGAAAGGTGAAGGGTGGAGTCGTCAGCGTATGAGTGGATAGGGTTAGATGTACAGCTTAGAAGATCATTGATGAATAAAAGGAAGAGAGTTGGTGATAGGACAGAGCCCTGAGGAACACCACTGTTGATAGATCTAGGAGAAGAACGATGGCCGTCTACAACAGCGGCTATAGAACGACCAGAAAGGAAGCTAGCGATGAAGGCACAGATAGAAGGATAGAAACCGTAGGAGGGCAGTTTGGAAATTAAAGATTTATGCCAGACTCGATCGAAAGCCTTTGAGATGTCAAGTGCAATGGCAAAGCTTTCGCCAAAGTCCCTAAAGGAGGATGACCAGGAGTCTGAAAGGTAGGTGAGAAGATCGCCAGTGGAGCGTCCCTGACGGAACCCATACTGACGATCGGAAAGAAGGTTGTGATAGGAAAGATGCCTTAAAATTTTTCTATTAAGAATTGACTCGAAAACTTTTGAAATACAGGACGTTAAAGCAATTGGACGATAGTTGGAGGGTTTGGAGTGGTCACCCTTCTTTGGGACTGGCTGAATGAGAGCAAACTTCCAGCAAGAAGGAAAGGTACAAGTTGACAGACAAAGGCGAAAGAGTTTGCCTAGGCAGGATGTAAGCACAGAAGCACAGTTCTTGAGAACAACAGGAGGGACCCCATCAGGCCCATATGCCTTGTTAGTACTGAGGCCAGTGATGGCAGAAAGTACATCAACTGAAGAAATTTTAATGTCAGCCATGAGGAAGTCAGAGGGGGAAGTGATGGAGGAACAGCACCGGAATCGTCTAAGGTAGAATTGGAGGAGAAAGTCTGTGCGAAGAGATCTGCTTTATCAGTAGAAGAAATAGCTACAGAACCATCAGAGTAGAAAAGAGGAGGGAAGGATGATGAGGTAAAGTTGTTAGAAAGATTTTTGGCAAGATGCCAGAAGGAGCGGGAAGAATTCGAGTCGGAGAGTTGAGAGCATTTAGTATGGATGAAATTATTTTTAGTAGAGCGAAGAACAGACTTAGCACGATTCCGGGCAGAAACGTAAAGATGGTGTGATTCAGGGGTGGGTTGGCTCCGGTACCTTTTGTAGGCCCTCTCCTTGTTGCGGACAGCATTAGAACAAGCGTGATTAAACCAAGGCTTTCTTGCATTAGTCAAAGGATATGAGAAAGGAATGTATGCTTCCATGCCCGAGAGAATAACCTCCGTAATGCGCAAGGCACACTCAGATGTCTCACGGCCATGGAAGCAATAATCATTCCAGGGAAAATCAAAGAAGTACTGCCTGAGGGCCTCCCAGTCCGCGGCTCCAAAATGCCACAGACGACGTTTCACTGGAGGGTCCACAGGCCGTACCGGAGTGATAGGACAGGTTAAGGTAATAAGGTTGTGATCGGAGGAGCCCAACGGAGAGAAAAGATTAACAGAGTAAGCAGAAGGATTAGTTGTGAGGAAGAGGTCAAGTATGTTGGAGCTCTCTCCAAGGCGGTCAGGGATACGGGTAGGGTGCTGTACAAGCTGCTCTAGGTCATTAAGGATAGAAAAGATGTAGGCTTGTTCACCAGGTGGATCCGTGAAAGGAGAGGAGAGCCAAAGGTGGTGGTGAACATTGAAATCTCCAAGAATGGAGATTTCAGAGAAAGGAGAAATGGATAGAATGTGTTCCATCGTAGAAGTAAGATAGTCGAAGAATTTTTGATAGTCAGTAGAATTAGGGGATAAGTAAACAGCACAGATAGGGAAAGTCAGGCGCCTGGAGGGATAGTTTTAGAGTGTCCCGGCCGGAGTGACAGCCTTCATAGGGTCGATCCTCAAATGATGATTGATGGATTTTCGACCGTGTAATGCTATCAAGGAACGTAGGTGCTGGAGAGGGACGCCTTCACGTGGTGTCTTATCCGGGCGGATCCGGAGTCCACGTAAACTACCACCAATACCACCTCTCACTACTGCAACTACCACTAAAGCTCCCACCGCCACAGCCACCACCACCACCACTACCAAACAACAGCTACCTCACACACACACACACACACACACACACACACACACACACACACACACACACACACACACACACACACACACACACACACACACACACACACACACACACACACACACACACACACACACACACACACACACACACACACACACACACACACACACACACACACACACACACACACACACACACACACACACACACACACACACACACACACACACACACACACACACACACACACACACACACACACACACACACACACACACACACACACACACACACACACACACACACACACACACACACACACACACACACACACACACACACACACACACACACACACACACACACACACACACACACACACACACACACACACACACACACACACACACACACACACACACACACACACACACACACACACACACACACACACACACACACACACACACACACACACACACACACACACACACACACACACACACACACACACACACACACACACACACACACACACACACACACACACACACACACACACACACACACACACACACACACACACACACACACACACACACACACACACACACACACACACACACACACACACACACACACACACACACACACACACACACACACACACACACACACACACACACACACACACACACACACACACACACACACACACACACACACACACACACACACACACACACACACACACACACACACACACACACACACACACACACACACACACACACACACACACACACATTCTCTCAATCCCCGGAAATTTGAGGGAAGAAAAATAGATCATTAGTGAGAAGTGAAGCCAGCACACAGGGTATTAGAGAGAGAGAGGGAGGGAGGGAGAGAGAGGGAGGGAGAGAGAGAGAGAGAGCAAATTTCCAAACCCTTTCTGAACCCCTTGTAATCTCTCTCTCTCTCTTTCTCTCTCTCTCTCAGGTACAGTTATGTAACCTTATCATTTGTATTGTTTTCTAACTCTCCTCTGACCTGTTTATAATCATGCCATGTACTTCTTTTTGCCTTTCCTCCTTTTCCCCTTCCGTCACCTTTTCTTTCGCCTTTTCTTCTTCATTCCCCTCGTTTTCTCTTCCCCTTTTTCTATCATTTTCCAAGTTCCTTCCTTCATATCATTCCGCTTTTTTTCCTGTCTATTTTGAATCCTTTTCTTTCTCCTTCCTTTCGTTGCTTTATTTTTTTCATCTCACCCTTCTTTCCCATTTTATTTTTGTCTCCCTTCATGGATGTATTACAAGTGAAAATTATAATCATGATGATGGTGGTGGTGGTGGTGGTGTTGATAAGGAAGACTGATGATGATGATGATGATGGTGGTGGTGGTGATGGTGGTATTAATAAGGAAGACTGATGATGATTATAGTGTTGGTGGTGGTAGTGTTGATAAGGAAGATTGATGATGATGATGATGATGATGACGATGATGATGGTGGTGGTGGTGGTATTAATAAGGAAGACTGATGATGATTATAGTGTTGGTGGTGGTAGTGTTGATAAGGAAGATTGATGATGATGATGATGATGATGGTGGTGGTGGTGGTGGTGGTGGTGGTGGTGGTGGTGGTGGTATTAATAATGAAGATTGATGATGATGATGATGATGATGATGGCCTTCCCTCCTTCTTCACCATATTCAGACCTTACTATCAAAATCTTTTTTCTCTTTTCTTACTTTTTCCATCTCCTCCCTTTACAGTGCTTTCCCTCCTTCCTTCCCATTTCTCCTCTATTTTCCTGCCTTTTAAATTCTCGAATTTTCGTCCTTCCTTTTTCCTGTCCCATGTTCCGTGTCGCACCCTAATCACCCCTCGTCGCCAGTGACCTCTGTAACTACCCCGAGGCTCCCGTGACCCACTCCCAGCGGATGAAATTGTCTGGCGTTGCTGAAACAGAGTACTGGAGTGTATCAGGAATTAAATGTTAGCGAAAGGAGAAAATTAGCAAGAGGAGATAATGAGGAAGGTAAAAATGAGTAAGAAATATGTTGAAAAAGACGCGACACCAAAATGAAACAAGCTCCTAGCAAGAAAAGGGTGATTAAGAACAATGAGTAGAGGATATATCAAAGAACAATAAAGACGAGAGAAGAATAGCCAGATATCAGAATGAGAAAATAGGGAAAATAGGGTATCGTCTTGCCGGAGGCGAGGTTAGTTTCTAGTAGCTGTGAATGTAGTACAGAGAGAGAGAGAGAGAGAGAGAGAGAGAGAGAGAGATTCATAAGTCCCTGTAGTACAGTAGGTATTATATAAAGTGTCAGTGATAAGGTGAATACACGGAGAGCAGGAGAGAGAGAGAGAGAGAGAATAAAGGTGCTTCATAAGGCCATAGTATGCATACGGGGGAGGCGGTGGCAGAATCGGTAGAGAGGCGGCCTGCAGTCCTAATGGATCCAGGTTCGACTCCCAGCTGGGTCAGGGAACAATTTAAGGATTTGAATTTCTTAAAAAGCAGACTTTTCTGATCTATATACAGGATGACCCGCCGACATGTCATAAAAGTACCCTCGTTAATACCAGTACATCAGTCCTGTATGAGACAGCCCTAGCACGTATCTAGTATGGAAGGTGGGTGTTAGCGCCGAAGTGGTGACATATATATATATATATATATATATATATATATATATATATATATATATATATATATATATATATATATATAAAGTGTCAGATAAGAGGAAGGAGAGAGAGAGAATAAAGGTGCTTCATAATGCCATAGTATACATATAAAAGTGTCAAGTGTCAGAGACATGAGGAAGGAGAGAGAGAGAGAGAGAGAATAAAGGTGCTTCATAAGGCCATAGTAGACACAAACGTGTCAGAGTTAAGATGAAGGAGAGAGAGAGAGAGAGAGAACAAAGAAGGGCCTTGCTAAGGCCATGGTGGAAAGTGTCAGAGTTAAGATGAAGGAGAGAGAGAGAGAGAGAGAGAGGGCACAAAGCAGGGCCTTGCTAAGGCCATGGTGGACATAATATAAAGTGTCAGAATGAGGGGGGGGGGGTACCATTAACTGAATCACCAAGCAGTAACAGGCTTTAGGGATTAACATTGTTTCCTGTATCATATGGCGGATTAAAAGGTAGACCCAATCGCATCACATTCTGTTATTCAATAGGATCTGGGCCTCATCAGCATTATAATTGCTTTACTGAATATTATTATTATTATTATTATTATTATTATTATTATTATTATTATTATTATTAGGCTATTATCGTTCATAACAATAATGATAATAATAATAATAATAATAATAATAATAGTAGTAGTAGTAGTAGTAGTAGTAGTAGCAGTAGTATTAATATTATTACTTTACAACAACAACAACAACAACAACAACAACAACAACAACTACTACTACTACTACTACTACTACTACTGCTGTTATTTTGTTATTATTTTACTATTATTGTTATAACTTTATTAGTTGTTAATGTTTATTATTATTATTATTATTATTATTATTATTATTATTATTATTATTATTATTATTATTATTATTATTATTTCTTTTTTATTATTATTATTATTGTTGTTGTTGTTTTTGTTATTAAGTAATCTCGTCAGACCTAATGGTGACTAATGTTTGCTCTCTCTCTCTCTCTCTCTCTCTCTCTCTCTCTCTCTCTCTCTCTCTCTCTCTCTCTCTCTCTCCCCCGCTAACGCCCACGACCTGCAATTATATATGCCGTATATCCAGTGGACACGATGCAAGTCTGTTTTTCAAACATACCTGTAATGGATGCTGTTAACAGAGACACATATACTGGTATGATTAGGCTGCAGTTAAAATTCGAACTATTATTAGGACTGAATTTATTAGTATTCTCAGTGCCGGAATTTTATTATTATTATTATTATTATTATTATTATTATTTTTTGTAGGGCGCCCATCATCCACTCTGTGTATTGCTGCCAAATGGTTTCCTGTAACCCAGGAGACCATTTACGACGCTCTGTTGTAACCATATAACCAAATTTTGACGCCAGGTGGTTTAGTGGGTAATAAAGGCACTCCAATCGGATTGAGTCAGTGCAGGTTTATATCCAAGGGATGGTTGGGGTTTATTGCTCAAGTATTGCCACAGGGATGAGTGAGGCTGGTCGCTCTCATCTTAAATGTTAGAACCAACTTGCCTGTCCCCGGGCATCTACCCTCCTCATGGAGCACCACAGGATTAGGTGAGGAATGAATGAGTGATTATTATCAGTATTGTTATTATTAATGTTCTTACTATTATTGTTGTTATTGTTGCTGCTGCTGCCATCACAGTACATTGATTACCACCAACACAACTAATTCAAGCTCCGATAGTACTAACATTTTTAATCTTAATAATAAGCTTAATTTTCCCTCTTACCACAACAAAACACTTGTCACCGTTAATAACATCCAATATAGACATTAAGGACTGACATGTCCAGCTATAAAATCAGAATTGAATGGTGTCGAGTTGAAAGTAATAAATATACGATGTTTTAGCTTCATTATAGATCCTGGGTGCTTGGCGAGAGAGAGAGAGAGAGAGGCAGTTAAGTGCATAGTTATCTAGCCTACATGTGTGGACGAATGTGATTGTGAGCGTGTGTGTGTGTGTGTGTGTGTGTGTGTGTGTGTGTGTGTGTGTCGCTTTGTCTTTAGCGACGGAGATATAGGGAGTGACCCCAAAGTGCGTTACTCTCTCTTATGGGGATTTTGTTTGTTTGTTTGAGAGAGAGAGAGAGAGAGAGAGAGAGAGAGAGAGAGAGAGAGAGAGAGAGAGAGAGAGACCAAATTGTCGAGAAATGTCTTTTACATAAATATTTCTTGCTTTTACATGTACGCAGTTGTATATAAACAAAAATATGAAGGTAATTAAAGGAGACGGAGAGTGTCGGATGGATTGAGAGAGGGGAAGGGTATATTGTTGTGATGGTGATTTTGAAAATAAGTTATTCTTCGCAGTAAAAAATAATTGCATAGAAGAAAAAAAAAATGTGCGTATGTGTTTGACAAAAGGAAATCATACGAGAGAATTTTTGAAAATGCTGTTGAGGAAAGTAAAAGAATTTGATTAATATGAATGAGGTCGCCTGTACCTGGTGTCAAGAAATATACCAATACCTTATGATGATGATGATGACCCTGAATGAAAGTAAGCAATATTCCACCCATGTTATTGACAGTCCTTAGGAAATTAAAAAAACAAACAGAATGTGCTAAGAAATTAATGAAAACAGTAAGCAATCCTCTCAAATTAATGCAGTTTCACTCGTAACTACACATCAACTACGACAACTGTTGCTGTATAATTGAAGCCATCTCAGAGAAAGTAAGCAAGAGTGTAGAAAGGTCACCACGATATATTCTTAATTCACAAGAAATTAAAGACACAGCAAACATTCCGTCAGGTAAAGCTAGCTCGTCAGAAATGAGAGCGAATCTGTGCAATGGTTCGGCAAAAATAGTAAAAAAATATATATATACAGAATTCCCCATCAGGGCCAAATCTGAAGAAAAGCATGCGACAACTTAAATATATAACATTTCAAGAAATTAAAGAAAACACAAGAGGCATTCTTCCGTAATTAAAGCTAGGTCTCATCAAAAAGGGCGACGACAGACTGAGACAGCTTGTACAGTCATCCAGTTTAAATAAGTATTCCTCCCAGTGAAAAGCAAACTCCAGGAAGTCAAAGAAACACACGGACACTTACTCTTAATATTGTGCGTCTGCAGAAACAGGCAATATTCCTCCCAGATTATAGTTAGCGCTCAAGAAATTAGGGCAAGTCTACGCCCCATGGTTCGCCGCAAGAATCCAAAAACATACAGAGTTCCCCACCTGGGCCAGGTCACTGTCACGGCCTCCCCTGGCGATGGCGGAACGTATGAAATTTCCAATGTGGCGTCCCACGTTCCTCGAGGCCACGGACAGGACCAGCCCTCGGATGTCGCCTCCCTTGACACAGACGACGAGGACGAGAAGAACGAGAATGACAAGAACGATGAGTCGCTGTGGCTGATATCTTCTGGCGTCCCTGGCGTCAAAAACAGCGACAGTTGCAACAGTAATAACATGGTGTCAAGGTAAGGAATTTAGTTGAGTTTGGGGTTAAATGTCGATTCCGTTTATTAAAAATTTTGCTATTATATTGGATTAAGTGTGTGTGTGTGTGTGTGTGTGTGTGTGTGTGTGTGTGTGTGTGTGTGTGTGTGTGTGTGTGTGTGTGTGTGTGTGTTTTAATATGATTTCATGATGTCTAACACTCTTAGCATATGATGGACAGGTAGAGAGTTGGTCCTGTGATTCCTTGCGAGTTTTCTGAGTCATCTTACATTTAGTGTAGTGTCTTGCTTTAATATGGATATTTCTGTACTTACTCATACGATTATATATATAGGGTGTCTGTAATTAGCTCTTCACTATAAGTTCACCTGGCCTTATCTTATGTGTTCTGGGGGCGGTTCAGTCTGTTGGTGTGGACTTGGGTGTGGCAGTGGGAGTAGGAAATAAAGAAGTGATTTAGGGTTGACGTTGATAAGGCCCACTGAGCGGTCTCTGCAACACGTGAGAAACTATCCAGGGAAATGGAAGAGGGACGTTATATATGGACTACCCTGTGTGTGTGTGTGTGTGTGTGTGTGTGTGTGTGAGAGAGAGAGAGAGAGAGAGAGAGACCCGATTATTGTCTCTTGGATGGTTGACTCAAGAACAGCAAACCATTTTTTGCTACAATTTTTTTTAAGTATAGGTATTGCAGAGTAATTTATTTTGGAGTTAAGATTACATTTTTTTCCATTTAATCAGAACAGAAAGATAAAATGAAGAGGTTAGCGTTCAGAGTGCTATGACTCAGCTCGCCAAAACTGTTTGGAGTTAGCTGTAATAAGAGTTATGGCCACCATGAGAGGGCTGATGTTGGCCCTGTATTGCCGTTGTTGTACCCAATATCAGTGTGTGGCCAGACAGACGGGCGCCTCCAACCTTGTCACCGCTGTTACGAGAGGGGGGGGGGTGGATACACGAAAGACTGGATAAGAGAGAGAGAGAGAGAGAGAGTCAGTCTTTGCTAACGACTTATAATTCGACCATATACAAGACCACACATCGAACTCCACGAGAACCAATTTCGTCACGACGTGTTTAGAAAGCTTCACCTTGGCAACCACCGCGGCCAATCACACCTCGGGGATTTGTTGATGTAGCACGATGGTTGTCCAGACGAAACATACGAACCTTGGATTATTTATTATATTAATTTACATCGTTATATTTTACGAGTTCAGCATTCTAAATGGAGAGATGGCAATTTTACGCCCGAGTAAAGTTACGGGATTGATACTATTCCATCATTACAAACACGGCACTCGAAATATCAGCGTGCAGACAGTATTTCCCACCCTTGGATGAGATGAGGTAGGATGCAGACACTCGTTTATATATCGACTCATATATCCGTCACCCTCTCTCGAATTATCTACATACTTTCAACAAGGTAATATACATAAACCAGTTTTATCTGATCAGTCAGTCTTATTTGTCTGCTTGTCACGGGACATTTATCTATCTACCTGTCTATTTGTCTGTGTTGGTCTGTATTTTCCATGTCACTTTGGCCATGAATCAATATATAGATCATACTGCATCAAATTTATACCTATATTTTATCTGTTTGTCTACCTGTCTATTTATCGATCCATAGTTTTCATTCCTAAGCTTCCATGTGTATATGCCCAGGTATATATCAAGTTTATCTATGTACCTACTTAACTCTGTATCTGTTATATACGTATCTCTCTTGCTGCCAGTCTAGCACCCTATCTTTTCATCTGCAGGTTTTATATTCTTTTTCATGTCCATCTGTCTGTTCGTCTGTCCATTTATCTGTGTGTTCTCTAGGCCTGTCTGTCCATCCGTCTACCTATCTATATGTCTATCTGTCCGTCACTATGTATTTGTATCTATCAATCTTTATATCTACCTTTATGTCAGCAGCTGTTCTAGTGGTCGAGTCCATTACGAAAACCAAACATTGATGGGGATTCTGTCTGTCTGTCTGTCTGTCTGTCTCTGTCTCTGTCTGTCTGTCTCTCTCTCTCTCTCTCTCTCTCTCTCTCTCTCTCTCTCTCAGGACCAAGATAAACACCAGAATCATGTTCTTTCGTTCAGATCACCCTGGGCTTTTAATCTGTATGTTAACGAAAGACAAGTTGACAAGATAATGGTTTGGAGAGAGAGAGAGAGAGAGAGAGAGAATGTGTGTGTGTGTGTGTGTGTGTGTGTGTGTGTGTGTGTGTGTGTGTGTGTGTGTGTGTGTGTGTGTTTGTGTGTGTGTGTGTACTAATTCGTCTGGAGATTGAGGTCCGTCCGTATTGTAGGTGGCGCAGACTTCCTAGCACCCCTTCCTTAGCGATTTATTTTGCGTAGTACACCTTACCTTTCGGAAGTCTTCTGTTTTTGTTGCTGTTTAGTTGATTCACTAAACTGATGGAGATTTTCTTCCCTTTGTGGTATATATGCAGCAGTAGCTAACAAAGGATAATACTAACGTGTTAATGTCAGAATCAATCGCCGAGAAAGATATGTTGCGAACCTCTACTCTTCTTAATTTAAGCAGGCCCAAAATTGTCATCTGTCCATCTTGAATGCTGATTTGTAGCAAAATGTAACACTAGAATATAATGCTGGTCACGAAGAAGTGCCGTGAAAATTAGTACAACTGGAGCTTTATAATTTTCAGCCACGAAGCTACGTGAGATAAACTGATAATGTTAAAAAAGTTTAAAATAAAAAGGATAAAAAAGTAGTAAAGGATGTTTAGTTTTATGGTTATAAGATCAAGTTATATTTAATCTGTAACCATTATTTATTTTTCTTTATTTCAGGTAAGCTGACAGGACGATACATTTGAAGATGGCGGTGGTGGTGAGTACGATTTTTGTTTCTTTTCCTGCGGGGTGGTACAGGTAATACGCCTCCCAGTTCTCGTGTGTTGGGGGGACGGCTTAGTCAATATTACGGTACTGTACTGTAGCTCGGCCTCCTTCATTTGCGGAGCTTTTCATCCTTTTTGTGTCTCTCAGTGGTAGGAAAAGAGGATTTACAGACAGTACATCCTTCTTATATTACTTCTTCGTGACTAGCCTAATGTGCTAATGCCAGGTAATAGAGTCAACCCTCTAGTATTTCTACATCCAGTAACTCCTTTTTCGTGTGTGTGTGTGTGTGTGTGTGTAATTCACCGGGTCGGTCAGGATCACTTGGTGGTCGTGATCGTCAGCTTTTTACCCTCCCGGAAGGTAGCTGAGAGCTCATATAGTCCGATCTAAGGGCAAGGCTGTGACCTTCACACACACACACCCATCCCCTTGCTCAAGGGGGACAGTAACCACCCACCTCATCAGTGAAACTTTTCACAACCTGAGCGAGGCGCGAACTCCCGTCCACCAGTTGGCAAGCGAGAACGTTACCACTGCACCAGCGTGTGTGTGTGTGTGTGTGTGTGTGTGTGTGTGTGTGTGTGTGTGTGTGTGTGTGTGTGTGTGTGTGTGTGTGTGTGTGTGTGTGTGTGTGTGTGTGTGTGTGTGTGTGTGTGTGTGTGTGTGTGTGTGTGTGTGTGTGTGTGTGTGTGTGTGTGTGTGTGTGTGTGTGTGTGTGTGTGTGTGTGTGTGTGTGTGTGTGTGTGTGTGTGTGTGTGTGTGTGTGTGTGTGTGTGTGTGTGTGTGTGTGTGTGTGTGTGTGTGTGTGTGTGTGTGTGTGTGTGTGTGTGTGTGTGTGTGTGTGTGTGTGTGTGTGTGTGTGTGTGTGTGTGTGTGTGTGTGTGTGTGTGTGTGTGTGTGTGTGTGTGTGTGTGTGTGTGTGTGTGTGTGTGTGTGTGTGTGTGTGTGTGTGTGTGTGTGTGTGTGTGTGTGTGTGTGTGTGTGTGTGTGTGTGTGTGTGTGTGTGTGTGTGAGTGTGTGTGTGTGTGTGTGTGTGTGTGTGTGTGTGTGTGTGTGTGTGTGTGTGTGTGTGTGTGTGTGTGTGTGTGTGTGTGTGTGTGTGTGTGTGTGTGTGTGTGTGTGTTTAACGTCAATTGATTCCATGTCTGATTACTGACCTAACGAATTAGCCAAAATGTCCGCGCCCCTACACTTGCAGGCTGATCAGTTCCCGCAGCATACACGATAGGGGCGCACAATAGCTGGACCACCTTGTACTTTCGTGTTGCATCTATTGGGAGTCGGAGCAAGCAAAACGAGCACACACACAAAAAAAAAGGACTAGTTATTTGATTTGTCTTTCCTGTGACGTATATACAGCGATTTAAAGGCGATTTTTATTAAATGATTTTTTTCTTTGATATAATTTTTCAGGTTATTGTTTATTGACCTTAAGATTATGAACATCTGAATATTCTTTCCTATTTTCTGACTGTTGGTCTTCTTCTGACTTTAGTTTTATATCTTTAATATATTTGATTCAGACGGCATATGATTCTAGGTAAATGTTGTATATTTTGTGGATAAAGTATGTTCAGTGGGGTTTACCTTTGAGCTCACACCCACCCCCACGTTCCGACCGTCATAGCAGTGACTTTTTTTTTCCGTTGTATTATGTCTTGTCCTGTATATATTACATCCTGTACTTATTTTGTGACCTGTTATTTTGTACTATTAGAATTTGTCCTATACTGTTATTAATCATAGTTTATTCAATAATACTCGAAGGGAAATATCAGGATAGATATTCTTTTTCTTTTTCTTCGTTATATATTCCACAACTCAGAATACGAGTACTCTGAAGGAGGAAGAGGAAGAGGAGCAGGAGGAAGAGAAAGCAGAGGAAACAGGAGGAGGAGGAGGAGCAGGAGGAGGAAGAGGAGGAGAAGGAGAAGTAGCAGAAGAAGAAGAAGAAGAAGCAGAGGAAACAGAGGAGGAGGAGCAGGAAGTGAAAGTACTTCTGATGAAAAGCACTATTGAAAAAGGTTACGTAAATCGTTTTCGAGTTAGCTACCTATGGAGTAATTTGCTGTTGCAGTCAAGCTTCAATTTTGTCAGAGGATAATATCACAGTCGTAGAAATATTAACCTTAAACATCCCTTGACGAATTTTCTGTTTATTTTTGCTAATTTTTAACGATTTTATGCGGCTGTGTAAAGACCATTTTTAATGACGGGATTGGAAGTAGTCGCCATGTACCCCTTCATAGCCTGATGTCTCAATAAGCTGAATGGAATGATCTGGAAATGACAAGAATAAAATAAATAAGTACGTTATTGGATTGAGGGGTTAATACTGATATTATTAACACTGTTGTATTATCGTAACCGTGTACTGTAATATCGTGTTGGATACTGTGCTACTATTTATTGCATTTAACTAACTCCAAATACACGAATAATATGAAGGGTGAATGCGCAAGAATCTCAAAGCGTTGCATTTTTTTTTTTCTACTCTCTGAATGTGTCCACTTGTATTACGGTATTTATTATGCTGGACTCAACATTGAATATTCTTAGGCGATATTACCAGTACATTAGTAGGAATATTTGTGATAATACGGTGCTTCTTCTGTTGTGGAATCGATAGTGCAGTTCTTCAGCCGGGACTGTGTGTGTGTGGGAGGGGGGTGAATAGTTCATGTCTGCTAATTTCTGTGTGGGTATTATACGTTCATTGTGTGTGTGTGTGTGTGTGTGTGTGTGTGTGTGTGTGTGTGTGTGTGTGTGAAGGGGTAATAGTTAGTGTGCTTATCTCTGTGTGGGTGTTATACGTTCATCGTGTGTGTGTGTGTGTGTGTGTGTGTGTGTGTGTGTGTTTTCTGATCAGTGCTCTCTCTCTCTCTCTCTCTCTCTCTCTCTCTCTCTCTCTCTCTCTCTCTCTCTCTCTCTCTCTCTCTCTCTCTCTTCCTTCCTTCCTTCGTACAATCCTCACCCTTCCCACCCTTTCATCCACAACTACAAACCGTTATTGTGTAATTGTGTAAATGCTTTTACTGTGTTGTGAGCAAGACAGAAATAAACTCTAAGGCCATTATATATGTTGGAAAATTACAGGGTTGAGAGAGAGAGAGAGAGAGAGAGAGAGAGAGAGAGAGAGAGCAAACACAGGGAAATGGCCAAGTAAATGAGTGAATGTGGTTGATCTTGTGGATAAAGGGAAAGAATGTTATTGAGTTAAAGTAGGCAAGTGAGTGAGTGAAAGTGAGCAATTGATAGAAAATGAGGACGTGAGAGAAGTGAACGGATGAAAGTGAGCGAGTGAGAGAAAGGAGTGAATGAAGGTGAGGGAGTGAGAAAGTAGGCGAATGGAAGTGAGGGAGTGGAAAAAAATTATTGAATTTAAGTGAGGAAGTGAGAGAAAATGAGTGAATGAGAGTTAAATGACGGAGTGAGAAAGTAAGCGAATGAAAGTGAGGGAGAGAGAAAAAGTGGGCGAATGCAAAGTGATGGAGAGAGAGAAATGAGCGAATAAAACAGGGAGCGAGAGAAGGTGGGCGAATGAAAGTGAAAGTGACAGAAAGTAAGCGAGTGAAAGTGAGGGAGTGAGAGAAAGTGAATAGTGAGAGAGTGCATGAAGGTGAGCACGGGAGTGAAACGAAGGAAGAGGACTTCACGCAAAAGAAATACCTTACATTGAAAGGAAATAATTCTCTCTCTCTCTCTCTCTCTCTCTCTCTCTCTCTCTCTCTCTCTCAGAGTGTGTGTGTGTGTGTGTGTGTGTGTGTGTGTGTGTGTGTGTGTGTGTGTGTGTGTGTGTGTGTGTGTGTGTGTGTTCTTACCTAATTGTTCTTACCTAATTGTATCTTTACAGGAATGAGTCAAGCTCGTACTGTCCCGTGTCTTAAACCATTTTTATCGTACATATCCTTAAATTTGTGAATTGTTTTGCACAAACTATTTCATTCGGCAGTACATTCCATTGATCAGTTGCTCTATCTGGGAAACTAAATTTCCTTACGTCTTTATCGCCTCTTTTTTTATGCAGTTTTTTGCAGTGTCCTCTTGCTGATGCATCCCCATAGGTTATGTAATCATTTATGTCTATTTTCTCCTTCCCTGATATGCATTTATATAGCATAATCATGTCACCTCTTTTCCTTCTCTCCTGTAGTGTTGGTAGATTCAGTTTTTTTA
Source organism: Coenobita brevimanus (assembly GCF_032717465.1). NCBI lineage: Eukaryota > Metazoa > Arthropoda > Malacostraca > Decapoda > Coenobitidae > Coenobita > Coenobita brevimanus. Next base: position 648,312 of record NC_137001.1, read on the forward strand.
GTCTTTCCTTGTAGCTTAGATCCCTTAAGCTTGGTATCCATCTTGTAGCGGCCCTTTGTACTTTTTCAGTCTTGTCTATGTGTTTTTTGAGATGAGGATTTCAGACTACTGATGCATATTCCAGGGTTGGTCTGATGAATGATGTCATTATCCTTCTTAGCATGTCTTCATTTATGTATGTGAATGCTATTCTCATATTTGCAAGCAGTGTAAACATGTTCCGTACCTTCTCACTGATGTGGTCAGCCGGAGATAGTCTGTTATTGATAATCACACCTAGGTCTTTCTCTCTTTCTGATGTCTGTAGGGTTTTATTTCCAAACTTATAATCCCAATCAGGTCTTTTTCCACTTTTACCAAACTTGATTACATGACACTTGTCCACATTGAATTCCATTTGCCATGTATTGCTCCATTCATGAAGTTTATTGAATTCTTGTAGCTCTTTACAAGAGTCTGTGTTCGTAATTCTCCTTTGTATTTTTGCATCATCAGCAAACATATTTAGATAACTTTCATTTCCAGTGTTACTATTTATATCATTTATATACACTAAAAACATGATTGGTGCCAGCACTGAGCCCTGTGGAACTCCGCGAGTCACTTCTCTCCATGATGAGTAATTTCCCCTTAGTACTGTTCTCGTTTTTTTTCTGAGGAAATCTTGCATCCAACAATACAGTTTGCCTCAGATTCCTCCTTGATGGTAGTTTCCATAAAAGTCTTTGGTGCGGTAATCTGTCAAATGCTTTCTTGAAATGTAAATAGATACTGTCCACCCATCCTTCTTTTTTTAGTAATGTGTCTGTTACTCTGTCATAGTAGCTCAACAGCTTAGTGACACATGATTTTCCTTTTCAGAAACCAAACTGTCTTTCTGTTATCATATTGTGTTCTTCTAGATTATTTACCCACGCTTTTCTTATAAGCTTTTCTAATACCTTGCTTACAACACTGGTCAGTGATACTGGTCGGTAGTTGAGTGGATTTTGTCTATTCCCTTTCTTGAATAAGGGAACGATGTTTGCTTTCTTCCAAATATCAGGTAGTTTACCTCGTCTCAAGGATTTCTTGAAAATTAAAGATAATGATTTACTTAACTCCTTTGCACATTCTCGTAGCACCCAACATGAAATTTCATCAGGACCATTTGCTTTTCCTTTGTCTAATCTACTTAACTCCTCCTGTATTACTTTTTCTGATATTTGTATATCTGGTAGTATCTGTGGACATGCATGTTCCACATAATCCCTCTCAAAATTTTTTTCTTCTGTAAAAACTGATTGGAAATTCTTATTTAGTGCTTCACAAATATCCTTCTCTCGTGTTAAGGTGATTCCTTCATCCGTAATGGATTGTATTTTATCTTTTACTTTGGTTTTGCTTCTGATGTAGCTGTAAAACAGCTTCGGTTATCACTACTTTTATTTATTATATCCTCCTCAAACCGTTTTTGGGCTTCCCTCGTTATTCTTGTATAATCGTTTCTTGCCTGTTTATAGTTGTTATATGCCCTTTCACTATTGTGTCTTCTGTATCTATTCCACAGCAAATCTCGTTTCTCTTTTGATTTTTTACATTCTGTATTGAACCATTCCTTTATTTTCTTTTCTGCTTCTTTGTGCTGTGGGATGTACTTCTGGACTCCTATTTCATAAAGTTCACAGAATTTTTTATATATAGTATTTATATCTTGTCCTCTAAGCTCCTTTTCCCAATCAATTTCTAAGAAGTACTTCTTTAGGTCATGATAGAGTCCCTTTTTATAGTTAGGCTCTTTTTGTAACTTTCATTGCTGTTAACTATGTCATATGCAATCCTGAAGTTGCAATTTAGTACTGCATGGCCGCTTTTGCTGAATGGAGGGTGATATAATAAATTGTCAGTATTCGTTTTCTTGCCTAGTAATTATTAGATCTAGCACTGAGGGTACATCGAGTCCTCTTTTTCTGGTGCTGTCCCTTACACGTTGCGTTAGGAAAAACTCCTGCACGAGATCCAGGAGCTTTTGGTCTCAACAGCTTTCTTGGCTTATTATATCTAGAGTATTCCAATTTATATTTGTATTGAAATCTCCAGTTAGTATAATTCTTTCCGATTTCTCTTCCATTTTATGTAGTAATGATCTTAAACTCCGAATTGTACTCTAAGCCAGATCCTCATATTCGCCTCTTTCCCATGTGTATGATCTGGGTGGCTTGTACAAATTGGCTACAATTACTCTCCCTTCAGATGTATTGATCTCTACTGCAATCAGTTCTACTTGTGAGGGTATATCTAGTTCTATTTCTTTGACTTTTAGATTTTTCTTTGTTAATTTTATAATTCCTCCTCCATTTTTTAAGGTCCTATCTCTTCTCCATATATTGTATTCCTCTAAGTTTAGGATGTCATTATATCCTTGGCGTTAATTTTGTTTCAGTTAGGCATATTAAATGTGATTCATTTTCTCTGATATAATCATTCATGTCTAATAATTTAGATACCATTCCATCCACATTTGAGTACATCAACTTAATCATCTTATTTATATACTTGTCATGACTTGGTTCTACTACCTTCCTCCTTTTTATTCCCACCCGTTTACGTACCACTTTCCTACCTGCAATTCAATTACTTTGTTTGAAAAATGTATTCTCCTCTTCTGATCTTCCCTCATTTTTTGTTTTTGTTTCCTCTCTCTTCTCTTCCAGCAAATCCAGTTCCTCTTTTGTTAGGCATCTTTTTATCCATACATTTTTCAACTCCTCTTTTTCCACAAGATTATTTGCATTTTTTAGTATCTCCTCCACAGTGTTTACATTCTGGAAGGTTACCTTTAGAGGCCTTGACTTGTTTCTCTCATATTTCCCTAACCGTTTTGTTCCTCTATGTCTTTACTACAGATTTCCTCTGATACTTCCTTCAGTATGCTCATTACATTTGCCATCACCTTTTTGTCTCTTGAGATCTTGTTTCTTACTTCTTCCTCTTCTATACCAGTGATTACTATAGATATGTTGATATCTGCTGAATTTCTGATTAATTTAGGATTGTTTTAGATTATTCTTTTCACTTCCTTTTTAATGCTTTTTTCCTCCACCCTTGTTTCTAAGTCTTTCTTTACTTTCACCATTTCAGCATACGTGGTTTTCACATCATTTTTGTAGCTTTGCACAGCTTCATTCACCTGTGTTATCTTCTCAGTATCACTGCTCTGGTCTATCAGACTGCTTACTTGCCTAATTGTCTCTGTATCATTTTTGAACTCTTCCATAATACTCTCGTGGTTGACTACTGTACTTGCCATCTCACTAATTTTCCTCCTATGTGAGCCCACTTCTAGTGTCAGCTCATTTATTGTTGTGTCTTTCTTGTTGACTTCCTTTCCTAATTTTTCTATTCCTTCATTTTGCAAGTGCGTCTGTTGCTTAATTTTATCAATCTTATTCTGAATAGCCATCTCTAGTCTGTTTACTCGTTCCACCTGTTTATTGTAAGTCTCCATTTCAACCAGTTCTTGGTAGAAATCATCATCCTGCTTTCTACCTTTATCCTTTTGTGTGTGTGTGTGTGTGTGTGTGTGTGTGTGTGTGTGTGTGTGTGCAAATCACTGGGTTGGTCAGGATCACTTGATGGTCGTGATCGTCAGCTTTTACCCTCCCGGAAGGGAGCTGAGACCTCATATAGTCCGATCTAAGGGCAAGGCTGTGACCTACACATATGCACACATCCGTCCCCTTGCTCAAGGGGGACAGTAACCACCCACTTCGTCAGTGAAACTTTTTCGCAACCTGAGCGAGGCGCGAACTCCTGTCCGCCAGATGGCGAGCGAGAATGCTACCATTGAGCCAGCAAGCGGTGTGTGTGTGTGTGTGTGTGTGTGTGTGTGTGTGTTCCTAGGTAGGTAGTAGGTAGAGAGAGAGAGAGAGAGAGAGAGAGAGACCGTTCTCAACCTTTCTCCTTGAGTGCCTCCTTGATTTTGAACTTATGGTGCCTAACATATTTGCTTCTTACTAGTACACACTCTCTCTCTCTCTCTCTCTCTCTCTCTCCAAAATTGGACACGGAAGGATAATTTACAAAAGATCATACTCCTGCTATCGGTACCCCGTACACATACCGGTATCCATTTTCTTTGATGCTTGGCTTTCGAGAGAGAGAGAGGGTAATGTGTGGCATGTCATGTGATGGTGTATTATGTGGGCAGTAATGTGTTTCTGTTAATCGCGCGCTCGCGTGCACACACGTGTGCGTGTGTGTGTGTGTGTGTGTGTGTGTGTGTGTGTGTATACAGTGAGCTCGCACAGTACACGAGAGATTGGGCGGTCCTGGTCCTCGTGCACTGTGAACCTGCGCAGAGAATACATAATCTTATGGGAAAAATAACGTATGGCCGATACCCCCTCATACCTGGACAATTTTTGGCCATTGGAGACATAATAAAGGTCACATTTCTCAGACATTGTACTACAGATATAGACAATAACAAAAATATGGGCAGCCACCTTAACAACAGTAGACAACAGGACTCATGGACTTAAATAACAGGGGTTTCGAGCCACAGCAACACACTTAGAGTGCCCCCGACGCCACCCTAGCTGCACCACGCTTGTTTAACGGATGCCAGCGTCGTATTACGAGTATTCCAGGCTTTGACGAAGAAATTTATGTCGAATGTTACATTTCTTCCAGAATGCAGCAACAGTCATTATGGTGGGGGTTGCAGGTATGCCAGGTGAAGCAGGTAAGTCAGGTGGGGCTACGGAGGTGAAGGGGGAGGCGGCTGGTGAGTCAGGTGGGGCAGTGGAGGAGGAGGGGATGGAGGTGGGTGAGTCAGGGGAGGTGGGGAGAGGAGGATCCTCCCTCTCCTCCTCGCTACTGCTCACATTTTTGGCAATTTCCTTCATCTCTTCTTGCTTGTCTGTTTCATTCCTCATCTTGTTATGGACGTATTGGCAGTATAACAACTTGGTAATTGCGAAATACCTGTCATTATTATAGAAACTGGGTATCTCTTCTAACTTACTGTTATTGCCGAAAACGTTATTGTCGATGTTGTTATTGATGAGATCTTACTGTAAACACCTCTTGAGCACTTTCCCATGACCCTCTAGGTCACTATTGGTGCATTGTGTGTGTGTGGGGGGATCACGCACTAATGGATAGTGGCGTTTTTGAACCACTCCTTGCCTCTGCCTTGCGTTCTGTGAGGTAAACTCGCACATTCAAGGTTTTTGGTTATGATTTTTGGTCACTTGCGTACAGTGCGATTCGCGCACTCTGGGCTCACGCAGTAGGCGAGTCCACTGTATATATATATATATATATATATATATATATATACACAGTTCGCTTGCACTGTGCGAGAGATTGGGCGGTCCACGACCTCGCACAGTGTGAATTCGTGCACTGAGAATACATAATCTTATGGGAAAAATTACATGAGGCGGTACCCCCTCATACCTGGACCTTTTTTGGCCCTTAGAGACATAATAAAGATTTTAATTTTTCAGACGTTGCACTACAGATATAGCTAGAATAACAGAAATATGGGCAGTCACCTTAACAACAGTAGAGAACAGGCCTGATGGTCTTAAATAACAGGGGTTCTGGGGCACGGCAACACTTACAGCGCCGCACCCTCTGCTGCACCTCCCACCGCACCAACACTTCCCTCCACAGACTCCTCTTGAGCACCTTCCCCAGGAGCCTCTAACTCACTCACTTCGGCCATAAACCCCTCAAAGTCCAATGCTGACACATCTGACATTGCATCCTCTTCATCCTCAACAGGAATAGGATCAGGTGATGTCGCTGGTTCTGCACTGTCACTAACTTGAGCCCACTGTGTGTAACTTGTTATTAGCGTCTGTCTTCTCCTGTTTATTTTTTGCCTGTGCCTATCTGTGTAGAAATGGAAGAGTTTGTTGATATCACCGAGAACCTCCTCCATTCTTAGGTTGCTCACTTCATGTTCCTTTACCTCTTCCTTGAGCTTATCCACGGCAGCAAGGATCTTGCTTATTCTTGACATACACAGCTCTGTCCTGCCCTCCATCACACTAGGCTCCTCAGCTTGACTCTGCCTGGCGTCGGGCTCTGTGTCAGCCTTGTCTATCCATTGTAAGACTTCCTCGGGAGGCTGTTCCTCAGTAGCAGCGTGCACTTCTCGTATGTCCACCAACGTAACTTCCTGAAAACCTGGTACAGCTTGTGGTGCTATCAGTGTTGCTGCCTCAGCCTCGGCCAGTGCTTGAATGGCCGTCTCATGCTCCGGGCATAAGTGAGGCATGAGCAGTCGCCATGCATGGTTGACCGTTGCAGGTGTAATTTGGTGCCAGGCTTGTATGAGAAAGTTAACTGCATCCTTCACTGTGAAGCAACACCAAAATGCCTCAACAGTCATGTCAGGTGTGGCGGGTTGGGATACAGCCGCTGGCGGAGATGATATGGGAGCACCTGCCTCATTGAGGTCTTCGTTGTGATCTTGTTGGGCATGAAGCTCTTCTTCTGTGTCAGTCTTCCTGCGTAGGTAGTCGTATAGTTGCTTGCGATAGAAGTGCTTGACAGTGGCGATCAGTTCTTGATCCAGCGGCTGCATGAGTGACATCGTCCAGTATGTCAGAAACACAATCCGACCATCCTTGTACAGATCTTCTAGGTATGGATGGTGACTTGGTGCATTGTCCAGCACAAGGAGCATCTTAAATGGAATGCCAAGTTCCCGACACTTGGCTCTGGCATCGGGGATGCGGTGCTTCGAAAACCGGTCTGCCATAATGTTCCTGGTCATCCAACCATTTGCTGATTTGTACCAGTACACACCACTTGTGTCCATGTTCGTAAGGTTTTTGTAGTACCTTGGGTGTGAAGCTGTGTGTGCAATAACTGGCCTCATCTTGTGGCTCCCAGGCAAGTTAACAGTGAAAATTACTGTCATCTTACACTTCTGGAGCTTTTGACCAGGGGCTTGTTTCTGTTTTCTAGCGATGTAAGTCGCTTTGGGCATGGCCTTGTAGTAAAACGATGTTTCGTTGATGTTGTAGATTTGGTCCTTGGTGTACTGTCCTTCTTCAGTTAGTGCTCTAAATATCGCATGATACTTTCTCGCGGCCAGCTTGTTGGCAGAGGCACGTTCACCAGACAGTTTGATGTGATGGAGTTCCTTGCATTTCAAAAATCAGTGCAGCCATCCAACCAATGCCTTGAAAGGTTTTTCCACATTTAACTTGCGAGATGCCGCCTTGTAAAATAGCTGGGCTTGGTTCTGAATAAATCTGCCATTCAGTGGTACACCTTCCTTCTCCTTTCTCATAATTTAGGTGGCAAGATACCGTTCCATAAGTATCATCGCACGATTTCCCATCCGGGAATGGCTGTCAAGCTCAGATGCACCATATGTCTTCACAAGTGCCCTGATGGCATCACGTTTCTTCCAAACAGTCCTCACTGTTGATTCAGCCAGTCCCATGGCTCTCCTGATAGTGGTGTTTCCTTGTCCCTCCTCATTCATCTTGATATTCTCTGACTTGGTTGCGTGTGTCAGAAGTTTCTTAACTCTTGGGGCTGGAGGCATGGTGCAGCGAAGTAAAGGCCAGGATGGAGCAACAAAAAAATGCCACACATTGTACACGACAGGTTAGCTTGAGAGAGCGGATCTGAACTGTGCAAGAGCGTTGTCTCTAATGGCACGCCCACTGCCTCCTACCCCAAGCTGCGCAGTGGAGTGCCCTGGGAATTTCTGCATATCAACATGACGACACGTGATGATGGACGTGTGTGTGGGGATGGGTCATGTACTAATGGAAAATGGCATTCTTGAGCCATTCCTTGCCTCTGCCTCGCGTTCCGTGAGGTAAATCCGCGCATTCAAAGTTTCTGAATATGATTTTTGGTCACTCATGCACAATGTGATTCGCATACAATGAGCTCGTGCACTAGGCGAGCGAACTGTAATCAGTATACCAGTGATTCTCAAACTTTTTAGTGTATGACCCTATTTGGAATATTTCAAGACTTTGCGACCCACAGGGTACAGAGAGAGAGTATAACTGGTATATAGCCTGTCGTAGTTATTATCTATCTATCTATTGCCAGGCCGAAATCCCGTTAGGGATGGTCACAAACAAATCGCCTCCACGTTGCCCTGTCACCCGCCATTTCACTGCCCTGCTCCCAACTCACACACCCCTCTCTCATATACCTATCCACCCCATCCCTCCATCTCATCCTCGGCCTCCCCCTCCCTCTTCTCCCCTCCACCTCACTCACATAAACTCTCTTCGTCAGTCTTTCACCCTCCATCCTCTCCACATGGCCAAACTACCTCAGTGTATTCCTCCTAACACTTCCTATCACATCCACATCCACACCACAATGCTTCTTTATAATTATCCTCATTTGTCAGCCTGTCTCTCCATGTGACTCCGCAGGCTCCTCTTAAATAACTCATTTCCACTGCTCTCACTCTTGACTTGTGTCCTTCCAGCAACGTCCAAGCTTCACTTCCATACGTTAGAGTTGGTATCACAATACTGTCATGTAGTAACTTTTTCACTTCCATGCTCACTTCCCTGCTTCTTATCACTGCTTTCAAGGAACCAGCAACCTTTCTTCCCTGCTGTACCCATTCAAGCACTTCACCCTCCAAACCTCCATCCCTACTCATCACATTACCCAAGTACTTAAACGTACTCACATTTTCCATTTCTTCATCATCCAACCTCGCTGTACATTCACTGACATCACCTCTCTCAAAGACCACCACTTTGCTCTTCCCTACATTCACCTTTAGATTCCGTTTCTTACACACTCTCCCAAACTCATCCACCAAGCCTTGCAGCTCTCCTTCGTCTCCACTCAACAACACTGTATCATCTGCAAACAACAGTACAGGGAGTTTCCAAACACTACCCTCTCTCACCTGGGCCACTCCAACATCCACTACCCTACCTTGTACCTCTTTTATTACCCCATCCTTGTACAGATTGAACAACCATGGAGACATGGCACATCCCTGTTTCAACCCAACCTTCAAAGAGAAAAATTCACTCAGTTCACCATCCACACGCACTGCAGCCTTAGCACCATCATACATACTCTTCACAGCATTCAACAATTTCCCATCTACTCCATATATTCTTAATGCTGTCCACAATCCTTGTCTATCCACTCTGTCATATGCTTTCTCCAAATCCAAGAAAGCCACATACAACTTCTTTCCCTTCTCTAGAAACTTTTCCACTAAAGATCTAAGAATGAATATCTGATCTACACAACCTCTTCCCTTCCTAAAGCCTCCCTGTTCTTCTCCAACTAATTTCTCTATTCCTTCTCTAACTCTACCAATAAGTATCCTACCGTATACTTTTCCTATTACACTAAGAAGACAGATGCCCGCATGATTACCAAATACTTCTTTTTCCCCTTTTCCTTTGTACAAAGGAATAATTATACCTGACTTCCAATCCTCCAGGACTGTACCTTCCTCCCAGGCCAATCTGCACATTTTCCACATCAATTCTACTACTATCTCTCCCCCATACTTCAGCATTTCACCACACAGTCCATCAATTCCTGGGTCTTTTCCCAATTTAACTTTCTTCATTGCTTCCACAACTTCTATCCTACTGATTTCTTCCTGTCTTCTCACCTCCCTCCTTCTCCCAGCCATTCCTCAGCCACTTATATTCGCTTCACTTCCATGTTCAACAATTCCTTAAAGTGTTCTCTCCATCTGCTCGCTTTTTCTCCCTTCTCCACTAGTAATCTACCATTTTTATCTTTCACTCCCCTGCTAACTTCATTTCCACCCTGTCTTACTCTTTTCACTTCTTTCCAGAACATTTTCTTACAGTCCCTCCAGTTTACACTGAAGTTCCTTCCAAATTCCTCATCCGCTCTCCTCTTACTCTCTCTTAATAATCTTTTCACCTCTCTCTTTCCTTCTACATATAACTCTCTCTTCCGCCTCTCAACTTCTTCCACACCCCTATTTCTCATCCACTCATTGTATGCTTTCTCCTTTTGTACCACAGCCTGTCTCACCTCTTCATTCCACCATGCTGTTCCTTGCACACCCCTCTGTCTTCTCTTCATCCCACACACTACATCACATGCTGCACATATTTCTTCTGTAAATATCCTGCACACACCTTCCACGTCCCCCATCTGTTCCATTTCATATTTGCCCAATTGTTTCTCCACTTTTATATTCTGCCTTTTTCTCATCCTCTTGTAACCTTTCCACTCTCCTTACAAATACTCCTTCTTCCCGTCCTTCCCTTATGAATATGAATATGCTAATAGTGTAATGAGGATAATTACAATTTCAGTTAAGTAAATAACATACATTGAAAGCATTAAACCTATTCAATGTCCCTGCGATCCATCAATATTCCCCTCACAACCTACTTTTGGGTTGTGACCCATAGTTTGAGAATCAGTGATATATACTGTGTGTGTATATATATATATATATATATATATATATATATATATATATATATATATATATATATATATATATATATATATATATATATATATGATATATATTGATATATACTGTGTATATATATATATATATATATATATATATATATATATATATATATATATATATAGACACACACACACACACACACACACAGAGGCATACCCTGGTTTAATTATCTAACTGGTTAGGTAATACCCCATCATTAGGCGGGGTATTGTATATCGAGGTAGTTTTAACATGTATTTCAATGTGGGCTGTTTACCAGCCTTGGGTTTCCCCCCAAACCAAGTCCAAACCCCACCCAGATGAGCCCAAAATCAGGTGTAAAGGCAATCTAAATGTCCTAAAAGCTGTCAAGAAAGCTAATCTAAGCCAAACACCTGTCAATAAATCAATAAAACCAACAAATCACATCTGAATATCATCAAATATAAGTCTGGAAAAAATCAAGCTTAGTAAACTGTACCCCCAAATGATGATATTCACCCGACCTATGGTTAAAATACATTAGTCAAAGTCTAAAAACAGTTTATAAATCAACCTAAACACACAATGTTAGTCTAAAATATAATCAAAATTGGTAAGAAAAATCAAAACCCATCGTTTAACCGGGGTTTGGTCATCGTTAGGCAGGGTATGGTGCAATTTCTACCCCCATTGTAAAGCCGGGGAATCGCATCTAAGGGTATTGTTTATCGAAGTATTACTGGAGAGAGAGAGAGCCTCTGTGGTACAGTGTGCGTCTTGCACGCTGGTGGGGGCGGGTTCGCCTCCCACCAGAGTTGTAAAAACTTTGAGAAGCGTTCACTGAGCCACTTACTGCTTTGGCTGACATAAGGGGTGCTGTGGTTGAACCAGTGTCGTATACTAGTATGCTTACACCCAGTCGGCTTAAGGCAGGTCGATTACAGTTGGTTCACAGACTACACACACATCCAAAGCCACTCCAGCATTACAATCACACTCAGAAGCACTTTTCACCCTACTGTACATACAGTCTCTACCAGACATCCTACTGTACATACAGTCTCTACCAGACAGCCTAAGCCACTGGGTAGAGATACATTGGCTGTATCGTCCCTGCTTCGGTAGGAAGGCTGGTCCTGTAGTGGACACTCAACGGCAGATGATGATGATATATATATATATATATATATATATATATATATATATATATATATATATATATATATATATATATATATAAGAGAGAAGTAGTGGAACGATTAGGTAAATATGAATTGGAGCAGATGGGGGACGTGGAAGGTGTGTGCAGGATATTCACAGAAGAAATATATGCAGCATGTAATGTGGTCTGTGGGGTGAAGAGAAGACGAAGGGGGGTGCAAGGAACAGTGTGGTGGAATGACGAGGGAGACAGGCTGTGGCACAAAAGAAGAAAGCATACAATGAAAGTATGAGAAATAGGGGCGTGAAAGAAGTTGAGAGGCGGAAGAGAGAGTTATATGTAGAAAAGAAGAGAGAGGTGAAAAGATTAATAAGAGAGAGTAAGAAGAGAGTCGATGAGGAATTTGGAAGGAATTTGAGTGTAAAATGGAGGGACTGTAAGAAAATGTTCTGGAAAGAGGTGAAGAGAGTAAGACAGGGTGGCAGTGAAGTTAGCAGGGGAGTGAAAGATAAAAATGGTTGAATACTAGTGGAGAAGGGAGAAAAAGTGAGCAGATGGAGAGAACACTAAGGAACTGTTGAATGTAGAAGATGGAAGGAATGCGAGTATAAGTGGCTGGGGGATGGCTGAGAGAAGGAGGGAGGTGACAAGACAGGAAGAAATCAGTAGGATAGAAGTTGTGGAAACAATGAAGAAAGTCAAATTGGGGAAAGCCCCAGGAATTGATGGAGTGTGTGGTGAAATGCTGAAGCATGGGGGAGAGATAGTAGTAGAATGGATGTGGAAGATGTGCAGATTGGCCTGGGAGGAGGGAAGTCAGGTATAATTATTCCCATGTACAAAGGAAAAGAGGAAAAAGGAGTGTGTGGTAATCATAGGGGCATTTGTCTTCTTAGTGTAATAGGAAAAGTATATGGTAGGATACTTATTGACAGAGTTAGGGAAAGAACAGAGGAATTAGTTGGAGAAGAACAGGGAGGCTTTAGGAAGGGGAGAGGTTGTGTAGATCAGATAATCATTCTTAGATCTTTAGTGGAAAAGTTTCTAGAGAAGGGAAAGAAGTTGTATGTGGCTTTCATGGATTTGGAGAAAGCATTTGACAGGGTGGATAGACAAGGATTGTGGAAAGTATTAAGAATATATGGAGTAGATGGGAGTTGTTGAATGCTGTGAAGAGTATGTATGATGGTGCTAAAGCTGCAGTGCGTGTGGATAGTGAACTGAGTGAATTTTTCTCTTTGAAGGTTGGGTTGAAACAGGGATGTGTTACCAGGTGTGTCTCCATGGCTGTTCAATCTGTACATAGATGGGGTAATAAAAGAGGTACAAGGTAGGGTAGTGGATGTTGGAGTGGCCCTGGTAAGAGAGGGTAGTGTTTGGAAACTCCCTGTACTGTTGTTTTAGGATGATACTATGTTGTTGAGTGAAGACGAAGGGGAGCTGCAAGGCTTGGTGGATGAGTTTGGGAGAGTATGTAAGAAACGGAATCTAAAGGTGAATGTAGGGAAGAGTAAAGTTATGGTCTTTGAGAGAAGTGAAGTCAGTGATTGTACAGTGAGGTTGGATGGTGCAGAAATGGAAAATCTGAGTATGTTCAAGTACTTGGGTAGTGTAATGAATAAGGATGGAAGTTTGGAGGGTGAAGTGCTTGAAAGAGTACAAGGAAGGAAGGTTGCTGGTTCCTTGAAAGCAGTGAAAAGAAACAGGGAAGTGAGCATGGAAGTGAATAAGTTACTACATGACAGTATTGTGATACCAACTCTAACGTATGGAAGTGAAGCTTGGACGTTGTTGGAAGGACACAAGTCAAGAGTGAGAGCAGTGGAAATGAGTTATTTAAGAGGAGCCTGTGGAGTCACATGGAAAGACAGGCTGACAAATGAGGATATAAAGGAGCATTGTGGTGTGGATGTGATAGGAAGAGTTATGAGGAACACATTGAGGTGGTTTGGCCATGTGGAGAGGATGGAAGGTGAGAGACTGATGAGGAGAGTGTATGTGAGTGAGGTGGAGGGGGGAGAGGGAGGGGGAGGCCGAGGATGAGATGGAGGGATGGGGTGGAGAGGTATATGAGAGAGGGGGGGGTGAGTTGGGAGCAGGGCAGTGAAATGGCGGGGGACAGGGCGACGTGGAGGCGATTTGTTTGTGGCCACCTCGCACGGGATTGAGGCGTCTGGCAAAATATATATATATATATATATATATATATATACACCTGAATGTACTGACAGCTCCTGTAGTGCACGAGCTCATAGTGCGCGAATTGCATAAGAAGTGAGTGACCAAAAATAATAACTAAAATTCTTGATTGCGTGAGTTTATCCCACAATACGCGAGGCCGAGGCAAGGAATGGCACAAAAATTCGATTTTCCCTGAGTATGAGATCCCCATGCCCACACAGTATGTCCATCATGACATCAGTCGTGATCTAGATGTGCAGAAATTCCTGGACATTCTAGTGTGATGGAGGGCAGCACAGAACTGTCTTTGTCAAGGATAGGCAAGATCCTTGCAGCTGTGGCTAAGCTCAAAGAAGAAATGAAGGAACACAAAATCAGCCAACAAAGAATGGAGGAGGTTCTCATTAGTATCGACAAAGCCTTCTGTGTCTACACAGACAGGCACAGGCAAGAAATTAACAGGAGGAGGCAGACGCTTATATCAAGGTACACACAGCGGCCTCAAGAAAGTGAAAGTGAGGGACCAAGTACATGATCCGATCCTGTTCCTGTAGAGGATGAAGAGGATGCAATGTCAGTTGCGTCATCATTAGACTTCAAGGGGTTTTTGGCCAAAGTGACTGAGTTAGAGGCTTGTGAGGAAGGTGCTCAGGAGGAGTCTGAGGATGGAAGTGTTGGTGCGGCGGGGGGGGGGGTGGCACTGTAAGTGTTGCCACGCCTCGGAACCCCGGTTCTTTAAGTCCATCAAGCTTGTTGTCTACTGTTGTTGAGGTGACCGACCATAGTTTTGTTATTGTAGCTACATCTGTAGTATATGTCTGAAGAATTTTCCCTTTACTATGTCTCTATGGGTCAAAAAGTGTCAAGGTATGAGGGGGTACTGTACCACCCATATGTAATTTTTCCCATAAGATTATGTATTCACAGTGCACAATTTCACAGTAAGCAAGGACCAGGACAGCCCATCCACTCGCACACTGTGGGAGCTTACTGTATATATATATATATATATATATATATATAGTATATGGCAAAGTGTGCGTTTTCATACACTGAAGAACGAGGGTTCGCGCCCCGCCAGGGTAATAAACTTTGGGAGTGTTCTTCTGCCCACGTACTGCATTGGTGGACATAAGAGGTGCTGTGGTTGAACCAGTGTCGCATACTAAAAAGTATGCTTGCACCCAGTCGGCTTGCGCGGGCCGACTACACTTGGTTCACAGACTACACACACATCCAGAGCCACTCCAACACTACAATTACATTTACAAACACTTCTCACCCTACGTACAATCTCTACCAGACAGCCTAAGCCACTTGGTAGAGATACATTGGCTGTATTGTCCCGACTTCGGTCTGGATAGGCCGATCCTGCAGTGGACACTCAAACGGCTGATTGGATGAGATGAGATGAGATGAGATGATGTAATATATATATATATATATATATATATATATATATATATATATATATATATATATATATATATATATATATTGTTATGCTGTCCGCCTTTCCGTTCCCACGGATGCAGCCGTTACAGCTGGGCTAGGGGGATTATGCAGTATGTATCCGTGTCATTCGCGGAGTTTATATTAGCGAGTGCTACAAGTTCTTTTGTTTCTTTCGTTCCTGCCACTGAGGGCAATTTTATTTAATACCATGCTGAGAATGCATTTGATTATTTTGATTGTCTTATGTGAGCTACCAGCATATTTAATGATGTTTTGCTTGCATTAGAAGTACCAATTTATTGTAGAGAGAGAGGGGCACGAATTTAAGTTCTTATTAATTAATTTGATTCATGCGTTCGCGCTTGGCTGAACACGAGCCTAGCAGTAGGCCAGTCTCTTCCCAGCCAGCTTTAGTATCGGGTGTTTGTACACTCTCTCTTTTTTCTGCCGAGCTGGCGTTTTCATTTAAGTTTATTTTTATTCTTTTGTTGCTGACTGAGGGAAGTAGTTATTTTATTTTGTTTTTGTAACCGTGTTGTCTTTGGAGGGCCAGTCTGGCTCACCGTAGTCTCTCGCTGCCTTAATTAACGTTCCCCAACACACGTACATACACACACACACCCTAACCCCTACACATTCTAATCCCGTCTACTTGCACAAGGCTAGTGAGAACTATCGTGAGCCGTCAACTGCGTTCCCCCTTGGACACGGGTTAAGTAGAAAGTCGTCACCACCGGAAGTAAGTGGGAGGTGTTCCTGTATACTGTCTCGGGCGGTATTACTTCCGGTAGTGGCGATAGTAGGCTAGATCTATAGGTAGGCTCTTCCGTTTTATTATCAAAGTACAGAGTGTTGCGTTCTTAAGTAAGTACTTCCGTTGTGCAGTTTTTCTCTAGTTTGCGGAGTGTCAGTGCCGGGGTCTGCGTTATTTTTGCAACGCAGTGGAGGCCGATCATCTAAGGCTGACTTGTTGTCTTTTTGTAATAGCCCCGGGCTAGCGCAAACCGTAACAGTGGCGACCTCGCATCAGGATATCCTAACAGTGCCTTCTTCTTGCTAGGATATCGTTACCTTGGCGTTCTCTGTGCTTTGAGGTGAAGTTGATGTGTTTTGTAGTTTCTCAGTCAGCACTAGTATTTCATTATTTAGTACTGCCATTGATTTGTCGCCATGGAGTCACGCGTGTCTACACCAGATCGCGTACGTGCTGAGTCACCTGTGGATATGGAACAACGAGAGGCACATAGCAAAGGTACTCCCCGTGTGAGCCCTGAGTTTGACTATGGTGCTGAAATGCCTCGTTTCGCTACCCCACTATTACCATCTATGATGCCGCCGAGCCAGTTTAGAGCAGTTCCCCCAGGTATGTCTAGTGCTTTCCCTGGAGTTGTTCATTCCACTCCCATATACCCTGGAGCCTTGTCACCGGAGGCTCAGTTGCAGTTGGAGTTGAAAAAGTTGGAGATGGAAATGCAGCATGCAAAAGAAGAGAGGGAGATGCAGCGTGAAAAAGAAGAGAGGGAAATGCAGCGTGCAAAAGAAGAGAGGGAGATGGAGTTGCAGAGTGAAAAAATGCGATTTGAGCTGGAGAAGACTCGCTTGGAGCTGACTGCTAATAGACCAACTTCAGATACCCAAACCTCAGGCCGTGCAGAGGATAGGGAGAGTTGGTTCTCAAGGAGTCTAAAATTAGTGCCAGCATTTGATGAGTTGAAGGTGACAGAATGGTTTGTTAGATTTGAAAAGAAGGCTAGGGAGTTTGAGTGGCCAAGGCAGCGCTGGGTGGGGTTGGTATCTAATGTGCTGAAGGGAAAAGCTTTGGAAGTGTATAATAGGTTGAGCCCTGAGGATGTAGATGATTATGATGAATTTAAAACAGCCATCCTGAAGGCATATGAACTTAGACCAGAGGCTTATCGGTTGTTGTTCCGTGGTGCTCGGAAAAAGGCCTGCTGACACCTATATGGCCTACGCTAGGTATCTGGAGGAGAGGTTAGACGAGTGGTTGCTGAGTGAGAGCGCCACTTCGTATAACGAGGTGCGTGAACTGTTTTTGATGGAACATTTTACCAACATGGCTGACAAAGAAATTGGTGTTAAAATTAGGGAGAAGAGATTTAAGACCGTGAAGGAAGCAGCGACGTGGGCTGATGACCGGGTGTTTGCCTTGCGGAGTATGGGGGTCAAGTATGCTAATTTTCAGTATTCCAGGGAGAGGACTGTGAGTGGCCCTGCCTGGGATAAATCTCCCGTGAATCAGTCCAAGGGAAGTTCAGAGGAGAAAAAGAATTCAGGGAGAAAGAGCCCTGTATCCAGTTCGAAGCTAGTTTGTTACTTTTGCAAACAGAGTGGGCACATCAAGCCTAACTGTCCTAAGTGGAAGGCCTCCCAAAATGCCAAACCAGTGGCACTAGTTATAGGTTCGAGTCAGGTGAACGAGAGGAGTTGGGAGAGTGGTAACGGTGAGGGAGAAGTCTGTGGAAAGCTGGAGTGCAGCCGGCTGTGCTCGCTGCCAGCTCAGGCTGAAAAAGTTACCCAACATGCTACGCCACCTCCGGATGAACTGCCTCAGAAATCGTCCCTAGACTGGTGTAAACCTTTTATGTGTCACGGCACAGTGAAAATTCATGGGATCAGTTATCCAGTTACTGTGGCTCGTGATACCTGTGCACAACAGTCTGTGTGCAGAAACGTGACTGGAGGGCCTGTAAACTCAGGGAAGTATGTGCTGTGTAGGGGCATGAACTCAGATGAATACTATGATTATGTTCATGTGGAACTCGATTGCCCCATTGTTCAGGCTGCAGCTCAAGTAGCTGTTGCTGATGTAATGCCAGTAGAGGGGATTGATTTTCTGCTGGGGAACGACCTGGCTGGGGAGAAAGTATTTCCATCTCTTCCCCCACCAGTTGTTGTGGCAGAGAAGTGTTTTGACGCCCCAGAAATTGGTATTGAAGTTGATGCAGAAGTGGAAGCCATGTTCCCGATCTATGGCACAGGTTGCAGCCCGGGAGGAAGAACTGGTGAAGTCACAGGTTCTTGGGGTCGACTGTGATGAGGCAGGGCCACCAATGGAGGAACCTAGTGAGCAGAGTGTTGCTGTAGTGGGTGAGGAGAGTGGGAATGCGTGCATGGGCGCCGCCCCACTTCCCACTCAGGACACTAGAGGTGGTGCTGAGTGTGTCTGTGTGGAGACTGAACCCAGCCCACCGACTGAATTAGAAGAATTTCAGGACGCTGGGGTCGACTGCAGGGATGCAGGACCACCGTCAAACGCGCCTGAGGAACAGAGTGTCACTGTTGAGGGTAGAGGTGATGATGTCAGTGTGGAGTCTGACATTCCTCCCCCTGTCGAGTGTACTAGAGGTGACGCTGAGATTGATCGCCCTTCGCAATCCAGTGTCCCGGCCAGCCCCTTATCTCAGTCCTCAGTAGAGCTGGCGGGTGTTGGATCAGCAGAATTGAGGGTGAAGCAACAGGAGGATGTAACATTAAAGCCCTTGTTTGCTCGAGTAGGGGAAGAAAGAAGTATGGAGTGTGGTAAGGAGGAGTTCCTGATTAAAGACAATGTTTTACATCGCCGATGGACGCCCACTGGCGCCACGGTGGATGGAGGAGTGGGTGAGTTAGTGCAGGTGGTGGTGCCTGTGCAGTATAGGGTGCCGTTAATACAGTTAGCACATGAGGGACCTTTAGCAGGTCACTTGGGAAACAGAAAAACAGTGCAGCGCTTAAGATATAATTTTTGGTGGCCAAGTATGCCGGGACAAGTTGCTGCGTACATCAAGAGCTGTCACACGTGTCAGATAGTGGGCAAGCCTAATCAAGTTCTTCCTGTGGCCCCTTTGACTCCCACTCCTGCAGTTGCACCTCCGTTTACCCGGGTAATCATTGATATCGTGGGCCCTTTACCTCCTACTTCTGCTGGAAACAAGTATTTGTTAACCATAATGGATGTTACAACGCGATACCCAGAGGCTATACCAATCAGAAGCATGCAGGCGAAGTCAGTAGTCAAGCAACTTATCCTGTTCTTTACTCATTTTGGCCTGCCCAAGGAGTTGCAGTCAGACCGTGGAGTGAATTTTACATCTAATTTGTTTAAGCAGACAATGACAGAGTTGGGCATCAAACACATTTTGTCCAGTGCCTACCATCCGCAGTCACAAGGTGCCCTGGAGAGGCATCATCAGACCTTAAAGACCATGCTGCGCACCTTCTGCTATGATAGTGGAAAGGATTGGGACCTAGCGGTACCCTTTTGTTATGTTTGCAGTGAGAGAGGTACCAACTGAGTCGTTAGGGTTTTCACCCAATGAGTTAGTGTTTGGGCACAGAGTTCGTGGTCCTTTGGATGTGGTGCGAGAGGCCTGGAGTAACAACAAATCTGGCAACCAGGAATCCATGCTTGACTATGTCTGCCGCACTCGGGAGAGACTGCATTGGCGCTTAGAGCTTGCCCGTGACCATCTAATCGGGGCTCAAGCGAAAATGAAGGCTCATTATGATAAGAAGGTCAGAAGTCGTGAGTTTAAGCAAGGAGATGAAGTTTTGGCACTGCTGCCCATGCAAGGAAAACCTCTGGCAGCTAGATTCAGTGGTCCTTATATTGTGAAGAAGAAAGTTGGGGAACTTGACTATCTAATTGTTACCCCAGACAGGCGGAAGAGTACTCAGTTGTGCCACATTAATATGTTGAAGCCATACTACCGCCCAGTTGATTCTCATTGTGGGATGACTGCTGATGTCTCTCACCTGGGATGTGAAGGACGGGGAAGGGAGGACGTGGCATCAAGGGAACGTGCTGTGGAGGGAGCTGTTGGTGCCGGTGATGTGAGTGGTGGACCAGGGTTACAGCCACAGTTCCTGGAAGGTGACTTTGGAGTGGACGTTGAGGGAACCAGGGATAAGAGCGCTCCTGTAGTTTTGGTGGTTGGTAGTGAGTTGGAGGAGCAGGAGGAAGTGTTTAGTCGTGGTGAGATGTTACCAGCTGACCTATGGGAGGGCAATGGTTATGCAGCTCTGGTGGAGAAATTGCGACACCTTGATCCAGTAAAGCGAGAAGAGCTGTGCAACAGATTATGGAAACATCCGAAAGTTTTTGGAGATTCACCGGGATTGACAACTTGGGCTACTCATGACATTGATGTTGGGGATAGTAAGCCTGTAAAATTAGCTCCTTACCGCATCAACCCTATCAGACAGAAAGCTCTCGATAATGAGATCAAGTATATGTTGGACCATGGATTGATTAAGAGGAGTTTCAGTGAGTGGAGTTCACCAGTTACCTTGCAGCCGAAGCCAGATGGGAAGGTTAGGTTGTGTGTGGACTTCCGGAAGGTTAACTCACTGTCTAAGACCGATGCTTATCCCTTGCCTCGGGTCGATGACTCCGTGGACAAGGTGGGAAATGCCACTTATATCACCAAACTTGACTTAGTAAAAGGATACTGGCAGGTCCCGCTGACGGAACGGGCTAAACAAGTGGCTAGCTTTGTTGTCAGTGGTGCAGTATATCAGTGCCAGGTGATGCCTTATGGACTGAAGAATGCTCCAGCCACTTTCCAGAGGCTTATGGATAAAGTGGTGGATGGCATACCCAATTGTGTCGTTTACATCGATGATGTCATTGTGTATGACACCAAGTGGGAGGAGCACCTTGATCATGTGGAAATGCTCATTAAGCGGTTGGAGGAAGCTGGCTTAGTAGTCAACTTAGACAAGTGCGAGTTCGTACGTGCTAAGGTCCAGTACCTTGGATTTGTTGTAGGACATGGGCAAGTGGCTCCACCTCGGGCTAAGGTGGATGCCATTTCCAACTTTGCAGCACCCCAGTGTCGCCGTGCCCTCCAGCGATTTTTGGGCATGATCGGCTATTACCGAAGATTCATTGGGAATTACTCCACAGTGCTTGCCCCTCTTACTGACTTATTGCGCAAGGATAAGAAGTGGCAGTGGACAGCCGAGTGTGAGCAAGCTTTTATTACGGTTAAGTCTCTGCTGTGCCACCACCCTATATTGCGTGCACCAGATTTTGACAAACCTTTTGTGCTGGCAGTTGATGCTAGCCGAGTAGGGGTAGGAGCAGTGTTGATGCAGCCAGATGAGGGCCAGGTTGAACATCCCATATCATACTTCTCAAAGAAGTTTAATAGAGCCCAGAAGAACTATTCCGTCATAGAGCAGGAGTTATTAGCGATTATCCTGGCCCTACAACACTTTGCTGCCTACCTGCCCCCTTTTGGCCCTGTGATCAAGATTTATTCAGACCATCATCCCCTGCAGTTTTTGAACAAGTTTAAATTCAAAAACCAGCGTTTGACCCGCTGGAGTTTGCTTTTGCAGGAGTACAATTTAGAAGTTAGGCATATTAAGGGGATTGATAACGTAATTGCTGATTGTTTATCCAGGGAGGGGTCAGGGTCTTGATTCGAAAATTTTGATCCAGGGCTCAAAATTTTCCCTTGGGGAAGGGCGTGTTACGCTGTCCGCCTTTCCGTTCCCACGGATGCAGCCGTTACAGCTGGGCTAGGGGGATTATGCAGTATGTATCCGTGTCATTCGCGGAGTTTATATTAGCGAGTGCTACAAGTTCTTTTGTTTCTTTCGTTCCTGCCACTGAGGGCAATTTTATTTAATACCATGCTGAGAATGCATTTGATTATTTTGATTGTCTTATGTGAGCTACCAGTATATTTAATGATGTTTTGCTTGCATTAGAAGTACCAATTTATTGTAGAGAGAGAGGGGCACGAATTTAAGTTCTTATTAATTAATTTGATTCATGCGTTCGCGCTTGGCTGAACACGAGCCTAGCAGTAGGCCAGTCTCTTCCCAGCCAGCTTTAGTATCGGGTGCTTGTACACTCTCTCTCTCTCCCCAGTCATTTTTCTGCCGAGCTGGCGTTTTCATTTAAGTTTATTTTTATTCTTTTGTTGCTGACTGAGAGAAGTAGTTATTTTATTTTGTTTTTGTAACCGTGTTGTCTTTGGAGGGCCAGTCTGGCTCACCGTAGTCTCTCGCTGCCTTAATTAACGTTCCCCAACACACGTACATACACACACACACCCTAACCCCTACACATTCTAATCCCATCTACTTGCACAAGGCTAGTGAGAACTATCGTGAGCCGTCAACTGCGTTCCCCCTTGGACACGGGTTAAGTAGAAAGTCGTCACCACTGGAAGTAAGTGGGAGGTGTTCCTGTATACTGTCTCGGGCGGTATTACTTCCGGTAGTGGCGATAGTAGGCTAGATCTATAGGTAGGCTCTTCCGTTTTATTATCAAAGTACAGAGTGTTGCGTTCTTAAGTAAGTACTTCCGTTGTGCAGTTTTTCTCTAGTTTGCGGAGTGTCAGTGCCGGGGTCTGCGTTATTTTTGCAACGCAGTGGAGGCCGATCATCTAAGGCTGACTTGTTGTCTTTTTGTAATAGCCCCGGGCTGGCGCAAACCGTAACAATATATATATATATATATATGTATATACATACAGTAATCCCTCCAAGATCTGACGTAATAAAGTTAATGGCATGTCCAGGACTTGGTCTTGTCTGGGTCTTGGGAAAATGCCCACTGGACAGGTACTTATGGACCTTAACCCCACCTAACTTTGAAAGCCACCTAAATAACTCCTTACCAGACATGCACAGCACCTATTTAAGACCCTGTGCACACAAATAAGGGACAGAAACCATGAAACAAATGAAAAGGAACCAGAGAATGAGGAATTAGAAGTGCCTTTGGAAAATACAGTATTTAGTAAGGTACAGGGTTCATACGACATATCTGTGACCATCGTGAAGATTAACCAGTCTCCTCTCAGGCTCTGATAATGGTGAAGGTGCACTTGAAGCATGTACAGTAATCCAGTTTTGCATTGGGCTTAATCCTTTGCACTCTGAATTCTAATTTTCTTAACACTGCACACTCTGTTCTTACTTGCACTGCACTTGAAACTCGCCAGTGTCGCACTCTGCACTTAATCCGTTGCACTCTGAATTCTAATTACTTAACACTGCACAACACTGTAAATTCCTATGTGGTCTAGTGGCAAGTTTTTGCTGTTTATTCAATGTCAGAGTCGGAGAGTAAGTGTTGTAGGCGGCTGAGGGGCACGTCGCTGGGATGTGGTTATGGGCTACCCACTGCAGACGACTCTAAAGATAGCCGCAAGCTCACGTCCAGAGGAGACTCCACCGTGGCCAATGTGCTGGGCTGTAGCTCGGAGGTGGAAGGCTTGTCTTGGTGAGGCAGTGGTGTGGAGCCAGGGCTTGGCAAGGCGGGGGTCATTGACCTGAAGAAGGTGTCAGTGGTTGATTGACGTAAGGAACGTCGATTCTGGCGATTGATGATGCGCTGCCTAAAAGCACGCACTTCCTCCACAAGTCCCAGTGGCCCCATCTCCCGGTCACATTCCTGGTGCTCAAGGTAGTCCAGAATGAACTCTACGTGCTCCCGGAGTGTGCTCAGCTTGGGGATGGCTGGAGTAGTGGCACGCTGAGAGGAATCCTCATTATCCTCGCTGTCCTCATTGGAATCTTCCAGCTGGGTACTTGTACCTGCAGCTGAAGATGTGACCTCGATATCAGACATAATGTGATACCCAGGATCACCCTTGTCATCTCCGACAATTCATGCACTTTGTCCACATCCACCTCAAAGCCAGCCGCACAAAAACGCACATGGAAGTCATCCACGTCAAAACCCAGAAAGTCGTGCACCACATCAACTCTGAGAAGCAGACGAGACCAACCACTTCCAGAGTTTTGAGAGGGATTTCCCTCCATGCACTGGCCCGGTTGTAGTGGCAAAGGTTTTCCACAGTTCGCTGGCTTGACATGTCCCATCCCTCCCAGTGCTCCCCCTCCTCCTCAAGAACAACCATCACCTCATCCAGGTACTTCCGACAGTATAATTTCCTTGTAGCCGTGATCACTCCTTGGTCCATCAGTTGGATGAGAGCAGTAGTATTAGGTGGCAAAAACAGGCACCTAATGCTGCCATTCTCAGTGATCAACTTCTTGTCGGACAGATGCCCAGATGCACTGTCCAGAAGAAGGAGAGCCTTTACCTGGCTGTGTGGGATTCCCAGTGTTTTCATCTGATAATGGATGACCTCCTTGACGAAGTGCTTGTGAAACCAGTCTTTGAAGATCTTGGCTGTGAACCAAGTCTTTACAGAACGGTACCAAACGACAGGTAGGACATCCATCAACCCACGAAGGCACCGAGGCTGCTTTGCATGGCCAGCAATAACGGGCTTGAGCCAATGCATGCCATTAGCATTGGCACAACACAAAGCAGATGTCCGCTGCTCGGAGAGCTTGCGTCCAGGTACACGCTACTCCGTCTCCTCTGCTAGGGTGTTCATTGGCAGCGAGCGATAGAATAGATCAGTTTCGTTAGCGTTGTAACCTTGATCAAGAGCAAGGCCCTCCCTGTCGATCAAACCCTTCATCTTCTGCCAAAACTCTTCTGCTCCCTCCTCATTGGCATCCAAAGCCTCACCATGGGCCTTACGGTTGGTAAATCCATGTCGTAACTTGAAAGTGAAGAGCCACCCTTCAGATGCCTTGAAGTCTGGGGTGTCATGTAACCTTGCAAACTTTTCAGCAGCAGCCTTCAGCTCCATACCACGCACCAGCACACCAGCAGCACGGTGTTGACGATACCAAATCAGCGTGGAGCGGTTGACTTCAGCAAACCTGGGAAGGTACATAATCCTCCTCTGCATGTTGCGTTTGGTCTCTGATGCGAGGTCTGCCATGTACTGAGTGAGTTTGTCCCGAGATTTCTTTATATCAAACAAGGTACAGTATTGTAGAGCGAGCCAGGTTGAATTCTTGGAGGATGTGGGACGTCGACCATCCCGTGTCCACCTTCTCCAGTATCTCCCTCTTCTTCTCCAGAGGCAGAACCACTCAGTTCCACTTGTCGGGCCTTTGTCACACACACAAGTAAGAGGCAGCAGAGGAACAACAGGGCTTGCAGCAGGTGGGGCACCACCACAAAGGCGAGCACATGGGCAGCCATGGCGACTAGCGTGCCGTCACAACGGCCATTTTTAGTGTCCAAGGACCTGAGCCCAAAATGTCCGGGACTTGGGGTGTCCGGATTTGGGCGTCCAGGTCTTACAAGGATTATATATATATATATATATATATATATATATATATATATATATATATATATATATATATATATATATATATGTATATATATATATATATATATATATATATATATATATATATATATATATATATATATATATATATATATATACACACACATTAACTTTCTTGTCTTTTCTTAGCACTCCACTACCACTAACCGTTTTCACTACCTCTCATTCTTCACTATTTTTCAACAAACGTCTGACATCTATTGTAGTGTCTCCTCATTACTCTAACTTTCCCCTAACTATGCATTAACTTACCTTTCTTTTTTCTTCTTGCAGAGTGCGGGTTGAGTATTACGTGAATGAGAACACCTTTAAGGAGAGACTGCACCTGTACTTTGTGAAGAACCAGAGATCAAGTAAGTGTTGGTGTTGGTGTGATGGTGTAGTGTGGTTTGATTAGGGAAGAGAGGGATAATGTAGTGTGGTGTGATGTGGTGGGATTTCAGTTTTGTTTGGCAGTCAGTCAGCCTATCTCTCGTAGTAGTAGTAGTATTTATTGTTACAGGCCCAGTTCCATTTGAAACGTGAACGTGGTGGGCTGCATGTTGAAGATTCCATTCTCCAGCAATCCAGCACCCTTCTTTTGAAAGATATGGAGGGAGTTGAGGAACATTTGTATAACTGGGCAGCAGAACCCCCGGCTGTATCAATGCCATCCCGGCTGTATCGGTGCCACCACATGGAGTCTGCTGGGCCCATAGGGAGGAAAGAGATACTGTAGTATGGTGTAGTTTGGTGGTATTTCAGTTTTGTATCACTCTTTCAGTCACTGTCTGCCTGTCTCGTAACATATGTAAATTCATCAAAATATTACATTGTGTGATGTCATGGTATGATTTGATTATAAAGAGGGGAGGTTATGGTGTGTCGCGGTAGGATGGTGTGGTATGGTGTAGCGCAGTACGTTATGGTGTTGCGAGATGCTTTCCAGAGGTGACGAACCAAGTTTTGCCTCAGAACGTAAGCTTGGTAAGTAACTGCAGAAGTTCTTGTTGCATCTTCTCAAGCCAAGTGATTGCTGCTGCCACTTCAAGACTGCTGCTGCTTCCACTACTAGTGCTGCTACTGCTATTGTTACTGCAGCTGTTACTACTACCACAACTACAGCTACAATTACCTCAGTATGGAGCCATCATCACGATACAATTGTAAGAACAGCAACCATGCCACAGTCTTGCATTCCAGTCAGTGTTCAAGCACTCATGCCTTTTAGATGTGAGCAGAGCATCCACCATAAACCTCTGTACCTACCTACCTACC